>NC_133541.1:111914032-112217062 GCF_048773025.1 Camelus bactrianus
GCAACTAAAGACCACTCAGATTGTATTTAGCAGCACATGCCAGGTCAATTTATTTTAACATGCATAAGTCTAAATTGTCAGTAATAACCATGTCAGGGAGGAACTGTAGGAAAAATCAATATTCCTGTTGAGAGTTTTCAATAGTACTTAATGATTTTATGCCTCTGCCACACAGACATGAAGAAGGCTCAATTAAAACCCACAACAGTAAGCAAACGCTACCTGAAATACAGGGAAAAAAATCTATGTTAGAACCACGCAAGGTACATATGACTAGCAGATTAAATCTTAGTTTCAGTGACCAAGGGGATAATTTTTGTTGGAAACGTACAGACTTGATCACCATAGGGTCGAGCCTCAGTTTCCTTGTTTAAAACACAGTGATAACAAAGTACCTACCCCCTAAGGTTGTGGGGGAAGATTCAATGAGATAATCTAGGTGAAGCTCTTAGAACAATACATGGCTTATAAGAAACTCTCCATACACTTTAAAAAAATAAAATTTAGTAGGGCTTCAGAAACCAATTTATAGAGCTGGCTCCTCTAAACTTTATTCCTAAACTTCTGTCTCTTTTGTGGCATTCATTTATTGAAAACAAAGGCCTTTAAAAGTGAAAATGTTCTGATTGGAGTCCAGTGAGCCTCTTCAGCAGTACTGCCCCCTCCTCAAGGACTGAGGTTCCCTGAAGGTAGGACAGAAGCTGCCGTCTTGTTGGGGAGAGTAATGGAAAACTGAAGGTCCATAGCAGCCTGGTGGAGGAGAGAGGTGGGGCCTTTCTTGAGACAGGTGGGTTCTTTATCATCCATGGGGAGTTGTTGGGTGGTTTTCAGAGTAAACCCTAGGATGTAATCTTGGGACGGGGAGCTGAGCTTAGAGCTCCACCTTCTCCCAGTCCCTGAGAGATACCATCTGTGGGGCTGAGTATCACTGGGAGCTTTTCCCATTGACTGGAAATCAGGGCAGTGGCCTGGGCAGCCAGTGAATGGTCTAGATTCTAGAATGTATTTAATAGTAGAGATGTTTAGGATCATAGCTATCACCTGATCCCATTTCCCCATTTTATGAATGAGGAAACTGAGGCCTAGATTGGTAAATTGACTTGTCCAAGTTCACCCAACATAGAGTATGGCAAGGTAGAGACTGATATCCAGATTCCTCACTCCACATTCTGTGCTTACAGAACACATCCGTGAAAGAGAGACAGGGAGAGAGACTGAGACACAGAGGCTTAAGGAGTGGAGTCTGGGTTGATATTTCTCCCTAGGTGCATCATACTAAAATTGCAATCATAAATAATAGTAGTGATGCTTGTCACTTAGATATTTACTATGCAATTGTCACTTCCTGTACATATCTCATTTAATCCTTCTAACAACATTATAAGGTAGGTGCTATTATTAACCCCATTTTACAGATGAGGAAACTGAGGCTTAGAGAGGGTCAGTAAATTGTCTAGTATTGTGTAGCTAATAAGCAACAGAGCCAAGACTAGAATAATGAGTACCAGCAAATCACATTTCAGATGACATTTAGGCCATTTAAAAAGAGTCAGGAAGAGCCTTGGTCACTTCTCCACTCCAGGTTTTAGTTTACACATTTTTAAAGTTGCAGCAGGTGATCTCCAAGAGCCATGCATGAGTTATTGTCCTATTACTTAATTTTTCCTGGTGTTTTGACTGCAGACAAGATTTTTCTAACTAAGGTTTCAGAATCCATAGGCAAGGTTTTAAATTTCTGATAAAAATGAGGGTTAAATGATGCAGTAGCTAATGCTAAAAGCTCTTGTTGATTCATTCTGGGGTGGTCATATGCCTCCCAGGACAGGCTTTCCAGGCCTCCTTTCACTCCATGGTTTCAGCTTTGATGGATAGTGATATTATCATGTTCCTGCTTAAGTATCTCGGTGCCTCTATTTTTTCTAGATTAAATGAGCTTTTAACAAGGCTTGTGGGGTGATTCTTTGTCATTAAAATAAAAAATGGATAGAAGACAGCCTTCTGTCTCTTTGGAACCCACCACCATTAGTGGACCATAATCCAGCTGGTGACAGAGCAACAGAGAGCCATGGGGCTATCAAAGAGCGGGAAAAATGTAGAATTTCCTGTGATTTGTCAGTGAGAATGGAGAATCTCAGACGTTTCATAGAATAAATTCAAATCCATGGCTGGATAGTTTGATTTTCTAGAACAGATTTTTATAAATGTGCAGTGGGATTGGATCAGGGATAGGGGATGTCTTGAAAAACATTCCAACCTTGATGTGTTGGACTATATTATCACTGGTTGAGAGGGCAGAAAGTAATGGATATTGCATGTTTAGTCTTCTATAAAAACTATGGGGAAAAGTGGCATAAGCATTTGAAATTTTAGAGCTAAAGGGTTTTAAACATCAGGAAAGAGCTGAGTTAAATCAGAACATGGCTGTCCCCTAGGCAGAGATGCTAATCTACTACTAGAAATTCTGTTTCAAGTCCGTGGAGCTGTGTAGGCAGCGGGAATAGCAATATTAGGTCCAAGGGGGCTGGACTCCTCTGCCTGGAGCAGAGCCCACCAAAGGAAGCGAGCTCAGTATCAAAACAAGAGAAAAACTCCACTTCCTGTTCCTGCTCCCGCTTATGTGGAAACAGTTTAGATCAAAAGTGATACTATCATGAGAAAAATGATAAGTCTTTCAACAAACTGCCCATTGAAGCTTTAAAAATAAATGACTACAGTGAAGATGTTGAACTGAGGTCAGTTTAAGGAATTAACTAATGACAGTGACAGAGACTATAGGAAATGATACAGTCTTAAAACTGACAGGAATTGAGATGGGGCTTACTCTGTGGTAAATTATGTACAGAAATGGGTTAGCTACTCCTTTTGGAATGGAAACAGAAGCCTCAGACTTCTGAAGCTTCAAACAGCTTTCTCACCCCCAATTTTCCAGTGGCTTGTTGTGCGATCTGGGCAAGCTTCTTCTCTAAAGGGGTTTCAGTTTCTCCATCTGTAAAATGGGGAATTTGGCTGGCTTATCACTTACGTTCTTCCACGTCTTGGCTATTGCATATAGTGCTGCCGTGAATATTGGGGTGCATGTATCTTTTTGAATTACAGTTCCCTTAGGATATATGCCCAGGAGTGGGATTGCTGGATCATTTGGTAAGTCTATTTTTAGTCTTTTGAGGAATCTCCCAACTGTTCTCCATAATGACTACACCAAACTACATTCCCACCAACAGTGTAGGAGGGTTCCCTTTTCTTCACACCCTCTCCAGCATTTATCCTTTGGTTACAGCCCATATTTTTAAATTTGCTTCCATGAATGTTTGCTGACAGAGATAGGAACAGTAATACATTAACTTATATTTTATACATTTTACTTACAATAGTTTTCAGGCAGTAGAATCTTCCCCAACCATTCACGTTCATGGTTCTCTCTCTCATCCCTGGACTCCAGAGTGTTTGTGTCTGGTATCCTTTATTTGACACCTATCAATATTCTGAATGGTTGTTGTCAGCAACTCCAAGGGCAAGATTTGTACCATATTCCATTTTGCATCCTGAATGTTTAGCACAGTAATTGCAGTTAGTACCTACCACCATTACTAGCACTAAAAATAATAAATAATTATAATATCAACAGTAATAGTTACTATTTGTTTAGTGATTACTGTGTAGTTGGCATTGTGTAAGGCACTTCATGTACATGATCTTATTTAGGCCTCATGAGAAGGGAAACAGAGAGATTGAGCAACATGCCTAAGATCACACAGCCAGTAACTGGCAGAGCCAGTATTTGACATAAAGCCCAAGTCTGTATGTTTTCAAAGCCATGATCTTACCTACCATACTGTTCTGCCTTCCTCCAAAATTTCTTCAATAATTTAATAAGTCATCCTTAACATTTCCTCTTAAAAATCTTGGTGTGGCCATCAAATTTATGGATTTTTTTTGTTGCTGATGCTACAAAGACATTTCAAGTTGGAAATGATAGTATTAGGTATATTCTAAAAGTAAATGTTTATTTAGTATGTGTATTTTTAGGGACTTTTAAAAAAAGTTACAAGGGAAAATTTTAAACTAGGTTGAGAAAAAGAATTGATTGGCTCATTTTACAGAAAAGTCTGGGGGAAGTCTAATTGTAGGCCAAGTTGGATCCAAGTGGCTTAGTCGTGACATTTCTTGCTTGATCTTTTCATTTCTTGGTTCTGCTTTACTTGCTTTTTTCCCTAACAGGTTCTATCCATGTGGCAGAGAACATGGCTCAAGAGTTCCAGACTTTCAGAATCCGTATGGTCTATGATTCTAGAAAAAGAGAAATACCTTTCCTGGTAATCTGGCAAACATCCTGGGAAGGACATCATCTGCCCTAGCTTGGGGCAGGTACCCATCCCTGAAGCAATCAGTGTATCTGGAGAAGACGCAAGGGCTGCGCCATGTGACATCCCCTGAGACTCGGGAGGCTGGAGGGTCTGGATGAGTCTCAGCCAAACCATGTGAGCTGAGCAAGAAGACAGAGAAAGGGGAGGGGTAGTTCTCCAAACGAGAGGTGTTGCAGATGAATATCATAGGTGTGCTATAAAACCTATCAACTTTTTCGTTGCTCTAAACAATGGTGTCCTTCGTAGTGTGCTAGAAAGAGCAGAGGGCTGATGTAAAGGGCAGCTTGGTTCTGGTCCCTTTTCTGCCTCTGAGTAGCTTTTGAGCCTTGGAAACAGCATTTCTCCCCTTGTGGTTTTAGTTCCTGTATTGGTAAAAATGCGAGGTAGAATGATTTGATCTTTCTGAGCCTTTCTAACTCTGGCATTCTGTTTCTAAGTGCCGCTGATGATCATCACGTCCTGAGTAGCAACAAGAGTCAGTTGCTGGCTTTAATACAGATTGATGGTTTCATACTTTCTTCTCAAAGTCTGGTTATTATCTACAGTAAGTTAATGCATCCTTCTCATTCCTGACATCTCTGCAGCACATCATTGAAGACATTAGATCTATCATGGTGAGCTGCTGTATGAAAGTGGTGCGAGGGATGGATTCTTTTCTGTACGTTAATAATAATGTTTTTTGTGTAGGTGTATGGGCTTCTCAGGGGCAGCAGCCTTGTCTGTCTTGCTCAATGCTGGAATTCCAGTGACTAGCTCAGTCCTTGATAGAGAATCAATACTTAGAAAATATTTGTTGAGAGGCTAAATAAAGTATAAAAGATAAAGCTATAAAATTTCTTAAAGCATTGTAGAGGCTTCTTGAATGTGAGTGAGTGTATGTAACCAAAACAACTATTTTAGACAGAAGTAAATGACAGCCATGGGGTTGAACCCACTCAATCTAAGTTTGCAGCCCAAGTTTCGTAGCTATATCATGTTGCCTTCAGTGGACTCAAAGTTTGAATTCCAGTGCTTTCTGGCTCTTATAATTGATAGTTTCCTTCCTAATGCCCCGGACTGCTTCTGCTAGTGAAAAGCAAATTAAAGTTTTCTATGTCTTTTGCCTTGTTTCTATCTGATATTAGTATGTTTTCTTATGTAAAACATCATTTTTTAAACTTTTGTCATTGCAATCATGTCGATCCACTTTTCAGGGAGGGTTTGGGTCCTATTACCTTCTGGGTATTTTCTAGATTTTTCTTTACCTGCAGAATACACTAAAATATCATGGCTAGGTTGCTCCTTAAAAATAGGGCTTTTTTCATGTCACTTTCTTAATCAAGAATGGAGTTTTCAATTTGGGTTTTTAGATCCTTCACTCTTGGTCTCAACTCACCTATCAAATTTTATTTCCCATTATTCTGCTTAAGGGCCTGTGGTCCAGGTGGTCCAGTCATTTTAACTCTTATCTACCATGTACCTTTTACATGTATCTAGTTATGAGCTCTCCTTGCTTTAAATCTACCTACCAGTCCAAGGCTTAGCCATCGTCCAGTGCTTTGATTAAAATTCATATTATCCATAAAGATTTCTCAAACTGTAACCTAGGCAGAATTTTCTTACTTACATTTGTGTACCACTCATGGATTGAAACCAGCATTTCCCACGTTGCTCTGAAGAATACTCTTCAGACTCTGGAAAAGAGTGTTCCGTGGTCACAGAGGTTTGAGAAGTTTCACTGTCCATGGAATACAATTTGGAAGATAGTACTTCTTCCTGTGAGTTTCTTGAGGGCAGGGATTAAGTATAATTCATTGCATATACTCAGTGCCTCACGTAGTGCTTGACATATAAACATTCAACAAATGCGGAGTAAATTTACAATTGCTGAAAGTTTTGCACCTCATTATGTGATAGGCTATATTAATTTCTTTTAGGTTTTATATTCAAAATCTTATTTCACCAGAGAGACGGAAATCTTAAGGACAGCATTCACATCCTGCAAGTTGGTTTTTCTGCAGCATTTAGTTCGGGACTTATCATCTGCACGGTAAAGAATAGAAACTCACTGTTGCTCCAACTTGACCACTTGTACAACTGTGTGTGTAAGCATAGTGCAGTTTTTTTTTTTTAAGTTGGCACTGCTTTTTTTTTTTTTATAGAGTTATAGTCAGTTTACAATGTTGTGTCAAATTCCAGTGTAGAGCACAATTTTTCAGTTACACATGAACATACATGTATTCATTGTCTCATTTTTTTTTTCTCTGTGAGCTACCACAAGACGTTGTATATATTTCCCTGTGCTATACAGTATAATCTTGTTTATCTATTCTACAATTTTGAAATCCCAGTCTGTCCCTTCCCACCCCCTGCCCCCTTGGCAACCCACAAGTTTGTATTCTGTGTCTATGAGTCTGTTTCTGTTTTGTATTTATGTTCTTTTTTTTTTTTTTTTTAGATTCCACATATGAGTGATCTCATATGGTATTTTTGTTTCTCTTTCTGGCTTACTGGCACTGCTTTTTTTATTTTAGAAAATGTTACTGAAATTTATCTATAGAAGAAAGATCTTTAATATTTCTACTTAGTTAACATAATTGAAACAATCTTTGTTTAAGTCATATTCAGACATAGGGAACTTGTGCAATCAATTTTATTTTGGCAGTTGGAATTTGTATACCATCTTTGATTATTATCTTCCAGGATTCTCTCTGAAGTAGCTATTCCAATATTGCATTTTTCTGAATATTTGGTGGTCCTTTCCCTAAATTATTAGAATAAGTGTATTCATTCTCTCCTCTTACAAATTTGTTCAGCTTGGGCATATGTGACCAATGTGAGAAAAATTGTGCATTGAATAGGTCTTTCCACCTAGCTTTATATAAACCAGTGAATGTCTTTATACTTCGGAAAACTTTCTATAAAAAGGATTTATTAATCAGCAGTTAAGGTTTCTGAGGCAGAAACTCAATAATTTGAAATAATGCCAAAGTATTTGATCAGTTTCTTGGAGTTAACACTGATTATGCTAGAATCTTTGGCAGAGAGATTTCTCTTACAATAGTTGATCACTACATTTCCTAAGACTACTCTGTTGAACTGGAAGCAGAGTTTTCTATAAGAATTTATGTATTTAAAGCTAGTTTTCTTAGACTTGTGTTCCTGTGGATATGTACTATAGCTCCAGAGTCTGATGTAATATATTTCAGTTTGATTTTTATAGTCTCAGATTCATTATTTGCTTGTCTTGTTTATAGCTACCCACTATAATTAATTTTAATAAATTGGTTATAATAAGTTCTAATTATACTATTGACTAACAATTAGCTAATAATTATTACAGTGATTCTAAAAACTAATAAATTTATTTCAATAAATTCATAAAAGTTATTATTAATTTATATTATCATATAGCCTTAGGAACTCCAGGAAGATGGGCGTTTTCAAATAAACCAGCTAAATAACGGTGATTTTTTTTAAACTATTGAGAACTAACTTATAAGAAAATAGATTCCAGAAGACAAAATCAGTCTCTCTCCCAAGATTAACTAGGCAAGTTCTCCTGCTCTTCCTCTCTCCAGAATAGAAAGCCCAGGTGTGAGCTCACATAATGGGCTGATCATCCTGTAATAATTTCCTTTTGGGAGCTTACGGGAACGTATTTTATTTTCTTATATGTAGGGACACTTTATAGCTTCCCTCTGAGCAGTTCTTCTGAAAGGGCTCAGGTGCAGAAGTTTCAATTTTCAACCCAAAGAACAATTTAAAATGGTGCACGTACACTTCACCCCTGGTGTGCATCGAAGACTTCCTTCTTCTGCCATGGACTTCTTCCAAATTTACATTTCTGGCACCTCCCCACATTCCCCATTTTTACTGTTTAAGTAAATGTCTGAGCCTTTTGTTATATGTTAGCGACAGTATAAACCATTAGTTGGCACCTCTCTAAGGCTTTGAGGCTGCGTACCCATCTGACAGCAACATTTATGAATGTTTGACAACAAAAGTCCTAAGGGTAGGCTTGTATTTTTTAAAAATTGGCACCGTTAATTTTCATCTAAGAGCTTCAATGATTCCATTTCCTCATGGAGTTTTGAGGGATTTGACCCACCTACCCACCAGAGATGCATCTGAGGGCAAACAGTATGGTCTCTGTTAGAAGAATTTGTCTTCTTTCCCTCCCTTAAACACATTCAGTGCTCTGGGTAACCCTACTTCTCTGCCAGGAAAAGCAAAACTGGAGATAGGAGACCAGCCTCTCTGGGAGCTCTTGACTTCTGATGACATGAAATTAGGAGAAGTAGAATCAAGGACAGCAGCTCTTGCCACCAAGTTGTGGTAGTTAATTTCATCAGCCTCCTGAGCTTCGTGCAGCAACGAGCAGGCATAAGACTTCATACTTAAAATTGCAAGCAACTGTATGACAGGTTATTATTTTTTCCTTTGTGTGTGTGTGGTTGTGTTGGTGTTAGGAAGGTGGGAAAAATGAGGTGAGCTACGATCCTAGTCTGTTTAGGCTGCTGTAATAGAACCCTACAGACTGGGTTGGCTTATAAACAACAAATTTGTTTCTCACGGTTCTGGGGGCTGGGAAGCCCAAGATCAAGGCGTCGGCAGGTTTGATGTCTGGTGAGAGCTTGTTTCTTGATGAGGTGGCATCTTCTGTGTGTTCTCACATGGTAGGAGAGGCAAGGGAGCTCCCCCCTTCCCATATGAGGGCTCCATCCTCGTGACTTAATCACCTCCCAAAGCCCTCACCTCCAAATACCATCACACTGGAGGTTAGGTTTTCAACACTGGAATTTTGGGGAACACAAACCTGTAGTTCGTAGCAGCAACCCTGTGCGTAACAGCTCACCCTGAATCCTTGTGTACCCAATGATAGTGACACCATTGGAAAAGAACTTTATAATTAAAGAGTACTTTCACTTAGATTTTAACATTGTTTCTAACATCTGCTTGTGTTCAGGATACTTCAAGATAGTGGCCAGACTCTGTCATATGGTTTAAGAGGCTTATCTGATCTGGCCCCTATTGACCTTCTCAGAATTTCTTTCATCTCTCTCTTCCTTGAACTCTTCCTTCTCACCAAACTAAACAATTATTTGCTAAATCACCAACTGTTTCTTGCCTTTCAGCCTTTGGATATGTATTCCCTCTGCCAAAAACTCGTTAGTGGCTAACTCCCATTCAAGAAGCCTGTCCTGATCCCTCCTAGGTAAGGAGTCCCCTCTGCGGGCATCCACACCCAGCCTGTGCATTACCTATTATGGAGCCTTTAACCTGTATTACCATTGTCTCTTTGCTTGTCTGTCTTCCTTGCTAGACTGAAACTCCTTGAGGGCAAGAATCCTGTTTTGTTCATCTCTATATCCTCAGTGCCTGGCACACACCTGTCAAGTGTAACTACTTCTTGAATTAATTTGTTGGGTTACATAGGGGCAGCTCTCGTTATTGCCACCTTATGTAGTAAATGAATGAAAGCGCAAGAAGAGCGACAGGTTCTGCCAATGGAGGTCCTCCTCCTCCTCTCTTCCTCCTCCTCCTTTCTTCTCCTTCTTCATCCTCCTCTTCTTCATTACCGTGAACCAGGGACCCCACACACCGGGTTCATTAAAGCCTCAGATCAACTCTTCAATGTAGGTATTCTTACTACCCACCATTTTCTCAGGGCGGGAGTTCAGTTTCTTAGAGGTTCATTAAACTTATTCAATGTCACCCAGCTAGATGGGGGAGTTTCTGATACCAGTGTTTGTCCTTCATTCACTTCTTGCTGCCTCTTAGGCATTTTGATTAAATATCCAGATTCTTCGTCCACTCCATTGCATCAAGGAGCAACCAATTACAGAAAGAAAATGATAGAAAATCAATTGGTTGCTATTCCTGCAAGTTGTCACACATTGGTTTGACTGATAGATTTCACTGAATTGATATATCAAGTTCAAATTAACCTCATTGAGACCACTGTTGATTCTATAGACTCTAATTACATGCTTTCTCATACTGTATTCTATACTTGAAATAACTTAGCTAAATTTAAATTTTCAGACACAGACTATAAGGACCCTGGGAATAGTCCCAAACTTTCACGCTAGCACCAAGGAAGATAATTGTGTTTCTTCCCCATATCCCTTGGTACAAATTACTGTCAGATAAAAGAAATGTTGACCTGGGTGGTCTAAGTCTGATCTAGCCTGGGAATTTATGTGCTTGTGATGGGTTTATGTTCTACTGAGTGGGAGAGAATTGGCTAGGAATGACAGACCCATCCTCTCCCTCCTTTGGGCTCCCCTAGCACTTAGCATGCACACTCATGGGGCCCCAAGCAAATAGTGTTCTGGGAATTTGAGAATGTGCAGCCTGTGCCCTTTTCCCACCAGACTAGGGGCTCTTTTTGGACAGGGAGCACATCAGTTTACCACTACATCCAAAGCTTGAGGCACTTGTTTGAGCTCAGTATGTCTGTGTTCAATACAGAGCTGATTTGACATCGGCGTGACACATCAGCCTGATAGCTCTTTCTACAGCATCCTGCATTTCCACTTCAATTATGTGGGATGGTCAGGGTTTGTAGATATCCTTCCTCCAACCTAAAGCACCATACCTCTTTTAGATGGTAGCATTTCCTTTTATGCCATCTTAGATGGTGTTCTAAGGCTGTATCTACTGTGAAAACACCAATATCCTATCTTTATTATTTTTAAAATTTTTTATTAAAAAATTTCTTTTTTGTTAAACATTTTTTATTGATTTATAATCATTTTACAGTGTTGTGTCAAATTCCAGTGTAGAGCACAATTTTTCAGTTATACATGAACATATATATATATTCATTGTCACATTTTTTTCTTTGTAAGCTACCATAAGATCTTGTATATATTTCCCTGTACTATACAGTATAATCTTGTTTATCTATTCTACAATTTTGAAATCCCGTCTATCCTTTCCCACCCTCCGCCTCCTTGGCAACCACAAGTTTGTATTCTATGTCTATGAGTCTGTTTCTGTTTTGTATTTATGCTTTGTTTGTTTTTGTTTTTGTTGTTTTTGTTTTTGTTTTTGTTTTTTTTGGATTCCACATATGAGTGATCTCATATGGTATTTTTTCTTTCTCTTTCTGGCTTACTTCGCTTAGAATGACATTCTCCAGGAGCATCCATGTTGCTGCAAATGGCGTTATGTTGTCAGTTTTTATGGCTAAGTAGTATTCCATTGTATAAATATACCACCTCTTCTTTATCCAGTCATCCGTTGATGGACATTTAGGCTGTCTCCATGTCTTGGCTATTGTAAATAGTGCTGCTATGAACCTTGGGGTGCAGGTGTCATCCTGAAGTAGATTTCCTTCTGGATATATGCCCAGGAGCGGGATTCCTGGGTCATTCAGTAAGTCTATTCCTAGTCTTTTGAGGAATCTCCATACTGTTTTCCACAGTGGCTGCACCAAACTACATTCCCACCAGCAGTGTAGGAGGGTTCCCCTTTCTCCACAGCCTCTCCAGCATTTGCCATTTGTGGATTTTTGAATGATGGCCATTCTGACTGGTGTTCTAAGGCTGTATCTACTGTGGAAACACAAATTTCCTATCTTTATTATTATTTAAATTTTTTATTAAAAAAATGTCTTGAGCTTTCATTTCACTCTTTGTTTTTTAATTGAAGTATAGTCAGTTACAGTGTGTCCATTTCTGGTGAGACCTGAATGAGCAATTCTCCAGTGGAGGCATACAATTGGCCAATTGGCACATGAAAAAATGTTTAATATTGCTAATTATCACAGTAATGGAAATCAGAACTACAATGAAGTATCACCTCACACCAGTCAGAATGGCCATTGTTAAAAAGCCCACAAAAGTATCCTATCTTTAAATGGTGGAGTGACATTTCTGAAAGATGTCTCAACAGCCTTATACAGCTATCATTAGGTAAGTATGTCAGCCTCTTATTGTTTACATTACCAGGTGCCCTGCTCATGCACAAGCTGTTTTTTAAAAGTAGCTCTGCTGAGATATAATTGACATATAATAATCTCCACATATATGAAGTGTACAATTTGATAAGTTTTGACACACACACACACATATATATATACCCATATAAAACTGACACTATCATCACAATCAAGTTAATGAACAAATATGTCACCCCTGAAAGTCTCCTTTTCCCTTTAAAATCTCCCTCTCAGCTTTCCCTATCCCCTTCTGCATCACTAGACAACGACAGTCTGCTTCCTGTCACTATAAATTATTACACATTTTCTTGAGTTTATATAAGTGGAATCACAAAAGATGTGTTCCTCTTTGTCTGACTTACATCATGCAGCATAATTATTTTGAAACTAATTTGTATAATTGTGTAGTTCCATAGTTAATTTATTTTATTGCTAGGTGTTGATTTATTGTAGAGATATACCACAATTTGTCTGTCCATTTGTTGATTGAGATTTTGTTTGTTTCTAGTTTGGGGGTTTTATGAATAAAGCATCTGTGAACATATATACATATGTTTTCATGTCTTTTGGATAAATACCTAGGAATGGAATGGCCGGATCATATGGTGTGTGATAAGGGTTGAATTTTGTACCCTGAAAAAGATATGTTGGGGTTCTAAACCCCAGTAATGTGACCTTATCTGGAGACAGAGTCTTTATAGAGGTCATTAAGGTAAAATGAGGTCATTAAGGGAGCCTTCTTCCAATATAGCTGGTGTCCTTACAAAAAGGGAAAATTTGGACATGAAAACACACACACAGGAAGTATGCCATATAATGAGAAAGCAGAGATGAGGTGATGCTTCTGCAAGCCAAGGAATGCCAAAGACTGCCAACAACCACCAGAATCTAGGGAGACACCTGGAACAGATTTTTTCTCACAGCACTCAGAAGGACCAGCACTGCCACCACCTTGATCTTGAACTTCTATTCAGAATCATGTCATGAGACATCAAATCTCTGTTTAAGACACTCAATTTGTAATACTTTGTTATGGCAACCGTAATGAACTAATATAGTGTAGGTGTATATTTAAATTTTTAAGAAACTGCCTAATTGTGTTCCAAAGCAATTGTACCATTTTACACTGTGAGCAGCAGTGTGTAAGAGTTCTAGTTCCTCCATGTGCTCACCAGCACTCAGTATGATCCATTATTAACTTTGGCCATTCAAATAGGTTTATGGTGGTATTTTATTGGGGGTTTTAACTTGCACTTCCTTAATAACTAATAATATTGAGAATCTTTTTATGTGCTTATTGCCATTCATACATCTTCTTTGACAAAATATCCATTCAAATCCTTTACTAATTTTAATTGGGTAATTTTCATACTATTGCCTTTGAGAGCTTTTTTATTTTCTACATGTAAGTCCTTTATCAGATATATGATTTCAAAATATCTTCTCCCAGTCTGTTTTTTATCTTTTCATCACATTTGAATAGCAGTGTTTTTTTTTCATTTGATTACATCAAATTGATCAATTTGTTTGTTTTTACATCCTGCTTTTAATGCCATAACTAAAAATCTTTGCCTCACCCAAGGTCACAAACATTTTTTACCTAAATTTTATTCTAGAAGTTGAATTTTTAATATTATATTTAGGTATAGAATTCATTTTGAATTACTTTTTATACATGGTGTGAGATATTAATTGAGTTTTTCTTCTTTTCTCCTTTTTTCGTATTGATATCTAATTGTTCCAATGCCATTTGTTGAAAAAATTATCTTTCCTCAGTTAAATTGTCTTTGGGTCTTTGTCAAAAATCAATTGACCTAGTATGTGTGGGTCTGTTTCTTGACAGTGTTTTTTTTCCCTGTTGGTTTGTCTATCCCTATGCAAATATCTCACTATCTTGATTACTGTAGCTCAGTGGCTTTGAATTTGGGATGATTTTGTTCCCTGGAGGCATTTGGCAATGTCTGGAAACATTGTTGGTTGTCATAACTTGGGGCAGGTACTACTTGTTTATCCTTGGTAAGTCAGGAATGCTGTTAATCATGTGGGAGCAGCAACCCCCATGACAACAAATTATTCAATCCAGTATTTTTTAAGTGACTCTAGGTCCTTTACGTTTCCATATAAATTTTGGAATCAGCTTATCAATTTCCCTAAAATCCTGCTGGGATTTTGTTTGAGATTAGATTAAATCTTTATATAGCAAATTGAAAATAATTTGATATCTTAATAATATTGAGTGTTCCCTTTCATATATATTGTATCACTCTCCATTTATTTAGGTCTTTTAAATTTCTCTTAGCAAGGTTTTATAGTTTTTCGGTGTATGGATTTTACATATCTTTTATCGAATTTATCCTTAAGTAGTTCATATTCTTTTGCTGCTATTGTATATGATATTTTTTAAATTGAAGTGTAGTTGAATGTTGTGTTAGTGTTTAGTGTACAGCATAGTAATTCAGTTATACATATACATATGTATATTCTTTTTCATTATAGGTTATTACAAGTTATTGAATATAGTGCCCTGTACTGTACAGTAGGACCTTGTTGTTTATCTATTCTGTATACAGCAGTTTGTATCTGCTAATTCCAAACTCCCAGTTTATTCTTCCCCTGCTTTTCTCTTTGGTAACTGTAAGTTTGTTTTCTATGTCTGTGAGTTTCTTTCTGTTTGGTAAATAAGTTTGTGTCTTTTTTTTTTTTTTTAGATTCCACATAAAAGTGATACCATATGACATTTGCCTTTCTCTGTCCGACTTACTTCACTTAGTGTATTAATCTCTAGTTCCATCCATGTTGCTGCAAATGGCATTATTTCATTCTTTTTATGGCTGAGTAGTATTCCATTGTGTGTGTGTGTGTGTGTGTGTATGGCTGAGTAGTATATATATTCTGTGTGTGTGTGTGTGTGTGTGTGTGTGTGTGTGTGTGTAAAATCTCACATCTTCTTTACTCATTCATCTGTCGATGGACATTTAGATTGTTTCCATGTCTTGGCTATTGTAAATAGTGCTGCTATAAACATTGGCATGCTTGTATTTTTTTGAATTACAGTCTTCTCCAGATATATGCCCGGCAACAAGATGGCTGAATCATATGGTAAGTCTATTTTTCATTTTTTAAAGAATCTCCATATTGTTTTCCATAGTGGCTGTACCAAATTACATTCCCACAAACAGTATAGGAGGGTTCTTTTTTCTCCACACCCTCTCCTACATTTTTCATTTGTAGACTTTTAATGATGGCCATTCTGACTGGTGTGAGGTGACACCTCATTGTAGTTTTGATTTGCATTTCTCTGATAATTCACAATACTGAGCATCTTTTCGTGTGCCTATTGTCCATCTGTATGGCTTCATTGGAGGAATGTCTTTTTAGGTCTTCTGCTAATTTTTTGATTGAGTCATTTGTTTTTTGGATATTGAGTTGTGTGAGCTGTTTGTATATTCTGGAAGTTAAGCCCTTGTCAGTCACGTTGTTTGCAGATATTTTCTCCCAGTCCATAGGTTGTCTTTTCATTTTGTTTATGGTTTCCTTTGCTGTCCAAAAGCTTGTAAGTTTAATTGGGTCTCATTTCACATTGTTTTTTAGTGAGTGAAGTTTTAAAGAAGAGACATCTATTTTTTTCCGTAAGCTTGGAGGGCTAGTTAGCATGTAATCTGCTCTACCGGGTTTTGTAATCTCAGGCCCCAATATAACTATGTAAGGATTCATGGGATTCCACATGATAGTGACTGAAGTTCCTTGAGATTAAGGGATACCTCACTGGATCAAAAGAAGAGCTGCAGATCAGGGCCTGGAACTCAGGACATGATGGCAGTTAGTTTCCCTCTCCCTTAGCATCTCGAAATTTCTCCAAGGCATCTGCTCCATTTCCTCATGCTCTTGTATGTTGAGAGATATGGTACTTTGCAGTTCTAGGGCCGTATGCTGGCAGCCTCATGAACAGAGAGGAAAAGAGAGTCTCCTCAGTCAGTACCTTTAGGTGATTCCTGGAAAATGCCCTAATATTGGCTAGGGTCACACATCTAACCCTGGACCAGACCCTGGCCAAGGCATGTAGCACAGTGATTGGCTTTATCAGGATTATAGTCCATCTTTCTGTCACAGTGTTTGGGTCCCTTGCTAGAACAAGATGGTGTGAGGGGAACTGGAATGGAGGTGCTTGGTAAAGGCAGCAGCCATCACAACCAGAAACAGAATCTCCCCAGATCTAAGTATGCTCAAGGATTGAAAACAAAAGCCCTATCGTGTGCTGTTATTTTCTGCTGGAAGTGGTATCATTCATGACAGATGTTGACGTCAACATTCTTAATGTTTCCATGTGCATCGTTTCTGCTTTCATGGACTGAGGGACCCTCTGGAAAGCACATATTCATTTCCATCTCTTCTATTTCCTTCCTTCATCCAAACAGTCCACATTTTATTGAACCCCCTTGGCTTCCAAACTCAGATAACTAAAAATCAGTTAGAAGGATCATATCCAAAAAGGACGAAGATGAGTTACTGCCAGGAGACAGCATTAGAACAGGGAGATGTTGCAAAGGAGTCATCTTTGGGTTTATCATCATCACCAACCCTGAGAAGTGTGTTTTACTTCTCTAAACTTTAGGTTCCCCTTCCTTCTGCCATTTGGGACTTTTTTCCTCTGGATGATACTGCCTTTATTAAGTTTCAGGTTTAAAATGGAACCAAATTTTGGTGCTGGCATTAGATGCCACCTCTTACTTTTTCCCTTCCTCCAGTGCCATCAAATTAACTTAGGTTAGAAAGATCTCTAGAGATGGATCAGGGAGGTGTTTTCTGACAAGCCTAGCTTTTGCAGCCCAACTTTTGGGAGCTTGGGAGAGCTAGGGAGTGGGAGTTTTGCTTCTATTCCTTGTAGGAATAACTGTTTCTATATTTACATAAGGGATTTGAGCTGCCATTCTGTGTGTCAGCTAAAGAATTGTTCCTAGAATGCTGATTAAGGTGAATAAAAAATTCTCTTTTAGAGAAGAAAGAAGAAGCACCTATTATCTATAATCCCATTCCATCTTTTACTTCTTTAATACCTTCTCCAGGTCCTCATAGTAGCAAAGGTGAAGGAAAAGAATAAAATTATAGAACAGTCTTCATCATCATCATTATATGTTAAGGACATATCATGAAACAGATCTACCCCCAAGATTTCACCTTGTTGCTTCATTTAATCCTCACAATAAATATTTGATATGGTATTGTCTCCATTTTCCAGATGAGGAAAACTAAGATTTAATGGGATTAAATAACTTGTCATGGTTACATAGGTAGTTATTACTGGAGCTAGCATTTGAACCTAGATCTTCCTCACCTCTTAACCTCTGTGACATCCCGCTTCTCACTGAATCTTAGTGAAAGAAGGGCTTTTAGATACCGTGTAATATTACCTTAATCACGGAGAAGTGAGCAGACATTTAAACAACGTGGTTTACTTTAGTGGCAGTTCTCGTGGTGAGAGAATTGAAGCAGGAGAATCCTTACATAATATGTGAAAAAATGAGGATTCCCGAGCTTCACCCCCAGGAGATTTAGTTTCCAAAAGTCCTGGGGGAGTGGGAGGATTTGGACCCAGAGAAATCTGGACATATATGTACTTTTCAGTGCTCCTGATACAGATACGGATGATTACGGGATTACACTTGGAGAAAAGCTGGATTAGCTTATTCTGATGATGGTTCTGAATGCATTTTCTCTGTGGGGCCCAATTTGCATTCATTTTGTCTTAAAAGACTAAGTATGTGTGTGCACAAAATAAAGGGATGGAAAAAGAAGGAAAACCACGGAAAGATAATGAGGTCATCAAGAGAAAGGAACATCTTACTTGAGTGGACTGAGGAATCGGCCATATATTTTTCTTGTCTCCTGAGGGCTGTACCCACCATGCAGTCAAGATGTGCATAGCTTCTTGCTTCAATGAGTCTCAAAGATGCTGCCCAGCTCTGGTCGTTTCTGGTCCATAGACTGCAATTCAGCTCTAGCCAGCCCTCCCAAAAATACTGCTTTTGACCACTGGGGAGATGAAATAATGGAGCCATGCAAAGCCATTATTGCTTTAGCCACAAAGTGGCACAAAATGCCTTTCTAGTGGGGCATCGGGAGTCCTGCCCCGCAGTGTGCAGTGCAGGAAGCCTTCATGCTTCTCTGTGTCTCCTGCAGGAACCATAGGAGAGCTGTCCCACTGCCATTCTTCGTTTCTTCCAGAGAATCAGAGTGCTCCTTTTACAAATGTGGAGCAGATAAAACGTCTCTGAAGTAGAGTCATCATCTAGGGTATAAGCTCCAGGCACGGGCATTTTGTGTTCCTGTTGTGCCCATGTATTCTCAGTGCCTGCAGTGGTGCCTGACCCACGGTAGTTGTTCAGTCAGCTCTTGACTCTTCGACAGAATACATGTTTGAATGAACTCTCCAATGGCATCTGTCACATGTAGAGTAAAATCCACCTTTCTTCAGGTGGCCTTCAAGGCCCTTCCTAACCTTCACCTTCAGCTTGCTCTCCCTTTCTTGCTAAGGTCCAGCCTTCTCTCATGTCTCTGAATCCATCAACAGCCTTCCTGCCTCCGGGCTTCTCTGCAGCTTGTCCATCTGTGAAATTCTCTGCTCTTCACTCTGACCCGAGAGCCACCTTCCCACCCTTCAGGTCTCAGCTTGACTATCATCTCCTTGCCTTCTTCCTCCCATGTAAATTAGGTTCTCCTATTTCTCCTTCTTTTTTGGCCCAGAACACAACTTGTCCTTATTTGACTCTTTGGTTGGTTGTCGTCCACCTCTCCCACTGGACAGTAGGCTCCATGAGGTCAAAACCGTGTCCACTGAGCTCTCTTCTGGATACTCAGGGCCTGACAGATGGCCAGGCTCAGAGAAGATCCTGAATAAATAGGTATTTGTTGAGTGAACAGACACCTTTTAGTTGCAGAAAACTCCACTAAAGTCATTGAAGTCACAGGCAGGAATACCGATATCCTGCACTCAAGAAAATGAAGCCAAACACTGGCTAACCCAGATTTGCTAAAGGGAAAAGGGCGAGCCCGTCATTGTGTGAGGATGTCAGAAATGATGGAGCTGGTGCAGACATGACAACTGACCGGTCCTGCTGGTAATTAGTAGCCCCAGGCTAAGCTAGTAGCAAGAGTGGGCGGGAAACAACGCATAACCACCCAATTAAAAGGCAGTGCGAGCTTAAATTTAGAAGCTGTCTGAGGCCATACCATAGAAACCACGCTGAGGAGGACAGTCGGGTGCATAGCTCTTGCTCCATGTCAGAGAGGTAATTAAAGACGCTGTGACTCTGCACATTTGGAAATTATGTCCAGTGGCTCTGTTGTCCTGAGCAGATGAGAACACTGTGAATTGGGGTCTGGGTCACTGCATAGGTGATTCCAGGTTAGAAAATATTTAAACCCTTTCTGTTTGAAAGGGAGGAAGGCATTTTTATTGATGCCAACAGATAAGAGTCATGGAGTGCAGTAGAATCTACTCTGAGCTGGGGATTGGGAGATCTGTGTTCATGAACCCCCTCAGCTGACCTTGGGCAAGACCCTTCAGTCTCTTTAGGAATCACTTTTACACATTGAGAAAGTTAGGTAGGATTCTTTTGGTTAGAAGTGACAAAAATTTTTGACTCTTTTTTTAGACCAAAATGGGTCTTAATTGGCTCCTGTAACTGAGAAATACTAATGGCAGAATGTACTTCCAGCCTCGCTGGATGCAGGAGCGTAAACAGTTCACCAGGACTTGATTTCTCCTTCTAGTCTCTCAGCCCGTTTTCTCTCTTGGCTCTGTCCTCATTCCAGCTTTCCCCTGGTGACCAGATGGCTGTAGCAGCTCTGGCCTGTGTCTTTTCAGCTGGTCTCTTCTCCGTGAATCCTACAGTTTTCCTGAAGTTCACTCTAATTGGACCAGTGGTCACTGTGGCTAAGTCTCTAAGTCATGTGGGATGGCTGTGGCTTCTCCCTTTTTCACATTAGTTATCAGAAGCATGCACTCAGAGCCCTAACTTCTGTACCATCTATGAGGACCCCACCAGCAGAGGAGAGGAAATGTGTGTAGCCAAGGGTTTGTGGGTTCTCTTAGTTACTGCTATGACAACCACTGCATACTCTTTCCTTGTGTTACTCCCAACAATATGTTGTATAATAATACAGAAGACAAAGATCTTACAGTTGTAATACTGGCTTATAGCTTTTTAAGCTCTTTCATGTACATTTTATCTTTTCTTCAGATTTTTTTGGAAGGTTTTTTGCCTTGGTAAATGAGAGATGGCTCTTCCTTTGGTGAGTCTACTGTCTGATTAGATTGTATCATTTATCATCTAGCAAGAAACAGTCCAGCTAATAACATCTGTTTCATTTTCCAAGAAAGTCATGGAGTAATTGTGAGAGCTAAAGACATTTAGAAGTAGCTCAGATGGACCTTCCTCTTCTTTTCCTAAAAGTCTGAAAATCTCCTGTTTATTTCTCAGAGACTTAGCCACAGGATGTTTTGATTCCATCTTCCTTCCCTCTCCCTTCTACGAAGTGAGATGTAATCTCTTTCTCTCTCTGGCACATTTTATGTATTAAAGATGCATGAGTTTTATAGTTAGAAAAATCCCTACCAGTAAACATACATGTTTGCTGATGCTTGCATGGGGTGGGGCATCTTGCTTCTTCTGTCCAGCACTCTTCCTTTTGAGGAATGACCATGTCCATGGTTCCTTTAGGTTCTGCTGAGGCTCCTGAACATGATCCCTGCACCTGGCCCAGAGTAGGGATGAGCAGTAGATAGTGGGCAGCCAGTGGGCCAGCACTGATCACTCAGGTTCTTTCTCCTGGGGGTTGGAAACTTTGAGCAGTCCTTCTGCCAGAGTTCTTTGACTCCTGGTTAATTGGCTTTTCCTTCAAGTCTATGAGTTACCCCAGATCCTCTGGTTAAATTCCACTTTCTCCCTTAAGTTTGGTCAGGATTAATTCCTATTTATGGCACACAAAGAATCCTCATTGATACAACTGGTACTGTGAAATCTATGCTAACGTGTAATGCCCGCTAGTCATTCCCTACTTCTTCAGAGGCTCCTATTTTGAATCTAATACATTTCTAAATGAAATTTTTTTTTTGGTGGCAAGAGATAAGATATTTCTGACTAGCATTATTGAGGAACTTCATGATGAATTGTAATAGTCAGCTGACTCTAGTCTAGACTGATTCTGGGAGGAGCAAGGACTTGTGACCAATAAGTGATTAGCAAGTAACAGAGATGACCAGTCTCTTGACCTCTGTGTTCTTAGGTCCTGTCTGTGGTTACCTCACTGCTGAGACTGTATCTGTGTTCCTTTTATTTTTTGTTTTTATTGAAAATGAAGTGAGTTTTTTTTTTTTTTTTCTGGGATGATGAGAAGTCAGGATAACTTGAGACAGAGTTATGGTCCATGGGATGTCCCAAAGTTCCTTTAGCCACAGATACTATGAATAACTCCAGGTAACAAGGCTCGATTATAAAAATCACTCAGCAGAAGTTGCAATGCTTGAGGAACTGGGAGAGAAAAGTGTTTTCTAAACATATACTGTGTGTTGGTGGAAGCCAAAAGTGGAGCCTTTAGCCTCCTGACTTCTTGGCTGGGGCTCCCCATCATCCCAGATTCCCTTTCTAAACAGGCTCAGAAGCTCTCTATATTTGACTCTAAGCTGGGCTCTGAGTTTAGCAACTTTTAATAGAATTAATGGGCAGGAACACCAGTTAAAGCAGATTTTTGGCTGTGCTGGCATGGCAGCCTGCCATATTTTCATAGGCACCCAAATTAGGAGTTTATTTATGCCCTCAATTTGCTATAAATGAAATTAACAACAGGCCATTTGGGGACCTGGATAACCACAGATGCCAATAGAAGCAGCCACATCTTTCACATTTTATGCTTATTTGAGTCACTGAGTGTGGAGACTTAATAAAGAAGAAACTAGGTTGATTTTCTGTCACCATCATCATCATCATCATTACTGGTGTACCTATAATTGCTATTATGCAAAGCAATTTGAAAAGAGAGATTTCAAATGTAAAAAAAGTAATCTGAAATGTGACCCTATTCTGAAGTGTAGTACCCCCCTTCTCTCTCCCTCCTTCTCTAAGGAACAGATTTGGAAGCCCAACCTCACTTCTGAACAAGAATAAATTATAAAACTGAAGTAGAAAGAAATACTGTTCCTTTCAGCATTGATGGCTTTCACGTCTTCTCTTCCATTGGGTAAACCAAGCTCAGATAAGTAGGCTTCCCTTGTCTCCAGTCACAAGATATGTCAATTGGGAGTAGTTATAGGAAATTGGGGGAGAGGGTGGTATTTAGTATTCACTCTAACAATCATGATGTTTTCCATCACAATGTTGTTGACAATAGTCCTGGAATTTTTTTTTTTTTAATGTTGCTTTAATTCTGGAAACTGGTTTGAAACTCCTCTTTGAAGCCTGTCAGGGTCATAAAGAAGGCCCAACCCCAGGAGTGGGGGGCTGGTTCTGCTCATTAGCCTCTTCTTTTACCCTGGGCAAGTCACCCTTCCTCTCTGGTCCAATTTTTTCTTTTCAAAAATGGCGACGTAATAATCTCCAAGATATCTTTTAACTTGAGAAATCTTTGATTCTAAGAATTGCTTTTGGAGTCAGTTCATAGGCACAAGGAAATAAATGTGATCATAACTTTGGACCAGCAATATGGTGAATTTATAGTGGTGGTTTGCAGACTTCAGTGTGCCTGTATGCTTGAGGTGCTTGTGGAAAGAGCAGAATACAGGGTTCCATCCCTAGAAATTCAACTTTGGTGGGTCTATGGTCAAAATCTTTCCTTAAACAGACCCTTTGGGGCTCTCTGTTGTGTATGTGCATGTGTTTCAAACGAGTGGGGACAGGGTGGAAAGATGATATTTATAAGGGTAAATATAATGTGAAAAAAATCTCATTATTATTATTATTATTATTATTATTATTATTATTATTATTATTATTATTATTATTATTATTATTTTGAGTAAACTCAGCTAACTGATCCTTAGGAAAAGACTCAGGAACTACGTTAGATGTTCCCTGATCTTTGTGGGCTCAGAAGGGCTGAGCACTTGCTGACACAGTAAAGGAGAGAAATGCCAAGTGTTGCAGAAGAGTCCTGGGCCTCTGCAGAGGACAGATTAGAGTCAGACGACGACTTTCATTCTCGGCACTGCTGTTTACTGACTGTGGCCTTGGACGAGTCATAGAAGCTCTTTGAAGTACTCTTCTTATTTACTAACTGGGGCAAATTGACACACCTAGATACCTCAGGAATGAGTGATTTACCCTGTCAGCTTCTGGAATAGGCTTTAGAAGATGGCCCTCAGCTTGGAGCTGTCTTTGGCGATGGCCTCTGCTAAGGAAAATTTCAGGCCTTCTCTAAAGCCTTCCTCCTCCTAGGGCGACCTCCAGTAATGACTCATCACCGTTGGGGTGTAAGGACCCAGCCTCCTGGCTCTGGTCAGTGACAGTTCTAAAGAGCCAGCACGGTCCAGAGCCCTCTGTGGGACTGAGAGAGACCTTGGTGGGGACTGGTCATAATTAACTTCCACCTCCACAACACGGCTTCCTTTGCCTCTCTTCCACAGGTGTTGATTGTGAAAGTGCTCCCCAGTGAAGGCCTTGCACACTAATCTGTCCCAGGAAACCCAGTGGGGAACAGCAACAGCAATAGTACCAGTCATGATAACAGCAGCGGCCATTCATTGCATGCGTACTGTAGGTCACCCAAAATGCCAAGCCTTGTACAAACCCTACCTTCTCTTCAACACTGTCCTTTAATTTAGGAACCCTCATCTCACTTTACGGATGTGGAATAGCTTTAAGAACTTAAAAGAAAACAAAATGTGTAAATGCGCTTTGAATACAAAGTAGTAGTATTTCTATTTATGAGTTTCAACCAAAGAGTTTCTAAAGGCTCCCCAGTGGCACTCTCCAGATGAAAGCCTTCTGACTGGTTCTCAGTGGGATAAAGTGGTAGCTCTTCTCTCTCGTCTTCTGTCACCTGCCCCACTCATCCAACTCAGAGGGAGCCCAAAGGGCCTTTTTGGCCCTAGACTCCCAATGGCTCTTTAAAAATTCTCTGTAGATGGTGGTATCACACTCTCTCCTTTCATAAATGTGCAACACAGGTAGTGCTGGTGGTACTTTTTCAAACCCAGGAAATACCTTTGCACAGGAAGGAAAACACCACTGATGCTCTGCCTCTGTATCCCCAGGCTTTAAAGTTATGGAGCACAGCACCTTTATTCACCCCTGCATCGCACACGTTTCTGATATCTCCCATGTCTGAGGAAGTGGGCCTAGCCCAAGGGATGACTAATGGAAAGTCCTTGTTCTCAAGAGAGTTCGCTTTCAGACCTACAGGTTCTGTCCCAGACCTTGGGGGTGAAGTGAATTCCAGATCCTGAGTTGGGGGCTAGTGGTTTAGGCTGCAAGGATCCCTTGTGTCGCTGGGCCTTCATGTCCCAGTTCCATCAGTGCATCCAGAGTCCCAGTGCAACGAGTTCCCTCTTACCTATAGTCTACAACTCGAAATCCTTTATGTTTTGAAAGGCTTACCTACCTCTATAGAGAACCCTAAGCTTAAGTTAAACATACTTCTTGACTGACAATATCCATCTTGGTTTTGGCTTAAACCTAGGTCTTCTACCATTTTCCACCAAATTCAGTCACACTCACCCTAAGAAAGTAGAGCTCTTTGTTAAAAAATAACTTTGTAAAATTCCTTTTCAAGTCAACTGTCAGCAGGCACTCTGCCAATAACTTGTTTATTTTTTTGGAGAATCAGTTGCACTCTCAACAAAAGACTCATCCTTCTCCATCAATATTCCCATCACTGCACATAGGTAATGTTTATTGTAGCGACTTCAGGGACCAGAATCAGTTTCTTTCATGGGTTTACCTGTAGCCAATACAAACAGCAGGAGTTTGGAACATCATCTCCCAGAGCTCTGGGAGATTTCATCTTTATTGTGTTTATTGGCAAGTAGCTGTGGGAGGACTGGGATTTCCTGCCTTCCTGCAGCCCTACGATAAAGATGCGTGCTCTAGGACATTTGCTGACTCAGCCCTGAGCTCTCCATAAATACTGTCGGGTGATTCCAGCAGGGAGTAGTCTGTGCTACGTGCAGAGAAGTTACTATTCTTGGGGCAAGGGAACTCTGGGAAAGTTTGGATACTGGCTTTTGTAATTGTATAAGAGACATGAAAAGCTGCAAGGATTTGAAAAAAATCACATGACTCCCTTTCACGTAAAAATTCATTTAGCCACTCAACACATTTATTCAGCCCCATCTGTGTTCCAAACTCTATTCCAGGCATTGATGGAAAGACATGGATGCTGTCTTTCTGAAGCCAGTATTGTGTATGGAAGCCAGAGAAATAATACACAAATAAAGCAATATATGATTGTGGTGACTATTTTGAAGCAAATGGGAACATGATCAAGGAAAATGGCGGATGCAGATTGGGAGTCAAGAACTATTCCGACTGGATTTTTACCCCAGGCTGTTCTGAGAAGTGGTCTTTTTAGTGTTGCCTTCGAAGGAGGAGATAGCCTCTTCTTCCTTTTGTGTATGTGAGAGGGAAAAGAGGGAAGCCAGGGTCTGACTCCAGGAACCCACAAAAACGGAGTCTGAAATGAGTAAGACGTTGCAGTGGACAACAGTGGCTCTGTAGAATCTGTACAATGTTTTTCTCAGGGAGAGCTATTATTTACTTTAGAAGTAAAAAGAAGGAAATAAATTCTTCTCGCTTGTGAATTCTGTAGAATACTACTGGGTTCCAGGATTGACTTGTGGGATTCAAGATTAACAATTTATTACATTTAAAAGGCACAAGCTTGATTTTATGTGAAAGAAGCTATATTATTACAATAAGCAAGACCCACTTTCCAGGCAGTTTGGGCCTTGAGTGTCCCTGGGTTACTTAAAAGAAGTTAGGGACCAGCAAAGACTTGAGCTGTTTTATTACAGGAATCTGGGCAATATTCAGTTACAAGCCTGACTCAGGGAGAGATACTTAAATAAAAATTTTATAAGTCATGATTTTATATTGTTTTCAGCAGTCTCCTTCAAGACCACTCCTCCTGTCTCCATGGTAACCCATGTAACAAAGCAAGTGGAGAGGTTTCTGATGCTGTCTCCACTTGGAGTCTTGTCTTTCCTGTTTTTGGACGTTACCAGTGTGCCAGGAACCCCACTTTTATCTTCCTCTCTTTGAAACTCTTTCTCAGGGGACACTAGAATTGTCTCTGCTTGAAGAGAACTCCAGACTTTAGCCAGATGTTTGCAGAAGGCTTCTGATATGTTTGGTTTGGAATAACAAGGAAGCCATCATGGGAACACCATGCCTTTGGGGTGGTCAGAAGTCACACACAATGTGATTGTAGACAGATTATCTGTTCATCTGAGTTTACTCCATGCTACACTATTATGCTGCTTTCAGATTAATATTAGGCCTGTGGATGAAGACAGTCACCTGCCGTATCAGTGAACAAAGGATGTTGTGGCCCTCAAGCCATCAGCCACTGCAGCCGGCCCAGACTGTGCACCCTGAGGGGATGCAGGATGGAAAAAAAACAGGATACTGGCCTTAGATAGTCAAGGTATATTCAGAGGAATGATTTCAGTGAGCCCAGACTCTTAAATCTTCCCATACATAGAAAAGTGCCAGATTCATTAACTCGAGATGTCTGTTTTTTCTTTAACAATAATCTTTTGATGTTCTGACTACCTGGTTTTTGTTACAAAAACTCCTGTATATCCTGGTTCCTCCCTTACCTCTTGGGAAAAGTCTCTCAGTGCTGAGAGGCTATCTCTTGGGCTTGAGATATGTCCTCATTATGTCCTCCATTATGTGCTTTTTTTTTTTTCCAGTTGACAGGTTTCAATTGTTTCAGACTTTGGTAACCTTAATTAGTCACTATTTCTCAACAGAATTATAGAAACTTAGAACTAAAAGAAAAGATTATCTGACTCAGTCCCTCTAAAATATGGAATTTGAGCCCCAGAGAGTATGAGAGTAACTTCCCTGAATACTTCTTCCATTAGATGTATCCTATGGTTTTGCTCATAGAAATGTGTGATATTTAATTTAAAATTTTCTATTGTCAAGTGGAAGAAATTTTCCTCTTCTCTTCTAGGTTCCTCTGTCTGGTTTAAGAATTAAATTGACATAAGATAGATTAACAGATTAACAGGAGAAAATCAAACAAAAGTTTAATATATGCACATGCTAGAGACCCAGAAAAACGGAATAACTCACTGAAATGGCCAGACCCCTCACCTTTAGTACCATCTTTAGCTAAAGACAAAAGCGGTTGTTGGTGGGGGTGGAGGGTGGGTAATGGTTTGGGAATTCAAAGGGGAGAAAGGCAATTTGCATGGAGATAGCAAAGCAAATATTTGGCAAATAAATGTTTGCCGGGCCATGCAGAGACAACGGGACACAGACTGTGATCTTTAAGCTCTGCTGAGTTTCCTCTACCACATGTAGCCCATATTCCTTGCATATATCTCTAGTGATAGCTCTATTCTGGGAACAGACCCTTTATCTAAATTCTTTAGGCAGCTAAGGGGAAGCTAAAAAGGAAAAGTTTCTGAGTCTTCTGTTTCTTAAAAATAATCAGCCTAAATTAATCCTCATGCTGAAGAGACATATTTGGGAGTGGCAGATTCTGTTCCCCTACAATATCTTCTTGGAATTATCTAGGACTCTAATTTTATTTCAGTGTAAATTGTGTGTGTGTGTGTGTGTGTGTGTATGTATGTGTGTGTTTTTCTTAACAAAAGCAAGTAAGTAAGCAAGCACAAATCAGCTGCTCATTGTCTTGGTTAATGAGCGTCCTCTTTCCAAGTCAAGATGTTTATGTACATGGTGTTTATGCTTCTCTTTTTCTTTGTTTGCCAGATCTCTTTGACATCTACTTTTAGGAATATTCTGAGACACAAATTACTGAGTGTTCGGATAGGCTTACAATTTCAGGGACTCTTTGGCAAACCACTCTGACTCAGCCAGGCAGAATCTAATTTCTACTCTATGCACAAATACTGTAACAGCAAGTATTCGGAGATGTTTCTAAGAATACTGAGATTTGATTTGAAACTCGTGATCATTAATAGAAATTGTGTTATAAATTGTGATGAGATTCCTGGGATAGGTCACAAAAGCTTACTTAACTTATGCTTTTGGTTTCTGTTAGTGTTGTTTCTGTGGGAAAAAAAAAAGTTAGTCAAACTTGCTTTTAAAAAGTGGCACTAGCTTGTGTACCCAAAGAATCCTGGTGTGGATCTGACTTCAGTAATGGCAGGATGTAGGGGTTAGCATGGCATACTGGAATCTAGTTTTTCTCTTTTTCTCTTGGCTTTGTTTCCTCTGTTTGGATTATGTTTGGGAGAAAAATTTTTCTCTACTCTTGTAGGTTTTTCTGACTGGTCTAAGAATTACATTGATATGAGACAGATTAACAAGAGAAAATCAAACAAACTTTTAGCAGCAGGTATACGTGGGAGTGACTCAGAAAAACTGAGTAACTCAATTAAATGGCCAGAGTCCTCACCTTGCATATCATCCTCAGCTAAAGGGGATGTTGGGAGTAGGGAGAGTCAGTTATGGGAGGTTACCAGGAAAAGCATAGTAAACAAGGGTAAAGTTGTTAAGCAGATTTAAGTCATTGCCTTCTCCATTGACAAGAGTTTCTAGAGATTAAGTCCTCCTCCTCTTCCTGTAGAGAAGGAGATATTCTCAGAAATGATTTCTCTTACAAATGTAAATGTTTCTTACAAAAGTGTAACTCCTCCTTGGTTTTCAGAGTTTTTCCTCTGTCTATTTTCTAAGAAAATAATCAGCTTAAAATAATTAATATGCCAAAGAGACATATTTGGGGATGGTAAATTCTGCTCCCTTACAACTCTATTCTTACTCTTTCTCCTCCAAAGTAGGTAAGTTCATTCTGTAGGTTCAGTTGACCTTCTTTCAGGTTCAAGTGGAAAAGTAATCTCTCTTTTGAGCCATAGTGACTCGATAAGCTACGGCTGGGTTATAGAATCCATCCTAGGAGGTTTGGAGGAAATCCCTGCTTTAAGTATGTAACCTGGGTGTGAATAAGGGAATAAAATTTCAAAAGGAAATTAAAGTAAAATTACCAAATAAGAAGAGATGATTGTCAGGCAGCCAAAAAACCATCTACTGTGCTTTGCAAAAGGAATTTAAGGTAAATTTTAAAAGATGAGGTCTTGATGTAGTTTCCTATGAATGTATAGTATGAACCTGGATGGAAATCCAAACATTGTTTTGCTTCCCTGGAACCATCTCATCACTTTCATTGTGAATCTTTTGGTGTCTTGGGTTAACTAGAAAATCAAAACAGTTTGGCCATTGGAATCTTAAGAATTTGCTTCTCAAAATTGTGGTTATCAAACTAGCAGCACTGGGGACACCTTATTAGAATTTATTAGACAGTCAGAATCTCAGACCCTACCCAGACCTACTGAGTCAGAACCTACATTTTAACAAATAACCAAGTAATTTGTTTTCACATTGAAGTTTTGTTCATGGCTGTTTTAAAATTTTTTTTTTCTGAACCACTGATTTTAAGCAGTTTTATTATGAATTCCTTGGTGTAGTTTTCTTCCTGTTTCTTGAGCTTGGAGTTCACTGAGCTTTTTGGAACAGCACATTTGGAAAATTTTAGCTATTATTTCCTCAAATATATATTTTTTTACATCTCTTTTCTTCTTCCCTTTCAAGATCCTAAATTACATTTATGTTAATCCATGTAAAGCTTTCCCACAATTTATTGATGCCCTGTTCATTTTTTTGCAGTAATTTTTTTCTCTGTATTTCATTTTGGATACTTTCTATTTCTGTGTCTTCAAATTTGCTCATATTTTCTTCAACTATGTCTAATCCACTGTTAATACTATCAGGTATATTTCTTCACCTCAATTATTGCATTTTTCATCTCTAGAAGTTCCAGTTTGGATGTTTTTAAAAGTGTATGTATTTTATGTCTCTCCTTTAATATGTTCTTGCTTTCTTCTACCTTCTTCAACATATGGAAGAGATTTATAATAACTATTTTGATGTCCTGATCTGTTCATTCTGTCATCTATGTAACTGCTGAGGGTATTTCTATTGATTGATTTTCTCTCCTCATTATGGGTACTATTTACCTGCTGAATTGCCCACCTAGACTTTTTTATTAGATGTTAGACATTATAGATTTTACCTTATTGGTAGGATTTTCATATTCCTTTAAATATTCATATACTTTGTTTTGGGACATAATGTATTTAGAAACAGTTTGATCCTTTCAAGGCTTATTTTTAATAAGCTTTGCAGGGTGGGACAAGAGTAGCCTTCAGCCTAGGGCTAATTTTGTTTTACATCCTCAGAGTCATTCCTTTTCTAAGAACTCTTTATGATGTCCCGTGTGTTCCAAGATTTTTCCTGCTTTGGCTGGTGGAAGCAAACTGTGACCAGTCTCTGTGAGCTCCAGGGATTATTCCATTTCCTTTCTCCAAGTTTTTGTTTGTTTGTTTTTTTGTTTTGTTTTTGTTTTGACTTGTACAGTAGTGCCCCCTTATCCACAGTTTTGCTTTCTGTGGTTCAGTTACCTGTGGTCAACTGTATTCCAAAAATATTAAAAGGAAGATTTGAGAAATAAACAATTAAACAATTCATGAGCTTTAAATTGCACATTGTTTAGCACAGCATGATAAACTCTTGAGTTGTCTTGCTCCATCCCACCCAGGACATGAATCACCCCTTTGTCCACACTGTATAGCTACTTGCTCATTAGTCACTTAGTAGCCATCTCAGTTATCAGATCTACTGTCACAGTATCACCATGCTTGTGTTCATATAACCTTTATTGTACTTAAAAATGGCCCAAAGCATAGAAGTAGTGGTGCAGGTAATTCAGATATTTCCTTACTGTACATAATCTATAAATTAAACTTTATCATAGATATGTATGTATAGGAAAAAGCATAGTATATAGAGTATTGGTCCCGTCTGTGGCTTCAGGCATCCACTGGGGGTCTTGGAACATAACCCCCGTGGATAAGGGAGAACTATTATATGCTGAAGACTTGAGAGGCACCCTCTTCACATCTCTGGGTTTCTCCCTCTGTGCATCTCTCTCCTTTCCAGTACTCTGCTCTGCAAATTCTAGCCACCTTGGCCTCCCAAATTCTCAGATCTGTTTCCTCAAGTGGGTTCTGTTTCAGTTCTCCCTTCCTATACTGTGGTCTCAAAACCCTTTATGGGTATGATTGCTGGGGCATACATAGGACTCACCTGGGGTTTTTTTTCTTCCTGTGGGATCACTGTTCTGTGCTACCTGGTGTCCAGTGTCTTAATATCGTTGTTTTGTGTAGTTTGTCCATATTTATAGTTAAGACAGGAGAGTAAATCCAGTCCCTGTATGCCACCATGACCCAGATGGAAGTTCCAGTACATTCAAGCTTGAGAAGCACTGTCTTAGAAGACTTCACCAGCCAAATTCTATCCAGTTGTATCCATCAGTTGGGTAAAGCATGAATACCATGTCCTATCCAAACTCCTTCAGAGAAAGAATTATCCCCTAAGATTTTCTGAGCCCAAATACCACTATTTGTTGTTTTTTTTTTTCCTGATTTTTTCTCAGATGCCACCTTTCCTCTGAAAAATGGTTCTGACACCTTCTACTCTGGGGATGGATCCTTGGTACACTAGGATTTATGATATCACTAAGGAGTTTAATATTCCTCTTTAGAGAGCCTAAATGCCTTAATATTATATATTACCAAGATTACTTTCTATTAGAGTGATACAGGAAATCAAAATTATTTCTAAAGCAAATAGTTGGGGCAACAGAAAAATCAAAAGAACATCAAAAAAGCCATTAGGCAAATGTGAGACCATTTGAAGCCATTCTGCTTTGAGATTAGGTCAGATAATGAGAAAAGGACAGAACTTCGGGAGATTCTTGCCCATTACAAGTATGAATGTTAGACTGATTCATTATTCATATGAAACTCCAGCGGATACTAACACCATACCTGTGGGAAAATGTGGCCTGAGTTTGAAATAAGTGATAAACAAGCCTTTGGGACACACCTCATTCATAAGTGGGAGACGTCTTTACTTTCTCATACCCACACATCTGGAAAACAAAGCATTTAGGCTTCTTTAGCATTTTGCAGCCTGTCCTACATAAATATCTAAACCGTTCATGTTTTTCCACCTCTCTGCCACCACCCTTACCAAACCAACATCATCTCCCACTTGGCCCTCTAAGTAGTCACCTGGCTCATACTCTTGGCTCATCACGGTCCTGGGGCCACACAGTCAGTCAGAATCATACTTTAAAAGCTCATTTCTGATCCTATTACTGTTCTGCCTACATTCTTCTAATGGCTCCCAAGGCCCTTGGAGTGAAATCTAAGCTCCTTACCACGGCCCCTTCAGGCTTCCTTTCCAATTCATCTTGTGTTGCTTGTCTCCTCTGCTCCAAGCACACCGGCTTGCATCCTGTTTCTCTGTCAAGCCAGGCTTTCTTACTTCCAGTCTTTGCATTTGTTGTTCTCTCTCCCCATATGCTCTTCATCTGATTCTTCTCTTGCCTGGCTCCTCCCACTTACTTTAAGTCCTAGCTCAAAATCTCCTTAGAAAAGCCTTCCTGACCACACTACCTAAAATAGCGTCCCTTCTACTTCTACCTTACTTTCTATCAGATTACTTTAATTTCCTTAATTATCACAAACTCATTTGTGGTTTGGAATTATCTTGGTTTGTCTGTCTCTCCCATTAGAATATGAACTTTGTGAGGACAAATTCCTTTGTCCATCTTGCTCACAGTCATACACTTATGCCTAGAATATTGGTTGGCACAGGACAGCTACTTGATGGTTATTGCTGAATGTCAGAAAGAACCATAAGACCACCTTCGGTGCAATAAATACTTAAGCTAATTTAACTCATATTGGTTCATTTTTGAACCAGTTTTTGTCAGATCTGACTACCTGCACCACTAGATTAGATTACTGGTGACTAAATTAATTAAGTTTATATCTTTGGCACCCTGACTATCCAGCTTAGTTAATGTGTAGGCAATTCTAATATATTTTGGTGTATGTTTCTATTGTATTCAGTAAACGTGATTTGAGAATCTCTGATGAAAATACGAAATTCTTTTTCAAAAGTAGATTCTTCTTAGATCCCTGCTTCTGGAAATAAGTTGTAGTGGGGTATCAGAATCTTAGGAGGCTTCATATGCATAAAGGAATACATCAATGTATGAGCATGTATATTTCAAACAAATATTTACACATGCGTACATTACTCCTTTCCTTACCATCATAAGACTTATTTGTAACTTTCATGTAAAGTCAGTTGATATAATTTTACTTAAGGAAAAAAAAAACTTCCTTTTGATGCATTTAGTACATACTAAATATAGAATCAGTTGTTACTTGTAAAGACAGTATTTTTGAAATTTACATTGTGAACTACTGGGGGTTCTTCAGAGCTTAACAGCATGGTGGGGATTCCCAGAATCAAGAAATTGATTTAGAGTCAGGTTGCATTTACTTTTCAGAAGTATATTCCTTTCTTCCTGGCATGTGCTTTTCATGGGGCTGTGAAGAAGAAGATTACACTTTGTGGAATGGAAGACTGCAGTTTTGTTCTAGGGTCCTTCATGCTATTTTGGGTGTGTGTTGTTTTCAATTCAAATGATTCCCCAGTTGTGGTTGCCTGTTAGAGCAAAGAATCAACAGGGTCTTTCGGTAACCATGGAAGCCACTGGCTCTCAAATGAGTTATTTTTAGATGGCTTCACTGAATAAATTTTTCTTACTTCCTGAGAGCAAAATAATGTAGCATAATCTTTACAATATGAGGCCTAAGTCATGGAAAAAAGAATGGATGTTGGGAAAGAAAGATCTTATGTTGTCTTATTTTATCAATCATCCAAATCCTCGTTCACATGACACTTGAAAAGTTACGCCAATGAGTAAGCACTGAAAAAAAGAAGCACTGAAAAAAGCAGTCATCTTTTTTGGGGTTTTCAAGTTTTAAAATCTAAGTTCTATCATTTCTTAAGTTTTTTTTTTTTCTTCTACTAATCAGAATCTCGAAGGGAAGCCTCGAGTCAATTCTGCTAGCTGTTCAGTTGAAGAAACTAAGAAAGCAGTTATTTCTCTGACTCCTGGGTCAATTAAGACATAGTGACATTTCTGTAGGTTGTTTAGTTCAGACTTGGATCTCTCTTTCAGACTCAGCTTAGGAGGGTGAAGAGAAGAATCACTGTGATGAGCTAGCTTATTATTTATAAGCAATAAGCACTTGCCTAAGTATTATCTTAGAAAATCTGCATTGCTGGAAATTCTAAAAACACTAATTTTGAATTCTCCTGTGATCAAAGGACAAATAGTATATTGCTCCTGGAAATGCCCTGATATTACTGCTATTTTTGTTATCGATAGAATCTACTGTCGTGACTGTTTTTATAGAATTTATTCTGTTATTCATAGAATTTATGAATTCATGGCTGTTGGAAGATATTTTGAAGAAGCAGAAGAGCAGATTCCTTTCTAATTAGGTCAGCCAACACTAGAAAATGATGACATCCACATTATTTTTGCTTTCAACCTGAATAGTCTTTTTAATAGGACCTAGAAAAATTGAATTTCGGACCTGTAAAGAACCTTTAGCCCAGGCCCTAATTTCTCAAAATGAGAGGTAACCACAACAACTAAAATGCCTCCCATTTCTCTTGACATTAGATTTGTTATTCATTAAGCCATTGATGAGTCTAATGTCACACCAAGGGGCTCAATTAACATTAGTTGGCTTCTATTTACACATAAAATTAAATCCAAACTTAACATGGCCACCAGTGCCCTAAGTTTCAATTCAAATGATTCCTGAGGATGCTTCCTCCCTTACCTTTCTCCCCTTTGCCTCATCCATTATGCTCCAGTAGACCAACTTTCTTTCTCTTTCCTGAAAATATCGAGTTTGTTCTTTGTGCTTTCTGGTGACCCTGCCTGGAAAGCCCTTCTGATTTTGAATGTCTGGTTCTCATCTATGGTGGGAAGGCTTTTTAGAGGGCCCCCAAGATTCTTGCCCTCTGTGTACATGCCCTGTGTTATTCCCTCCTCTTGACTGTGAGTAGAACCAGTAAATATGATGTTATATCACTTTAGTGGTAATGTTATTAATGAGTTGACTTTGAGTTAATCGAAAGAGAGCCTCATAGGTGGGCCTGACCTAATCAGGTGAGCCCTTTAAAAGAAGACAAAGTATCAGTGAGATGCTCTCCTGTTGGCCTAATAGATAGCAGGTTGTGAGAAGAGGAAGCTGCATAGCAAGGACCTGCAGGTGGTGTCTAAGTGCTGAGAGTGGTTCCCAGATGACAGCCAGTAAGAAAACAGGGACCACAGTCATACAGCCACAAGGAAATAAATCCTGCTCAGGACTGACCCTAGAAGAGAACCCTCAGCCTCAGATGCGGTCACAACCCCTGACAAAACCTTAATTTCAGCTTGCATACTTCCCTTAGCTAACTTGTACTTGGACCCTGACTCACAGAAACTTTGAGACAGTAAATTTGTGGCAGATTCTTACACAGCAATAGAAAAGTAATACATCATCTTTCTGTCTCAGCTTGTGTCACTTCCTCCAAGAGGCCTTCCCCAAGCAGTGTAACAACACCCCCATGATTATATTTTGTTTTCTTAATAGCACTTAACAGAATTTAAAATCCCCTATTTGCTTACCATCTTGGTAGTTGTATTCCCCAGCACCTAGAGTGTTGTTTTACACATAGTATGCACTGGATGAATATTTCTTGAATGAATCACTGAATCCAAATTAAAGAGTTTTTATCAACTGCCCATGATTAAACTTCTAAATGATTCCGTGGACCACCAGGTGGCAGATAATTTAGAGAGTAAAGCAAATAGAATAGAAGAACCTTGGCCTGGTGACAGCACGTCAATTCTCTAATGACAGCATTGCCATCCAGACTTTAATCTAAAACCATCTGCCTTTATTTTTCTTAACCTGGTCAGTTGGCAGCACATCTGCCATTGCTGGTGCTGCTGTAGCCAAATGATATGATTAACTTTTATAAAGCAAGAGTTTAGGAACAGAATGGATCGATACCTTCATCACCATATGACCAGCCAGAGTATTACCTTTTCTACTCACTTTTGTTGTTCTGATTAATTTTTTTTTCCTACATGGTTTAACTTCTTAAGTGTGGATCTGGTTAATTTGTTCTCAGATTTCCTTTCTTCACCACTTTGGAGCAGGTGTTCTTGTACTTTGAAAGAATGGACTATTATCATAATGTATCTCTCATCATATCACTGCTAACTTGGCATACTTGTTATAATTTGCACCCAGATGACTGAGTACCTAGCTCAGACTGACCTAGGTTTGTGTGCAAGTGTTTTAACACATGTGTAGACATGCAGTAGAATGTGTAAGGGAGGGAAAATAATTGTCCCTCTACCCTTCTGAGTTCTTGGCTGAGTCTCCATGTAACAAAAGATTAATAAAAGAAAAACAAATGGAAGGCTATTAACATGTATACTTCATGTATACATGGGAGGTACCTCCCTCCCCCAAAACTGAGTAACTCCCAGAAATGGCACAAGCCACAACCTTAAATACCATCTTCAGCTGAAGACCAAAAAAAAAAAGGACAAAAAAAAAAAAAAAAAGATGTCGGGGGTTGGGAAGGCGAAATACCAGGAAAAGCACAGTAAACAAGGGTTAGGTTTGTTATTCAGGTTTAAGTCAGGGCCTTCTCCATTGATAGCTTCTTGTGATTTAAAGTCATTCTTCTCATCCTGGTACACAGAATAAAATAGCCTTACAAATGGAGATTTCTTTTATAAATGTAAATTTTCCTTACTGAAGAGCAACTTCTACTCTGTTCACAGAGCTTCTCCTGTGTAGGCTGGTTCTCAAAAAAATAATCAGCTCAAAATTATCTTTATGCCTGTTAAAAAACTGAATTCAACTAAGTAGATGTAAAGACCTAATTGGCTTTATTCAGTAATTCCTGAATCAGGCAGCAACCCATCTAGCAAACAGGACACTCAGAGGGCTTGTATGCAGTGGAAGAGGCTTATAGGCAGAAGGAGGGAGGGGCAAGGAAGCTATAAGCACAAGAAAAGAAAGGATTGTTACAGGCCAGGTCATCTTCTTTTGGGGGAAAGGGCAAGGTCTATCATGCAGATTACCTCTTCTTTCTCTGGGTGAGGTTGGAGGGAGAATGAAGAGGACCCATGAGACAGATTACCTCAATGATGCTGACCAGTAAATTCCAAACTGGCTGATAAAGATTATATTCCTGGAGAGGATTGAAACTGTAGTTAGGTCAGATACTAAATCTACATTTGGTATCCTGGACTTTAGCACAAATGACACTGTCCTGGGCTTGTGTTTTTCTCTTTAATGTGCTAAAGAGGCATATTCTGGGGTGGCATATTCTGCTCCCCTTCAAATGTAAGAGCCACGAACACAGAGATCTTGTCTGTTTTACTTCTGTTGTACCATTACCCCCTGGAATAGGCCAAACATATAATAGGTATTCAATAAATAGCTTTGAAGAAATGAACGATCTGTCACCAAGTTGTGGCAGATCTCCTGCTCTGTAAGATGCCTCCCATGGAAAATTACCCCTTTCCATTTGGAAAATCTAATTATTCAAATCCCATTCGACTTTCATCTCCTTGGATAATGGTTGTTAATATGATTATTTATGTCATGCTTTATTGAACACCTACTGTATGCCTGGTATTCTTGGACGTGCTGAGGACACAAAGGTAGTTAGAACTCTTACTCCAAAATAAGTTACAGCCTTGCAATTCTTACCTGGTACCACCTGCTTTCAAGGTTGTGATATAATGTAATTTTAATAAAGAAGCAAATGTTCATTGTAGTATAGGCCCCTGGAAATTCTGAAGATGGTCTTAGTGAGTGTGTGAGTTTGTAATATTGATATCTTTTTCCATGTCTTTATTGGTTGAGGTAATGCTAGCTGCTGAAACAGATAAGCCTTAGTGACTTAGCATAATAGAAATGCATTTCTTGCTCCTGTCATTTCCAAAATAGATGTTCCAGAGCAGTGGGCAATTTCGTCCAAAGATAAGATGTAGGGATCCAGGCTCCTCCCATCTTTTAGATCTGCCATCTTCAAATTCTAATGCTACTGCTAACGGGAGGAGAGAGAGATCTCATGGATCAGAGCTAGAAGTGCCGCAAACTGCTTCTGCCCATGATCCGTTGACCAGAGGGAAGTTACATGGTCACACTGAGCTGCAAGGGAGATGAGTGATGTCGTAAATGTACACGGGAAGTACATTTATGTTCACTGGAGCAGAACAGGAAGAGATGATTTGTATTTATCAAGCCAAAAGAATTTTAATAATTTTTTCTTTGGAAAGATTGGGCTGGTTTTTTGTTGTTGTTGTTCAAACAGTTTCCTCAAGGATTTAGGTATTTTGAATGAGCTCTTAAAAGGAGGAATATTATTATCATAATCATAAACCAAAAGACAGAAAACTTTCAGCTATTCTGACAAAAACAAACATTTTAAGATACTTTTTTAAAACCAAAGGTAGTGAATGTAAAGAAAATGCAGTAAAGGTATATTCCAGGAGGGAAAGAAACAAGGTTTTGTGAATAGCCAGCCAGCTTGTCAAACAGACTCTCTGGTGTTGAGGAAATTCCTGGAGAGTCTCTACATTAGCTGTGTTACCCACGTGGAGGGATAAAGAGTCAGGAGGCGGAATAATTGGGCTTTGCTTTTCTATGACTTATCAGCCTGTTGACTTTTTACAGGTACTTATACTCTCAGGGTCTCTGTAGATTTATGCAAAATGGGAACAAGACACACACACCGTGTATTTGCCATGTATGTGTTTGAAGGATTGTATAAAATCATGACTAAGGGAGTATGTTGTAAAGCGTAAATTGTGGTGTAAATGCAGAGTGGTACCGCGCTCCTCCTCCTCACTATCACCAGTAGGGTCACAGAGTATTAGGAGAAGACAGCTGGCCAAGTGGGGCTGTCCACTGTGGCCTCGGCTTTCCCTTGTACCACTTACCTCTGACTGTCTCGATTCACACTGAAATCCATCTAAGTCATGCTCAGTAACAAACAACCACTCATTCCCTTGCCAAAGACTTACTGGAAATCTAATAATAAGCAGCCACCATTACCATTTTTTGAGCTCTGACTCTAGGCTGGCACTAGACTCTATATGTATCTCACTCATGCAATCTCATTTGATCCTCCCTCACAACAGCTCTAGGAGGTGGAATCTGTTATCATTTTTACAGCTGGAAAAGCCAAAGCTCACAGAGATGACACCCATCACTGAAAGCTACATAGCTCAGCGCCGGCAGTCCGACTCCAGAGTCCATGCTTGTGACTCGACTCCCCTGCACCCTTGGCTTTTCACGTGGCTCTTGTGTGTGGGCGCGTGCCAGGCACCCAAGGTTTCCGTGGTGAGCAAGAAAACATGATTCCTGACTTAGAGGTTTCATCCTGGCTCTCAGCAGCCTTCAGGTCCTTGCACATGCTTATTCCAGCAATAGTCTCCCTGTGACACCCTTTACTCTTTCTCAGCCTAGTTGGCTTCTCCTTACCCTGAAGATTCAGGTTAGGCATTACCTTCTCCAGCCCTTCCGGAGCGCCCCAGGAGTGCCTAGAAGGGGTCTCAGATCTGTGGCTGAGCAGCAGCAGTATTTCCTAGTGGTTAAAGTCCAGGTCTAGACATAGACTCTCTGACCTTAAATTCTGGATCCGTCGCTTCCAAACACTGCAGTTTTGGGTAGTTTACTTCACTCCTCTGCGTCTCAGTTTCTGTATGTGTTAAATGGGATTGTTGCACGGATGAAATCAGATGGTACATGTGAAACAGTTGGGCGCTTGCACGGTACCTGTTTAATTAACTTAGTTAACTCTCATTCACCACCATGATGAAGACTGATCGATCACCGTATCTCATTCTTATTTCTTCCTCTTGCCCAGGATTGCAGGGCCTGCTGTAAAAGACAGGGATGCTGACTTGTAACCTGCCTTCAATTTCAAAGGTTTGAAGTTTGAACTGAAAGGTCAACATCTCCAAACCCACAGCACTGGTGTCTGGAGCTAGACATAGGGAGGGCCCGAGACTTGACCAAAGCCTTCATTTTTGATGATGTTGCACATGGTAGTGAAACACGCACAGCTCCACATCCTTCCCCCCTCCCCCCCGAAACACAGGGCTGATGTATGATTTTAATCCCATCAGCCTTTGCTGATCTGCAGTGAGGAATAATTAGTTATTGGATGGTGCAGAGAATGGCATCACACTCAGCCAGGAGTGGGGGGCTCCTTCTAGCATTTCAGTTCCCTTGCTGAGATGGCTTTCCTTCCCTCCCTTTGTTGCTTGGAAGTTGAAACTGATGGGTCTCTGTGGGAAGCACACTCATCTCCTTCTCTGCACCTCTTCTCCCAAGCTCAGGCATGTTTATAGTCCCCAGGTGAAGATGAGACATGTCTAGGTAACCAATTAGCTAAAACAGAACATTGAGAGACTTGTGGAACACATACGAAGTTCAGTGGATTAAAGGTCAGTGTCCAATAAATTGAGTCTTAGCAAGATTTTTTCTCCTAGGATTTGGAGTGCTACAGAGCTTAATCTTGGAGCTCCTGGGGTCTATAAAGGAAGCAGTAGGTGTCCAGAATATCAGTCTTCATTCCACTCCAAATGCATATGTATTCTTGGCTCCAGAGAAATCTGTTTTGTCCACTAGAAGCCTTGGGTCACTCTTTTCTTCCCTGTTATACTTAGAAGCCCCAGGTCTGTCTGTAAGCTACATAGGTACATACCTTCAATTAGAGTCTGGAAATTTAGAAGAAGATTGAAAAAAAAAAAAAAAGAAAACAACCTTGGTTGTTATTATCTGAAATTTAAAAATAAACAGTATAAAGAATGTGGCAGCTTTAAAATGCAGCTGCATATTCTTTGACATTTCTCACATTGAGAGGTTGAGATCTTTGTTTCTTCTTCTTAAATCTGGGAAGGTCTTTGAAAGTTGAGGCTCCCTCAGTTTTATCTTTCTTCCCATTCTCTGGAGGAATACACACACCCTTCCTTTGGCAATGGCCCTGCAACTATGCTTAAACCAGGAGATCACATTTGTTGGTAAATGCATCTTTATTTCGAACTGTACTTTGAGTTTACTGAGAGCAAAGACCACTTCTTAATCATCTTTATATGCCCAGTGATCAGTATGGTACCTAACATAGAATAAGTCACTAAATTCTATTTCATTATGTCAGAGTTAGATTGTCTGATAGTTTCCAGTCTTTTTCATCAATAGTTGTTCTGGAGTTAATTGTGATTTTAGCGTGCTCATGAGAGGAGGTAAGTTTAGCGTCTTTCTACTCCACCATCTTGGCCACTCTCCCTAGCACTGGATTGTCATCTCACTTGAGAATATTCAGAATCTCACTTTTGTCATTGATTTCATTGATTTTGCCCAGTATTGTATCAACTTTAAATTCTTTAAGTATGCCAAAGTGGTAGAGACTTCACAGGGGCACATAAAAGTAGGTAAATCCCTTACGACAATTACAGAATGATTGTAAGGTCATTTTGTTTTTATTGATAGTGATATCTCCTGGGTGTGGTGTGCTGGTTTCTGAGCATTTTCTCAGGGAAGGCTTCAGCAACTGAGTGCTGAGAGTTACTTAGTTACTTAGAGTGAACTTGACAAGGTCACTGCTGGTAGGTGGAAGAACATGATTAACCTTAATATATGTGATCCCAGAGCCCAAGATTTTAACCACTATGCTCAGTCTTTTCTGTGCCATTTCTGTATTTCTTAGATGCAACCATCCTTGAACATGGCTAGAGTATAGTTAATGGAGATGTTTTAAAGTTAATCCTATTTTCTCAGTATAGAGAAGATTTCAGTCCCTCCTTCCCACAAACAAGACCATGTTCTTTTGCTAATGATTGCTTTTTCTCCTCCTTTCTCTCTGTCAGGGAAGCTCAGTTTATTATGGGTCATCGTAGATGCAACCAAGTTAATGACAATTGATGTTCATTCCCTGCTCCTCCTACTAGTGGCTCTGTATCAGCATCCCCTCCCCTTGCCGTGAGCATGCCCCTCTCCATCACTTTTCCCACATCAGCCAAGGTTTTATCTTACCCAGTGAACTTTTAATCACTCTGAGTAGCTAATTACCATAATTCCTCACTGTCCAAAGCTGCAAGTTTATCATGCTCATGGAACCAATGTCCTTGTTAATCACAGCAATCGCTCACCACTCATGAGCTGTGAAAAGTAGTGAGGGCTCTCCACATCACTCAGGTTGCTCACCATCTGAGGGCGGCTGGTAGGAAGGAGTGCTATGATTCACCCAACACAGGTCTGTGGGGCTAGCAGTGGAACGACCACCAGAATTGCAAGTTTTGGATCTCTGCTTATAATTATTATTTTCCTGAGTTGGCAAATTGGCCCTAGACTGCTACTCCACTCCTCTGTTGGTGTGGAAGAATGGAAGCTTCCTGGGTGTTATCTGAAACTAGTCCCCATACATGGAGGGCAGGAAGAGACCAAAGAAAGAAGCAGAATCCCCCAGATTGGTAGGTGGCAGGGTTAATGAACAAGAAAATGAATTTACAAGGCTTATCATGGGTGCCTGCAAGATGAGTAGTTTTCTGCACCTACCAGTCACATCTTAAAAGTTTATATAAAATGCTTAGGCATAAACCTGACCAAGGTGAAAGACTTATATGCAGAGAACTGTAAAACACTGATTAAGGCAATTAAAGAAGACTTAAAGAAATGGAAAGATATCCTATGCTCTTGGATTGGAAGAATTAATATTGTTCAAATGGCCATAGTACCCAAAGCAAACTACAAATGTAATGCAATCCCTATCAACTTACTCATGACATTTTTTCACAGAACTAGAACAATTAATCCTAAAATTTATATGGAATCACAAAAGACCCAGAGTTACCAAGGCAATACTGAAGAAAAAGAACAAAGCTGGAGGAGTAATCCTCCCAGACTTTAGACAATACTACAGAGCTACAGTAATCAAAACAGCATGGTATTGACACAAAAACAGACATATGGATCAGTGGATCAGAATAGAGAGCCCAGAAATAAACCTACACACCTACGGCCAATTAATCTTTGACAAAGGAGGCAAGAATATACGATGGAGAAAAGAGTCTCTTCAGCAAGTGGTGTTGGGAAAGCTGGACAGCTGCATTTAACTCAGTGAAGTTAGAACACAGCCTCACACCATACACAAAAATAAACTCAAAATGGCTTTAAGACTTAAACATAAGTAAAGATACCATAAAACTCCTAGAAGAAAACATAGGCAAAACATTCTCTGACATAAATCTTAGACTCCTAGGGCAGTCTACCCAGGCAATAGAAATAAAAGCAAAAATTAACAAATAGGACTTGGTTAAACTTATAAGCTTTTGCACAGCAAAGGTAATTATAAACAAAACAAAAAAATCAATGGAATTGGAGAAAATATTTGCAAATAATGTGACTGACAAGGGCTTAATTTCCAAAATATACAAATAGTTCATACAACTTAATGACAAAAAAAAAAAAAAAACCCAATCCAAAAATGGGCAGAAGATGTAAACAGACATTTCTTCAATGAAGACATACAAATGGCCAATAGGCACATGAAAAAAATGCTCAGTAACACTAATTATCAGAGAAATGCAAATCAAAACAGCAATGACCAGTCAGAAGGTCCATCATTAAAAAGTCTACAAATGACAAATGCTGGAGAGGCTGTGGAGAAAAGGGAACCCCCCTACACTGCTGGTGGGAATGTGGTTTGGTGCAGCCATTATGGAAAATGTATGGCAATTCCTCAAAAAACTAAACATAGACTTACTATATGATCCAGCAATCCCACTACTGGGCATATATCTGGAGGAAGCTCTAATTGAAAAAGGTACATGCACCCCAATATTCACAGCAGTACTATTTACAATAGCAAAGACATGGAATCAACCTAAATGTTCATCGACAGATGACTGGATAAAGAAGTCGTGGTGTATTTATATAATGCATTACTACTCAGCCATAAAAAATAACAAAATAATACCATTTGCAGCAACATGCATGGACCTGGAGATTGTCATACTAAATGAAGTAAGCCAGAAAGAAAAATCAAATATCATATGATATCACTTATATGTGGAATCTTTAAAAAAAAAAAAAAAAAGGAGGCCCAAATGAACTTATTTACAAAACAAAGACAGACTCATAGACATAGAAAACAAACTTATGGTTACCAGGGAGGAAGGGGGTTGGGGAAGGATAAATTGAGAGTTTGGGATTTGTAGATACTAACTACTATATATAAAATAGATGAACAGCAAGGTCCTACTGTATAGCACAGGAAACTATATTCAATACCTTGTAGTGGCCTATAACGAAAAAGAATATGAAAAGGAATATATATATGTATAATTGAATCACTGTGCTGTACACCAGAAATTAACACAACATTGTAAATCAACTATACCTCAATTAAAAAAAAGTTTACATAGAGGCATTAACAGGGTTCAGTTATGTACACAGTCCAGATGGTATCAGTACCACATGACTATCTCAAAGCTGTGTCCTTGGGCAGGTTCGAGTGTGGAGAAGGCAAGTGGAGCACACATTCCAGGAACGGAGGTAGTGGGGTGAGAAGCCTCCAGTTGTCCGGGACCAGCTTGCAAGTCAAACCAGTGGTCACATCTTCCTGATGACCTCTGCCACCATGCTCACATCTCCAGCCCCACAGTTTCTGATGGTAAAGCTTTCATATCTGGGTTCCCTCCCAGACCTCTCCTTCCTTGCATCAAATGTTCCATCTTGGCATCCAGAATGCACTCTGTTGTCATTCTCCACTGGGCTTCCTGGGCTGCCCTGAACTTTCATCCCAAATGTTAACTGAAGTTGTCTTGTACTGGGATACTGTTGATAGCAATAAACCAGAGACTAACCCATCAGGCTCAATTTGAGAGAGATTTATTATAAGGAATGAGGGGTGTGTCTTTGAACCCAAGGGCTAAAAATTTGACCATCCTTCAGGAGGGACATAAACTGGACTTGAAAGGCCACTAGGTGCCAAGGCAGTTACTTGATTAATCTTGTTCTTTCTCTAGTTCCACATAGACTGCCCTCCACACAGATACTCCACTGTTTTGCTTTTCAGTCTTGCTCTGCTGAGCACCTCTCTCAGCTCAGTCATGGTGCACAGACCATAAATGGCTTTCCCAAAGCGGCCGCCTCAGTATATATGTCCTGAGTAGTCTGGGATTCGCAGTTAACTGAGTGTATCTTCTGAATTCCAGTCCCACATTCTCCTCTTCCTGCACTTGAAATTCCCTTCTGTTACACTCTCCCTGCGCCCATCTCCTCTCCCAGATTTGCATATCAAGGTGTCAGCCCAACAGAGCTCCCGCATTCATCAAAATCCATCCTCTTAGAAGACAGCTGTTTTCAGTTGCCAAAACAAACACTTTTGTTATTATTAAAACACTTCAAAAGTCTTAAAAAATTGCCTGTGTCACAAGCTTATTATTTTAAGGCAGAATGGTTGAAAGCCATTTTTCTTTCTGAATGTTCCTTTCTTCTTATGTCCTCCCTCCCTTCCTGTCCAGAGAGAGAGAAAGAGAGAGAGGGAGAGTGTAAATGAAAGAATCCAGCTCAGATCAACAACACTGGGGCTTCCTGGAGGGAACACTGTAATGGATTTTTTTTTCTTAGCACCCATTTCACACCTCTCCCACCTTTGGGAACTCTCTCCCCAGCTTTCCTCTGGATAATTGTCTCTTCCCCCTTAAATAGATTCTGGGTGGGGCTGTCAATAAGTTGCCTTGCTCTTCCTAGCCAAAGGAGCAACTCAACTGATTCTCATTTCAGGGACTTTAAACATTGGGTTCAGTGACTCCAGTGTGTAAGGATGACTGGAGCTGCTGCTTTGCACTATTGTCACCCTGACTGTTGATCAGATCCTGCTGGTTGAATCCCTGCTTCCATTTTTTTTTCCTAAGATGGCCTATTTAGTCATTTCTTTAATTCTTTGAGTGACCCTATGTCCTCTCAATAAAGCTGTTTTGCTTACAATAGGCAGAGCTATTCTTTTGTTTGTCAACAGAATAAAGCAAAGACCTGACTGATAGAGGGATTATCTTATGGAAATTCTTGATCCTATAGAGTTTATCTTGCATGATCCTCTGGACACAGTTTCTCTGTTACAACTCCTGCTGAGGTGCTGGGAATTGAATGGGCAGGTATAGTGGCTTAGTGTCTTGTTTATTTCAGGCAGAATTAACTGAGTGTGGGTCATAATGGAATCGGAGTCCTATATGTTCATGGTTGTACAAAGTTTGGTCTGGGTTCTGGAGACAGATCTCCCAGGCAAAGTTTAATTATCAACAACTGAAAATCAATCCACCTTTGAATATGCTGCAACTTGAATCTCTCAGCTAGACTTCTTTTCCTTGTTTCATTTCATTAGCAAAGATTTTGAATTATCTGTGGGAATAGAGATATATCTGTATCTATCTCTATCTCTATCTCTATCTATCTCCTATTCCTATATATATAGGAGAGTACAGGAGAGTATACACTAAGAAAAGGGTTCTGAAGCAGTCCGGCAGCTGAGGGATGCCAACCAGGAACAACACAGTCCACATCACGCCTGGGTGACTTGCCGTGGTTACACAGGTGAGCCCAGTTTTCTCTCCCTCTCTCTCCTGCCTTTCTCCTTCTCCCTCTTCCTCACATCTCCCCTCTCTTCTCTTACCCACGTGCACACCTTACACAAGTTTTCCATTCTGTAATATCTGATGTGAAGCAGCATTTTCTCTCATGTGATTAGAAGTAAAGACTTGAGAATCAGACAGCAGAGAGATTTTATTTCACCTCTGCTAACTTTCTAGCTGTGTGACCAAGGGCAAGTACCTTGTCTAAGGCCCAGTTTTCTCATCTTCAAAATGGAAGGAATGCAAGTTTTCACATGTGTGTTACAAGGAAAGCATTTGACAGAGTGACTGGCCCATGGTGGGTGCCTTATCTGTTTCTAACATTGTTATTACCTTCCAAAAAGAAGAAAATTCCTTCTCACTCCTTCTCAGTGTGTGCTTGTTACACTTACCTCTGCCTCACTGCCTTCAACTGTCTTATTGTGTTCAAGCCCCTCCCCTCCCTTGCCCCATAGTAATGCCACCCTGCGGGGAAACTGCTGCTGAATCTTGGAATCTCGTTCCTAGGAGCATTTTAGTAACAATGGAGAAATGTTAGCCTTTAAGAGAGTCCTGGCAAATTTCCCATCTAGAGAAGCATAATTTTAGATTATTTTAGTAACTCTTTCCTGGAGTATTGCTTTTTTTCAAGGTCTCACTTCCCATGGTCGTTTGAGAATTCAGGTAAATTTCCAGATAAAAACTATAAAGAAAATTGTGGATGCTGGATGTTGCAACCTAAGGTCAAACTTCACTCAGTATCTTGGAACAAGTTGTAAGTGGTAAACAAGAGTTTTGAAACCCAGCCCACTGTGGGTGAGAACATCTCTGTGTATTTATTAGAACAACAAAAAATAATGAGTTCACGTTTAATGAGCAGACTTTTTGAAAATGCTCTGTAAAAATAATTTAATACTTTTTTCTCCTGCAATAGAGAATATCAGCATTTTTTTGAGGATATTAACATCTGTGTGTGTGTGTGTGTGTGTGTAGTCTTTTTAAAAAAACATCTGTATTTAAAGGATCTCTCTCTCTTCCCTGAAATGTCCTGATGTTACTATATTTGATAAGTTGGTGTTGGGAAAACTTTTATTCTTTTCAGCCCAGCAATATGTGAGAAATACTGGTTTTCTAGCCAAGGCAGTCTCAACTTGGCTGTCTTCCTAGACTCCTGATTCTCATCCCATAAGATGTGTACTCCAGCTTATGGCCAACACGCGTGCATGTTTCTTACAGATGCATTCAACTTGGGGGCTTATCCATAGTTGGACTTGGAGGTACGGTAGCTCTAATGGGAAAACCTTGCTTTGCTGAGCCATTAATGCTCAAGGTTTAAGCATAAAAGCCCAGCTGTGCTTAATCCACTCCCTATCACCATTTCCAAGTGGAGCTTGGAACATTCTCAAAGTCAGGAGCTAAGCGGAGGCAGGGATCTAGTGACTTAAGAGGCTGAAGAGATTTTCTCTCTCTGAGTCAAAAATTTTCTCCTACTGCTGTGAGATTTGACCCTGGAGGGCAGCATTCCAATCCCTGTTTAATGCAGGGCCTTTGAAGGTATCCTCATTCTCTGCCTTGGTTCTATTTCTTTCTTACCCTGTATGGCAGTAAATTCGGTGTGATGGTACCCCAGGCATACTGCTTGATCACCTTCCTCAAATGATGCTTGATGGTCCAGTTCCCTAGAATTTTGCATTCTGATCTGTTTCACATCAGAATGCACTTGCCTGACATGTGTAATCCCTCTGTAAGCTCGACTGGAGAGCTCGGTGTCTGTTCTCCCTAGGATTTGTGCATCTGTGTGGGAGGGGGTAGGGGATATCATTTATCTTACTTTGAAGATGAGAGAGAAAAATTGAGGAGGCTGAACAGTGTTAGGAGGCAGAAAGAAAACCAAAGAAAAATGATCTGGAGAAGTAAGTGGGGGAAATAAATACCAATATGGGAAGGGGTGGGAAAAGCAAAGCAAAATTGCTTTACTTTTAGGGTGAAATGTAGGTCAGATTAGAAGAAAATCTTAACTTGTTTCGAAAACACAATCGTAAAATACTGAAAATGTTCTGAGGTCAATAAAGGGGCCTGTGTGAGCCCTCTGTTCCTCCTTGCCCTGCCCACCTGTATCCCACTCCCAAGGGCAGTCACTACTAAGGTGACTGTGTCCTTTCCCTTTCTGTTGGATGATCTTGGAAAGCCACCTGAACTCCTCCAAGCCTTATTCCCCACATCTGTAAAGTGGAGATAATACTCATCTCATAACCTTATTGAGAGGATGAGAAGGTATATGTCATTGGTATCTATGTGAAGGTCACAAAAAAAGAGCTCAGTCAATATTGGGTAGGCACACACAAACATACGTATTTTCTAAAAAATGAAAATGGCATACTGTGATAGAAATAACCGTTTTGAATATAATGGTATGCTGGGAACATTTTAAATTATTGATATATATTATTTTAATGGATATATGATCACATTATAGTTAATGATGTTTTTTTCCATTTGCCTCTTTCTTCTTATGCCTTCTCCATCCGTATTACCTGTCTTGAGGAAATCCACATAAAAGCTCAAACGTATATGTATATATTTTTCTTCATGCTCATATAATCATAGACAGAAGCACACATGCATATTCATATAGCATTTTTGTCATTGATTTACAAAAATAAGATTATCTTATGCAAATATAATAATATGTTTTTATAAGATTTCTAATTTATAAAGCGCCTTTCCCTGAGCTTTTCTCTACTAATAGAGACTGGAGAGCTTAAAATTTGAATTCACAGCAGATGTCCCTGCTGCTGGGGAGGGGATAGGCAAGAATCCCAGTGCTTATGAGCTGTCCCCGAGGAGAGAAGTGTGTTGCAATATTTCTAGGAGAGTTTAAGTTCCTAATAAATAGGATAAATTTGGTTTTTACCAGTTTTATTCTTTTCCATTCATCCTTGCTGGGATAAATGTGAGAACAAAAGCCAGCATCTTCCTGGTGGCATCATAGAAAGATAAGAACCTGGGTGCCTGATAGCATTTTGAGTGGCTGAATTAGTGTGAGCAATCCTGACCCTTGGATTTCTAAAATAAACCTCCGTCTGTTGAATGCGTGATCATCAGGTTTTCTCTTCATTTTAGTCAAGCACATTCTCAACTATACACACTTCTCTGCATCTCATTTTTGTTACTCAAAGAAATCTTGTTGCAGTTCTGTGATTATTTATCATGGCAGCCCACTGTTTCCATGACGTGAACTTTTATAGCTGACTCAGACCTTCTCTGATTGATGATGATTATTTATATCCAGTAGTTCTTTTCAGTCTTGTTTCTTGGTCACTTCAAACCATGTTACATCAGATATCCTTAAACTGTATGTCTTTATATACTGAGGCTTTCATTTTTATGGAATAAATTTCCCAAAATGGAATTTCTAGGTAAATTTTTGTTAATTTTAATAATTATTGCCAGAATATATTCCAACAAAGCCAGTAACAATGCACATCTTACCAGCAACATGCCAGAATGGTCTTGGCCTCCCTACACGTTCACTGGTAATAGTTGTTATCCAGCTTTTGTTAGTCTGAAGTCTGTAAAATCATAGCTTATTATTGGATTTGTTTACATTTTCCTTACTGCTAGTGATTTTAAGCCCTTTTCTATATTCTGTTGGCTATTTGGATTTGTCCTTCTGTGAATTTCTATTCATAACCTCACCTGTTTTTCTCTTGAGGAGTGTCCTTCTTGTCAGCTCAAAAGAGTATTTTTATATTATAGGTACTAAATTTTCTATCCTCAGGACTGGAATTTGTCATATTTTGCTGTAAATATTTAAACTTTTATAGGGCTAACTATGGTTTTTAAAACACCTTATTTTCTAGTCTTAGATGAGACAGTCTGCTTTACCGTGAAATTATACAGGAAGCAACTGAATTTTTTTTTTTTTTTTGCAGGATTTCTATTTTTCTTTCTCCCCCGACCCACTCCATTCTATCTTTACTTAGTATTATGTAAGTTAAGGGTTCAATTTTTTTCATCCCAATGGATGGCACTTATGTCAACATGATTTTTTAAAAATCCATCCTTCCTACTCTGAGATGAAATATCAATTGGTTATACATTACCATCTCATGTATATTATTTTCTGAATCAAGCGTAATAGTTTATATTGGCGATTCCCCCCAGGTTTTCAAATATATTGCCATATATTTGCCTGTAATATTTCTCCTCTTGTAATTCTTTTTCTCTCTCCTTTGCCTCTGGTTGACTTTTCCTTTTAATTCCTAATCATTTATGTATGTGTGCATGTGTTTATTTTTTCCTGAGGTGAGTTTATTTATTTTTCCTATAATTTTTTTTTGTTTTCACTTTCATCAAAACCTTTCATTCATGTGAATTTCAGCTTCCTGTTTTATTTTGTTGTTTTTAGTTTTTCAGAGATGAATTCTGTTCCTCTATTTTTATCTTTCTTCTTTAATAATGAAGATATTAAGGATATGCATTTTTTTCTCATAGAGTTTTTAATTTGTGCTGTAAGTTTTACTGTAAGGTTTATTTTTTCAGTTTATAATTTCCTTTTGGTCTAAGAGTTAACTAGAAGTTTTGATCAATAGTGTAAATATTTGATATTATTTATCAAATTTTATAGACTATGTAATATATGAGTTTTATTTGATTTCATAGATTGTTTTGGAATTTAAAATGTTTTCTTTGTGGAAAGCACAAATTATTGTATAGCATTAAAAATATATACTAATTTTCCATTCAAGGGATGATGTAAGTTTCTCTGTATATCTCTTAAACCATTGCTATTCACGTTTTAAAACTTTAGATGTATTACACAATGTAAACTGCACATTTAAAAAATGTCCAATTTCATGAGGTTTGACAGATACATTATCACCATCACTACCACCACCACCACAATCAAGATACTGACAAATTCCATCACTCTCAAAAGTTTTCTTCCTTTGGAATCATCTTTCTCTCCATTTTCATCCACAAGCAGTCACTGATCTGCTTTCTGTCACTAGAATTGTATATAAATGAAATTTTATATAAATGAACTGATAGACTATGTACTCTTTTTAAAATCTTTCATGCAGAAAAATAAGTTTGAGATTCATTCATGTTGTTACTTGTGTCACTTGTTTGTTACTGTTTATTGTTGAGGAATGTTCCATTGGATGGGAAAACCACATTTTATTTATCTTTTTCATTTGTAAAAGACATTTTGGTTGTCTCCAGTTTTTAGCAGTGACAAGTAAATTGGCTCTGAAGATTTATGTATAATGTTTTGGGTGAACACATTTTCAATTCTCTTAGGTCAATAGCTAGGGGTGGACTGGCTGGATTGTGTAGTAGGCTTGTTTTTAACTTGTTAAAGAGACTGTCAAAGTGGTAACCCAAGCGGTGGTACCCTTTTCCCTTCCTGCTGGCCATTATGAGGATGTTGTTTGTCCCACATCCTCATCAGCAGTTGTTACTGTCAGACTTTTTCATCTTAGTTACTATAATGGTCATGTAGTGCTAGCTCACTGTGATTTTAATTTGCATTTCCTTCATGATCAGTGATGTTAAGCTTCTTTTCATGTGCATTTTGGCTGTCAGTATATATTCTTTTGGAAATTTGTTGACACCTTTTGTCCATATATTTTTGGGTTGTTTGTTATGTTATCATAGCCTAAAAGCTCTTTCTATATTCTTGTTACAATTCTTTTGCCTGTTGTATGTGTGAAGAATATATTCTTTATTCTGTAGGCTGACTTTGTGTTTTCTTTCTAAAAAATATTTTTATTTATTTATTATTGTATTATTTAATTATTTTTATTTTTGGGGGTAATTAGGTTTATTTATTTTTAGAGGAGGTACTGGGGATTGAACCCAGGACCTTGTGCATGCTAAGCATGCGCTCTACTACTTGAGCTATACTTTCCTCCTTGACTTTTATTTTCAATTTAACATCTTTTTATTAAGTTATAGTCATTTTACAATATTGTGTCAAATTCCAGTGTAGAGCACGATTTTTCAGTTATACATGAACATACATATATTCTTTGCTACATTTTTTCCTCTGTGAGCTACCACAGGATCTTGTATATATTTCCCTGTGCTATACAGTATAATCTTTTATCTATTCAACTTTTTGTTTTCTTAATGGTGAATTTCCAAGAACAAAAGTTTGTAATTGTAATAAAAGCCTATGCCAAGGAGGGGGAAATTTACCTCACATTCCCTCTTGACTTCTTGTGGACGGGCTAATTATAAAATAGCCAAGACAGATTAACAGGAGGAAAACCGAGAGAGAAGCGGGAGGTCATAAAATGATGCTCAGACCAAAAGCAAGCAGCTTTTATACCTTTTTACACAAAGAAACAATAAATTTGTGAGGAATTGACAGGACAGAGAAACTTAAGAAATTTAAGCAGTTTGGGCTTGGGTAGTAAGTTAGTAAAGAAATAAGTTTGGTTTACACCGGCTTCTAGGTCCTGAATTCCCTGTCTCTGGTGATAAGAATGTCTCTCCACCTCCCAAGTAGAAAGAAAGGCACCTTTCAGAGGGAAGATTTAGTTCCTGCTTTCCGGGAGACGGAGAGGAGGGCCAGAGTGTCGTCCCTCTTGCATCAGCTGTGTAAGTAACTTTAATTCAAAGTAATAAATATGCCATTGAGGCATATTTTGGGGTACCCGGCCCTGGGCCCTCCCCTCCCACCCAGTGTACCAATTTTTCTTTTTATAGATTGTGCATTTTATGTTTTATTTGGGAAAACTTTACCTAACTGAAAGGGACGAGTTTCCTTCAGTGTACATTTTTAGAACAGTTTTAGCTTCTGCCTTTAGTTCTACAATCTGTCTCAAGTTAATTATTTTTTATGATGTCAGATAATGGCTGATTTTTGTTTCTAAATAGGTATTCATTTGTTCCAGTATCTATTGTTGAAAAATTTATCATTTCCCCATTGAATTGCCTTAAGTGAGCACTTTTGTCAAAAAATACCCACTTCCAGATTCCCCACGCCAGCAGTCTCCAATTAGGGCATACCTAAAGCCTTCCCTTTCTTCTCCTATGAAGCTTTCCAACTCTTTCGCCTGCCTTTGAGTTTCTGCCAAACGCAAGTGGTGGTGGTTGCCTCCTTTGCAAGCTCTGAATAAATAGACTTTGCTCGTTCCCATTTGGGTGTTCTCCACTTACTGCCACACAAGTCTTGAAATCAGAGTGGAGGTCTTCCACATTGGATCTTATTAAAATTTGCATTGATTATTCTAAAGTGTTTGCATTTCTCTATAAATTTTAGAATCAGCTTTTTAATTTCTACCAAAACCCTGTTGCCATTTCAGTTGGGAATGTGTTGAATTTATAGATTTCTGTCTTTTGCCTCACTTCTGGACCTCCCTTTCTTTGTAAGTGAAATCTCTCATTTACACCTTCCAGTTTATTATTGGCTTTTTTCCCCTCGTGATTTTTAATCTTTTTATGTATTTCTTAGGACTCAGATTTTTTTTTTTCAGGTCACTCAGTCAGGTTTAGACAGTAACCATGAACATTCTCTCCCTAAATTCATCTACTAAACAATTTATTTGGAAACCTTATGTTTTACCTCTGGAGAGTTCTTTGGGCCAAGGTAGTGGGTAGGAAGTGGGGGAGAGTGTATGTAGAGGTTCCTAAACTTTCTTTTTCTTTCAAATTGTTATCTGTCTTTTCTAGAATCCCTCAAAGGCTGGTTCTGTGTTCCCTTTGTTTTGATAGCTCTTCCTCCTGTGGGCTGTTCTGCCCCCTCAAGGTGTCATTTATTTGAAGTAAATCTCCCTGCTCCTCTGTCTCTTGAACTTTACCAATCTGAAGGATAGGATTACTTTACTTACCTTTTAAAACTCCTTCTAGACATTTGGGGATTTGGGGGCTCATGGAGGGCCACCCCCAACGTATGCTGAAGTAACATATTGATTATTTTGAATTAAAGTTACTTAAGAAAAGGCTGATGCGAGAGGGACACTCTGACCCTCCTCTCTGTCTCTCTGAAAGCAGGAAATAACCCTCCTATGAAAAATGCCCTCCCTGCACCTGTAAGTAGGACACCTCTATCTCCAGAGACATAGAATTCAGGGGCGAAACCAGTATAAGCCAACCTCATTACTTCTGTAATTTACTGCTCCAAGCCCAAACGCTGCTGAAATACTTCACTAATTAAGCACCCAAAGCCTAAGTTTCTTTGTCCTGTCAATTCCTTACCAAGGTATTGTTTCTTTGTCTAAAAAGTGTAGAAGCTTCCTGCTTTAGCTACTTCTTAGGTTCTATATATATGAGATCTCTGTGCACATGAATTCACTTTTTTAAAAATCCTGTTTATCTTGTGTCAATTTAATTATTAGACCAGTCAAAGAACTCAGGATGGGTAAGGGGAATTTCCCTCTCCCTGACAGGGACCTGGGGGATCTGCTACACACTGGGGCCTCTGTTGATCTGTCTCCTGGATCCACTGGTCTCTTCAGGCCAAACATTCCCAAAGTCCACATTTTGAGGGAGGGAACCTTGCTCTAGGCTTTCTGGCAGTGGTCTCCATATGCATCCCCAGTCCATGGGAAAGCAAGCCCCTCCCTGGTTCTCGTCCCCAGAACTCCCACACATTTTCACTCAGTCCCCAGAAGTCCTAGGTTTTGATTGAAACGAGACAGAAAGATTTGAATTGAGATAAAGAGTAAAGGAATTGCTTTCAAGTCACTGCCCTTCTGGAATCCTCTATGAACATCTTTCCAGGTCAGGACATAGAGAACTATTTCTTTTGATATGCAGTGGGGACATAGAGCCGATTTGGGGTTGGAATGGAACTTGAAGGTCATCTAGTTCAGTGACTGCTCTGGTGAGTCCCATTCCTATAAACTGCCTTTGATGAGGAGTGGTCCCAGGCTCCTTAAAGATCCCTAGGGATTCTGAGCTTGCTGTCACAGTTGGAGTGTTCTTTCTCAAACCAGACCCAAATCTGTCTCCTTTAGATGCATATTCTCTCCTTTCTCTTTCCCTTGGGGCCCTGCGGAGACTACCCACATCTTTCCCAGAGCTGAATAACATATTTGTTCTTCTCTTTGGTCATTTTCCTGTTCATTATCATTGCTACTGGTTCAAGGGGAAGGGAAAAAACATCTGCAGACTACTCATCTTTCTAACTCCTTGGACTCTCATGAAAATTGTGACAAGGGAGGAGATTGACGTCAATCCCTAAAATGAAGGTGTTACTCATCTTTTCTTCCTGGATTACACTGACCCACTCTACTGTCTTTCTTTCTTCTCTCCACTCATTTTTTTCTAGCATGAAATGGTCCTAATGGTTTTTTTTTTTTCTCTGACTATGAAAATCATTCAAACATATTGGGGTCAAAAATGTATAGAATAAAATATAAACAAAAAACTGAAAAGAAAAATCCAAACCTCAGTATCCTTAAATGACCCCTTCTCTAAATATTTCTCTGTGTGCTTGTAATTTTGTATGTGTTGTTATATTACACGTGTTGTCTTGTAATCTCTCCTTTTGCTTAATGAGATGCCATCAGTTTAGATCTATAGCATTTTCAGTGGCTATATACAATTTTTTTCTATAGTTGAACTATAATTTATTTAGCAAGTATTATATGGTGATATTTTAGGTTGTTTAGGTTTTCAGTTCACTCTATAGGAACAAAATTATGTTTCTCTGAACCTCTCTGTATACTTGTCTGATTCATCCTGTAAATTACTGACATTAAGAATCACAAGGTCACAGAGCACATTCTTTTGAAATTTTCATGCATATTGCCAAAGTATCTTCCAGAAAGGTAGCATTAATTTATATACACACCAAAAATGCCAGTACTGGGGTTTGTCAATCTATTTCAGCCCAATCAATCAGAAGACTGAAGTTCTCTCTCTTTTTAAATTCTTAAATTATTTTTTCTAGCTATTACAGTTTTTATAGTCTTCCAGAAAAAAATTCAAAGAACTTTGCCAAGTTATAGAAAAATCTTATTGGGATGAATACAGTATAATAATATACTAGGGGTTAGTTAGTTTTCTTCGTATAGGTCTTGTAACCTCCTATAAATTTCTGTTTCTAGGTATATTCACATATGGTGTAGTTACTGTTGTAAATGGAGGCTTTTCCCAATGTATGTGTTGTTTCTTAAGCAAGGGAAAATTTGTCTTCCTGAAAATTCTAAAAAATAGTATGTTCCTGTGTAGAAAATTTGGAAAGTATAGAAAAAGTATGAAAAAGAAGAAAACTGCTTAGAGGAAAATCTGTCCTCATTTTGGTATATTTTATTCTGATCTTGTTTCTTTTTCTCTTTATATGTCTACATAAAATTTTATTTATTGTTTTGCCATTTTATAAGATTTTCCCTTCAGTCTCATAAACTTTTTGGAGACATTTAATTTCTTTAATATGTCTCATCACATAAATGTAATTCACGGCTTAAATCTTATATTAATCTCTTGGTGTTCGATAGATACATTTTATTCCTTGGTGTTAAAGATCATGTTTTATATTTCTCTTTGTATTGATCCCAAGGTACTTAATGCTGGAATGGAAACATACTAAGAGCTATAAACTCTTGGAGAAGGAAAAACATTGTTTCTACCCTTCTAGGTGCTTCTGGCTAGTCTAAGAATGAAACTGACATGAGACAGATTAACAGAAGAAAATTAGATTTAATTAGGTAGGTAGGGGGCCTCCTATGAAAAATGTAGCTCAAGGAGAAGCTAGGCACCTGAGATTTATATGTTATTTGAGAGAAGGAGAGGGGGCTTGGGACTTCGAAGGGGAGGAAGATGGTAAAAACAAACATTTGGTAAACAGATGTTTGGAGGACTATGAAGAAACAATGGGACACAGAGAGGACTAGGATCAAACCAGCCTTGCTACGTTCCCCCCAGTCTGCCACACCTAGCTCAGAGTCTTCTGGTTAGCTCTGATGATAGCCCTCTTCCTCGGATAGATCCTCTTATCTAAATTATTCTAGGCAATTAAAGGGAAGGCGGTAAAAGCTCTTCTGGAGCTTTTTGTTTCTTGAAAACAACCAGCCTAAAATGATGCTCATGCTAAACAGACACATTTTGGGGTGGCAGATTTTGCACCCTTACAATACCATTACAGTTGACCTTTGAACAACGTGAGTTTCAACTACAGGCATCCACTTATGTACAGTTTTTCTTTTTCACTAAATATGCACTGCAGTACTGTGTGGTATTTGGTAGAATTCACAGATGTGGAACCACGGACACGGAGGGTCAACTCTAAACTTACATGCAGATTTTCAACTGGGTCGGGGTTGGTGCCCCTAACTCCCGCGTTGTTCAAGGGTCAGCTGTATTTAAAATGTAAAAGATGTTTGGTTCTGCCTTCGATTTCAGCACCAGCAGCCTATATGATCTCTGACAAGCTGTCTTACCATCTTGGCCTTCAGTTGTCTTACTGTAAAAAATTGAGTGATTTCTCCTCTTCTTCCCCCATCACTGTAACATCCTTGTCCATACTTATTGGTATTTAAAATACATAATCATTGTGCTAAATACATGACTTGCATTATTTTGTTATTATTAACCAGAAACCATATTGTTGAAGACAGTGATGCCCAGAAAGTCTATGGTCATACAGCTAGTGCATGGTAGAAATCAGATACGATTTTATCTATCTTATAGACATGCTCCTAACTGCCATATGCTCTTGCGATGGCCCAGGTCCCTTCTTATGCTAACGGGTTTCTAAACCTGTGGCCCTAAATTAGATTTTGATACCTCTTCTAACTCCTTGCCCTGTTTCTGTGAATTATAAGAATGGACCATAAGTAAACAACAATGTCTAAACTCTCTTCTTGGTTTACTATTACTATTGCCAAGTGATATTTATTTTATTTCCAGTGTTTACTCGGTAGACAGCAGCAATTTTTCTGGAGGGCCTTTGGATTCTTTCAGAGAATGCATAAGATCAAATCAATGGCCTCACGAGATCCCTAGGGCTGTGGAAATTTTTGACTGTGAGGTATAGGGGAGGAAAAACTTTCCCATTTGAGGTTTGTGATTGGAGTCTACCAATTTAACTGATAAAAGAAAGACGAGCAGGACAAAAGACATACACATTTTTATTGACGTAAATATTTTAAATTTTACGTGCATGGGGGCTTCACAGAAAAGAGGCAAAACCCAAAGAAGTGGTTAGACTTATTTACCATTTTAACAAAGGGAGATGTGACAAGACAAAGGAAAGGAGGTTTGGGGTGTTAGGAGTGATAAATTGTGGGAAGATGACTAGGAAATCTGTGGGAAGTTAATGACAGAGAGGATTAGTTGGTAAGGTTTTCTTACGCAGGCTCGTCTCAGGGCCATCTCTGTCTTTGTTCTTCTCTTCCTGGTATGGGAGAAGGGGGACACCTTCACAAGGGGAATTTATGCCCTGCTTTCAGGCAGATGTAGGGGAAGGCAGAGAGAACTTCCTAATCTGCTCTCTCTCAGATGCCTTAGCTCACAATAGTCCTGTGCCAGTGGCATAGTTTAGAGGCTGCAGATTCTGATCCCATTGGAAGGAATTTAGAAGCCTCTACATGTGGGAAAGGCCTTTATCATTCTTTCCATCCCCGCTTCCATCTGATCCTTGGATCCTGCCCACACCTAGCCACTCTCTACCTCTGCTATCTTCCCTACTTTCTTGCCTCTCCCTCCCCTGCCCCTTCCCTTCTCTTTTACTTCTCTCACTGTCTTCTTTCTTCTTTCCTCTTTAATGCTTCACAAATACATCTTCTCATCTTTTGGCTGCTTGTCTTCTAAGCCCCTAGAGGAAATGGTTGATATCACTTATCCTTCTATTGTTTTTCTGTCAGGCAGCTCTGCCTGGGAACCCAGCTACATTTTATAATATTAATGATGTGCTGTAAGAATCTAACATAACATTTTATAACCCTATAACAAATCTTATTATCGGATGACAATGAGGTACAGTACATTAAATACTCATCATCCTTGGTTTACTTTCAAACTTTAACAGGGGATAAGGCACAGAGGCTGCTTCAGACTAATTACAGTTCTAAATATATAGCTCAGTTTTCAATATTTAATGTGGGTCTCATAAAACTGTGATTGAAAACAATGCAGTGTATCAATCAGATGCTTCCCTGACATGTGCCATGAAAAAATACCCTGTTATTTTTATAGATGGTGCCGTTAAATTTTTGCACCAGAGGCAGCACTAACTCAAGAGGTACATGGTGGTTCTCCCACTGGTCAGCTATTACCTCTTGAGTTACCCAAGTTGAAGGATTTGCTTCTGACCATTGAAAGTCCATAGAGTAAAAGGCAATGCTTCTGCCTTCAGCATCTGTAGGTTGCTCTTTTAGAGCATCTCGCCTCTTACGTAACTTAACAGTGCTAAGTAAAACGTTTCCCTGGAGGTTGTATTATGGGAGAAGGGAAAGAGAGAGCAATGCTACCATCATCACTGTCCAATGTTACCAGTCACTGATTGTGAAGATCAGAAGTGGCATTAGGTGAAGGCAAAAGACTCGGGTTCTAGTCTTGGTTCTAACATTTACTTACGGTGCTCCCTCAGGGAGGTTATTTGATCACTATTTGAGATCCAGTGGACATAAAAATCCAGGGCACTTACAGAGTGGGGCTCTAACCAATCCTCTGACCATATTCAGCTGCAGCTTCCAAAGGCTCTGGCCACTGTGGGAAAGAGAACAAGAATTGGGAAAGCTCTTTTGAGGAGTTAAAGTCAGGGGATGAATCTTCTGAGTCTTCCAGGAAGTTTCAAATCTTGAACTTGTTTAAAGATGTTCCTGGACTCATAGTGGTCCCCAGGTACATGGCAGAGAAAAACAAATTTTCAAATACCATGTTCAGTATACTCAAAGATCCAGGCACAAAGAGAAGATTAGGCTCAGTGAATAAAAATCAGCAGAGAGAGAAGTAAGTCTATCAAAATTTCAGGCAGGTGCAAACAGAGACAAATCAGAAAACAACATGGCTGATTATGTTTAAAGACATATAATACAAAATTGAAGCTGTTTGCAAGGAAAAAGAGATTGTTGGAGATAATTTAGTAAATTTGAAAATGAACCCAATGGACTATCTGGAACCAATTTATTCACTTATTTTTGTTGTTATTTTCTGCTTTCTTTATTTTTTGAGATATTGTTGACATACAATATTATGTTAGTTTCAGGTGTGCTATGTAGTGATTTGACATTTGCGTATACTATGAAATGATCACCTTAAGTCTAGTAACAATCTGTGCCCATACAAAGCTATGACAATATTGATCGTATTCCTTATGCTGTGTTTAAGATCCCTGTGGTTTATTTATTTTATAACTGGAGGTTTGTATCTCATTTCCTTTTCTCTGTTTTGCCCCGTACCCCCTTCCCTATGGCAACCACCATGTATGCTCTCTGTATCTGTACGTCTGTTTTTGTTTTGTTATGTTGATTTGTTTTGTTTTTTACATTCCGCATATAAGTGAGATCATACAGTATTTGTCTTTCTCTGATTTATTTACTTAGCATAAAACCCTCTATATCCACCCAGGTCATTGCAAATTGCAAGATAATTTTTTAAAATATCTCAGTAATATTCCATTGTATGTATATACCACATGTTCTTTATTCATTCATCTATTGATGGACACTAAGGTTGCTTCCATAGCTTGACTATTGTAAATCATGTTACAGTGAACATTCATATGCATATATCTTTTCAAGTTAGTGTTTTGTTTTGTTTTGTTTTTTTAGGTCAATACCTGTAAGTGAAATTGCTGGATCATAAGGCAGTAAGTACTATTTTAATTTTTGGGGGGAACCTCTATACTGTTTTCTGTAGTGGCTGCACCACTTTACAATCCCAAAAATAGTGCACAAGGGTGCCTTTTCCTTGACATCCTCGCCAACATTTATTTGTTGTCTTTTTGATGTAGCAGTTCTGACAGGTGTGAGGTGGTATCTCATTGTGGTTTTGATTTGCATTTCTCTGATGATTAGTGATGTTGAGCATCTTTTAAGTGTCTGTTGTCCATCTGTATGTTTTCTTTGGAAAAATGTCTATTCAGGTCCTCTGCCCATTTTTTAATGAGGTTTTGTTTTTTTTTGATGTTAAGTTTTATGAGTTCTTTGTATATTTTGTATATTAGCCCCTTATTGGATATATTGCTTACAGTGTCTTCTCATATTCAGTAGGCGGGCTTTTTGTTTTGTTGATATTTTCCTTCCCTGTGCAAAACCTTCTTAGCTTGATTATATCCCATTTGTTTATTTTTGCTTTTTTCCTCTTATTTGAGGAAACAGATCAGAAAAGTATTGGTAGGACTGATGTCAAACAGTGTACTGCCTATGTTTTCTTCAAGGAATTTTATGGTTTCAGGTCTTACATGAGTTTATTTTCATATATGGCATGAGAAAGCAGTCCAGTTTGATTCTTTTGCATGTAGCTGTCCAGTTTTCCCATTATTTATTGAAGAGACTGTCTTTTCCCCTTTGTCTATGCTTGCCTCCTTTGTGGTAGATTAACTGAGAGTGTAAGTGTGGGTTGATTTCTGTGCTCTCAGTTCTGTTTCATTAATCTATGTCTCTGACTTTGTGCCTGTACCATACTGTTTTGATTACTGTAGCTTTATAGTATACAGGCTTACCTCAGAGATACTGTGGGTTTGGTTATGGACCACTGCGATAAAATGAGTATCACTATAAAGAGAGTCACAGAAATTTTTTGGTTTGCTTGTATGTATAAAATTATGTTTATGATATAGTCTATTAAGTGTGCAGTAGAATTACATTTCCTAAAAATACTTTATTGCTAAAAAAAATGCTAACCATTGTTAAAATCTTCAGTGAGTCATAGTGGTAACATCAAAGATTGTAGATAACAGATCACTATAACAAATAGAATAATAATGAAAAATTTTGAAATTTTGCAAGAATTACTAAAATGTGAGATAGACATGAAATGAGAAAATGCTGTTTAAAAAATGGCATAAATAGACTTGCTTCATGCAAGGTTGCCACAAACCTTCTATCTATAAAAAATGAAATATCTGTGAAGTGCAGTAAAGTGAAGTGCAATATAACAAAATATGCCTGTAATTTGAAATTGAGGAGAGTGATACTTCCAGGTCTGTTGCTCTTTCTAAAGATTGCTCTGGCTTTTAAGAGGGTTTTTCGTGTGTGTGTGTTTCCGTACAAATTTTAGAATTATTTGTTCTAGTTCTTTGAAAAAAGGCCATTGGTATTTTGATAGGAATTGCATTGAATTTGTAGATTGCCTTGGGTAGTACGGATATTTTAACAAAACTAATTCTCCCAATCCATGATTATGACATATCTTTCCATTTTGTGTGTGTGTCATCTTCAGTTTCTTTCATCAGTGTATTGTAGTTTTCAGACTAAAGGCCTTTTAACTCTTTAGTTAGATTGATTCCTAGGTATTTTATTCTTTTTGATATAATTGTAAATAGGATTATTTTCATACTTTCTCTTCCTGACAATTCATTATTAATGTATAAAAAGTAACCAATTTCTGTTTATTAAGTTTAGATCCTGCCATTTTACTGAGTTCATTTATTCTAATAGTTTTTTGGTAGTGTCTTTAGGATTTTCTATATATAACATTATGAAATTTGAAAACACTGACAGTTTTACTTCTTCCTTTCCAATTAGGATGTTTTCTTTTTCTTGTCTGTTTGTTAAGGCTAGGACTTCCCATACTATGTTGAATAAAAGTGATGAGAATGGGCATCCTTGTCTTGTTCCTGATCTTAGAAGAAACGCTTTCAGCTTTTCACTGTTGAGGATGATGTTGGCTGTGGATTTGTCATTTATGATCTTTATTATGTTGAAGTACGTTTCCTCTGTAGCCACTTTGTGGAGAGTTTTTTTTTTTAATCAGAAATGAATGTTGAATTTTGTCAAAAGTTTTTTTCTGCATCTATGGATATGATCATTTGATTTTTTATTTTGCATTTAATGTGGTGTATCACATTGATTGAGTTGCAGATATCGAACCATTCTTGCATTCCTAGGATAACTCCCACTTGATCATGGTAGAGGATCCTTTTAATGGATCATTGAATTCAGTTTGCTGACTGTTTTACATCTATCTTCATCACTGATATTGGCCTATGATTTTCTTTTTTGTGATAACTTTTCTGGTTTTGATATCAGGGTGATGGTGGCCTCATAAAATGAGTTGGAAATCATTCCTTCCTTTGCAGTGTTTTGGAATAGTTTAAGATGGTAGATGTGCACTCTTCTTTAAATGTTTGGTAGAATTCACCTGTGAAGCCATCTGGTCCTGAATTTTTATTGGGAGCTTTTTAATTACTGATTTATTTTTGTTACTGGTAATTGGTTTGTTCATATTTTCTATTTCTTCCTGGTTCAGTATTGGGAGATTGTATAGTTCTAAGAATTTGTTTCTTCTAGGTTGTCCATTTTATTGGCATATAATTGTTCACAGTAGTCTCTTATGATTCTTTGTATTTCTGTGGTATCAGTTGTAACTTATCCTTTTTCATTTCTGATTTTATCGATTTTATTGATTTTGCCCCCACCCTGCCATTTTTTTGTGGTGAGTCTGGCTAAAGGTTTATCAATTTTGCTTGTATTTTCAAAGAACCACCTTTTGGTTTCATTGATCTTTTCTGTTTTTTTAAGTCTCTATTTCATTTATTTCTCCTCTGATCTTAATGATTTCTTTCCTTCTACTAACTTTGCATTTTGTTTGTTCTTCTTTCTCTAGTTATTTTAAGTGTAAGATTAGGTTGTTTATTTGAGATTTTTCTTGCTTCCTGAGATAAGCGTCTATCACTATTAACTTCCTTCTAAGAACTGCTTTTGCTGCATCCTATAGGTTTTGGATCATTGTATTTTTGTTTTCATTTGTCTTTAGGTATTTTTAGATTTACTCTTTGATTTCTTTGGTGATCCATTGGTTGTTTAGTAGCATATTGTTTAGCCTCCATGTGTTTGTGTTTTTTGTAGTTTTTTTCTGGTAGTTGAATTCCAGTCTCATTGCACTGTGGTTAGGAAAGATGTTTGATATGATTTCAATTGTTTAAAATTTACTGAGGCTTGCTTTGTGGCCTAGCATGTCATCTGTCCTGGAGAATGGTCCTTGTGCACTTGAAAGGAATTTGTGTTATGCTGCTTTTAGATGGAGTGCTCTCTATATATCAATTAAGTACATATGATCCAATGTTTCTTTTAAGGCCAGTGTTTCCTTACCGATTTTCTGTCTGGGGGATCTGTCCATTGATGTTAGTAAGATGTTAAAACCCCCAATGTTACTGCATTACTGTCGATTTCTCCCTTTATGTCTGTTAATATTTGCCTTATATATTTAGATGCTCCTGTGTTGTGTGTGTGTATATATATTTACAATTATTACATCTTCTTGGATTGATCCCTTGATCATTATATAGCATCCTTCTTTATCTCTTGTAACAATCTTTATTTTAAAGTTTATTTTGTCTGATAAGAGCACTGCTGTCCAGCTTTCTTTTTATTTTATTTCATTGTGGCTCCTTTCTGTTTTCAGTCATGGAAAATCTTTCTTCTGGTCTTCAGTTTGTTCTCACAGATCGATGCTTTGTAAGTAGTTTTAATTCTGATTTGTCTCTAGGAGGAGGTGAGTTCAGAATCTACTATGCTATCTTGACTACTTAACTCTAGAAGCAATTTATTTTTGAACTAAAAAAATTACTATTGAAATAAAATAACTGAAATTTAAAGCTGAGTGATTGAGGTTAATAGCAGATCAGAATCTGATGATAGAATTACTAAACTGGAAGATGGTCAGAGGAAGTTAGCAATAGTGTACAAAAGAAAAAAAGAGAATATACAGGAAAGAAGGTAAAAGATATAGATACATTTAATTGTATCTTTAATTAGAGTGCCAGAAAAAATGGAGTGAAGGTAAATGTCAATGAGGAAAATGTTAATAAAAGATAATATAGTGGTTTTGAAATATGTCCATATTCTTTGACATTCCTCCCTTTACTAGAAGGAAGGTAATTTACTTTTTTGCATGTAGCCTGTGTTTAGTGAGTTGTTTGTGATGAACAGAATGCAGTGTAAATAATGCTGTGTGACCTTTAAAATGAAAACACTGAAAAAGCAGCTTCTGCCTTAGCTCTCTTCTCCTGGATTGCTTACTCTGTAGGAAGCCAGCACCATATCATGAGGACACTATGTTGTATTTAGAGGCCCATGTGCAGAGAACTGAGGCTTTCTGCCAACAGTCAGTACCAACTTTCTAGACATATAAATTAACCACTTTGGAATTAAATCCTCCAGCTCCAGTAAGCCTTCAGTTGTCTGCAGCCTTACCTGATACGTGAAAGCAATCTTAGGGAAGAAGTGCTCAGCCAAGCCACACTTAAATTTCCTTCCTGCAGAAACTGTGAAACAAATGTGTATTGTTTCTGCAACTAGTTAGTGAATTTTATATACACTAATAGATAACTAACAGAGGTAATAATTCAGAATTTTTATGTACCAATAACAGATATGGTATCCAAAAAGTTTCAAGCGGGTAAATTTTATAAAGGCATGTTGTAATAAAAATGGAGAAATTCACAGAAAAAGAAAAAATCTTCAAGGAAGCCAATAAAAATAAATTACCTTCAAAGGGAATTAAGCCTAGACTAGGGGTCAGTAAAATTTTTCTAAAAAGTTTCAAAAAGTAGTTGTTTGGAACGTTGAGGGCCACATGGTCTTTGTTACAACCACTGAACTCTGCCATTAGTGTGAGGGAAGCCGTAGATGATATGTAATGAATGGTCTTTGCTGTATTATAATAAAGCTTTATTGATGAAAATAGGATATGGGCTAGATTTGTCTGTGGAGTGTAGTTCGATTACCCTTGTGCTAGAGTGAAAGCCAACTTGACAACAAAAGGGAAGCCAGAAGCCAGTGGAATACTATCTTCAATGTTACAAGGAAATAACTTTAAAAAATGGAAGCAACATTTAAATATTTTTACACAATCAGTTATTAAATTATTTTGCTATCCTCAGGTCCTCACTAAAGTAAATTCTCAGGGAGAAACTTCAGAAGAAGGAAAGAGTCTCTGATGGAAAATTTGAGATACAAGGAGAAATAAACAATAAACAATAAATATATAGGCACAACTTATTTTATTGTACTTTGCTGTTGAGCTTTGCAGGTACCGTGTTTTTAATAAATTGAAGCTTTGTGGCAACCCTACATCAAACCAGTCTATTGGCACCATTTTTATTCCAACAGCATTTGCTCATTTCATGTCTCTGTGTCACATTTTGGTGATTCTTGCAATATTTCAGAGGTTTTCATTGTCACCTTTGTTTGGTGATATGTGCTCATTGATCTTTGGTGTTACAACTGCAACTCCCTGAAGGCTCAGGTGATGCTTAGCATTTTTTGCAGTATTCTGGAATTAAGGTATATGCATGTTTTTTCAGCTGTAATGCCATTGCACACTAATAGACTTCAGTATCGTGCAAATATGATTCTTATATGCACTGGGAAACCAAAAAAATTCATGTGACCCACAATATTTGCTTTATTCCATTGGTCTGGAACCAAGTCCACATTATCTCTGAGGTATTCTTTTAAATGAGCTTTGCAAAAATAATAGTAATATACTGTGAAATTTTAAAAATAAAGAATTAATTGCATAACAAATGCATGTAAGTTAAGATGATAGTAAATAAGTTACCTCAATTGTCTGTAAGGAAGAATAAAGGTATTTTTTGATTATTAGATTTTAATAAATTAAAGGTTCATGTTGTAATCTCTAATGTACCAATTAAAAAAAAAGAAACCCGTATATATAATCCCAAAATTTTTTGAGGTTTAAAAAATGGAATGATATTAATTACTTCAGAAGAAGGCCACAAATGAAAAGAAAGAAAGTAGAACAGGTGTGACAAATAGAAAGCACGAGACAGCTGATCAAACCTAAATATATTATTCATGACATAAATACAAGTGAACTGAAAATTCTAATTAATAGGGTCCAGTTTTCAGACAGGATTAAAAATAAATCCTATTCTATATTGTTTATAAGAGTGGGAGCTAAAATATAAGAATACCAAAAAAAAAAAAAAACCATAGTAAAGGGATGGGAATGGATAAACTGTGCTGATACTAATCAAAAGTAAGCTGGTGTAGCCATATTAGTATCACCAGACTAGAATTTAAGACATGAAAGCATTATTAGAGATAAAGAAAGTCATTTTATAATGTAAGATATCATTCAAGTGAAAGATATATTTGCATGCTTATAAAGAATATGGCCTCAAAATGTCTCAAAAAAAAAATGGACAGGAAACGAGAAGAAATGAACAAATCTACAATGTAAAAAAAATGAACAAACCTCTCTTTATAGCTGTTGGAACAAACAGACAAAAATGCTGGGGAAAATAGTACAGAAATGAAGAATGCAATAAATAGCAAAATCCAAAGCAAATAAAATAACATTGAAAACACATAGACAAGAATGAAAATCACAAAGCTAAAATTTGGTTCTTAAAAAAAATGATACAAATGAATAACTACAGGTAAAACTGATGAAGAAATAAAGGAAACAGCCCAGAGTAGATATATAAAAAGAAAACATCCTTAGAGTCTTCAGATACTTTTAAAAGGCAACAAGAAGATACTATAATTTTATGCCACATTTTGAAAATTTATAATAAATGGACAAATTCTTAGGCAGTTACAAATAATGAAATGAATACAAGAAGATACTGAAAATCTGAAAATCCTATAAGTAAAAAAAAAATTAAATCTGTTTTTTATTAGCTTTCCTCAAAGAAACCTTCAAAACCTGATGGCTGTGCTAGTGAATGCTATCCATGTTCAACAGGAAATAATTATAGCTTTATACCAACTTTTCCAGAGAAAAGAAAAAGAGAATATACTATCCAAATTGTTTTCTGAGGGTAGTGTTTGACAGCGTAAGAAGCAGAGCAGTCTCAGGTATGACAATAAATGCGAAAACCCCAAGCAAAATATTAGCAAATTGAATCAAACATTATATAATAAGATGAAAACCATTATATATTTATGTATTATGTAGAAGCCAAGTTGTATTTATTCAAGAAACATTAAGTTGTGTTAAACATCAGAGATTTAATCCTACAGTAACTTCAATAGATGCACAAAAATGTGTTTGGTAAAATTCAGTATCCATATATAATGAAAACACTTACCAATTAAAAAATAGGGACTTTCTTAATTTGATAAAGGATTTCTATAAAAGACTTAAAGAAAATATTGTATTTAATGGTGAAATATTGAAACTTTCCCTTTGGTATTGGTGACATTATGAGAATGTCTACTCTAGACATTTATATCCTTCGTTAAATTGGAGATAGAACTATGATATGATCCACCTATCACACTTCTGGGTATATATACAAAGGAAATGAAAACACAAGATCCAAAGATATCTGCACCCCCATATGCACTGCAGCATTATTCACAATATCACAATAGCTAAGATATGGAAACAACCTAAGTGTCCACCAGCAGATGACAGGATAAAAAGATGTTACGGATATATATAATATATATCTATCTATCTCAATATTAATATATATCTCTATCTGGGTATGTAGATATACCTATGGAGGGGGTTAAGCCACACATAACTTATAGTAGGTCCTCCATATCTGCTGTTCCTCTGCATCCACACTCAGCCAACTATGGACCATGTAGTATTGTAGTATTTACTATTGAAAGATATCCACACATAAATGGACCTGTGCAGTTCAAACCTGTGTTGTCAAGTGTCAACTCTGTATTTGTGTGTATATATACGTGGTGAAATTTTTTTCAGTTATGGGAAAGAAGGAAATCCTGCAATTTACAACATGATGGATGGACTTTGAGAGAATATGTTAAGTGCAATAAACCAGACAGAAAAAGGCAAATAATGTATAATCTCATTTATGTGTAGAATCTAAAAAAAAAAAAACCTTATAGAAAAAAGAGATCAGAGAAGTGGTTAGTAGGGGATGAGAAGTAGGGGACATGGGGAGAGGTGATAAAACTTTAAGGTATAAGATGAGTAAGGTGTGAGGATCTACTATATAACATGGTGACTATAGTTGATAACACTGTATTATAGTGGAATTTGCAAGGAGAGTAGAATTTAAATGTTCTCACAAAAAAAGATAAATATATGAGATGATGGATATGATAAGTAACTAGATTGAGGAATCCTTTCACAATGTATACATATACCAAATCATCATGATGTACACTTTATAGATCTTTTGGTTTTATTTGTCAAATAATGTTACCTTAAAAAAGCTGAAAAAAAAGATCACATTTCATTATTTACCTGAAAAAGTGTATTTATGTCTCCTGTCACCATAGTACCAAGAACCAAGATACTCGAAACATATAAAGCTAAATGTCTTCACTTAAGGAAAAATAGACATATTTCCTGAAGTCTTTCTTCTCCCAAGCCATCACTTAATGCACACTAATTATATAGTTAATTTTTTTCATGGGTGCCTAACATTATTTGTTCATTTGAAAATAGCACATAGTTTTCCTCTTTTTTGTTTTTAGTTAAAATGGTCTTTGACTTACTGATAATATGTTGCAAATAAATGACTTTAAAGAAAACTGGGTAAAAATAGGGTGAAAAAAGGCATAAGAAAAGAAGAAAACAATTTCATTACTTGTAGTTGACGTAGAAAATTTTAAAGAATCTATAGCAAATTATTAGAGGCAATAAACAAACTTAGCAAGATTGCTAGAAATGAGATCAATATACTTCAATATCCCATCATAATGTTATAAGTGTGGTCCAAAAATTCAATCAGTAAAATGTGAGGGTTCATTCCTGGTGAGATTAATGTAGACTGTTTCAGATCATCTGTGTTGACACACAAATTACAAAATAAAAATGATGAAACTTAATCTGTACCCAATTGACTATATACTAACCAAAGAAAGTCCCACATGGCCCCCAGGCTGAAACTGTCACTTTTTAATTATGTCCCTCCTTCCCCCAGAAGACGTGTGATTTGGGCCATATACCTCTAAGAATGGAGAGCAGGCAGAGCACTCAAACACCAGCTGCTTTTATCCAAATTTGCATTATTACAGAGGCTGTTATCATAGTTTTGCTGTAGAACTCTAGTTATAGTTCTATAAACCAGAAGCAAGCAAACAAACAAAAAAGAAATTTTTAAACGTATTTTTCATTATAAGAGCAAGCATAATACCAAGTACCTAGGAATCAATCTAATAAAAAATGTGCAAAATGGGAAAGACTAGACTGTTGGGTTTAGGGGCAAGATTCTGAATAATGAGCTTAAGGCAAGTCAGTTAATTAAGAGGGTTGGATGTGCAGGGCCACACAGAGACAGCTGTGATGGGGGTTCTTTTACTGTCTGCCAAAATACTAGTACGTAGGATGTGGCCAGCCCGGAAGACAGATGTGAGCTAAAAGCCCACATTTGGCCAATGAAATCCAGCCAGAAGGGAAGATGTGGATGTAAGCCAGGCCCTGACACTTACAGGTGCTTCATCAGAGAGCACCCACACCAGAGGACCCGGCCAGTGACTGACTCCGGATCTTCCCAGGCAGAAGTCAAGGACTGGGCCGGGCCAGAACTCTTTGCCATGCACTTGCTCTGAGAAGAGTTTTAGAAGCATTATCCTGAGCGTAAGACTGTGGGATTAAAATGACTGATATTCAATCCCAGCTGTACTGATACTGGACATGAAATGTGGGTTGAAGGCCAGAGAAGTCAGTAGAATCAGGCTTACGCAGAGGAAGATGGGGGTTTTTAGGATGTTTGTCTACCATCGTTTAGGTCTTGCCACTTCCAGGGCTCTGAGGAATCATGCTGCATTTAGGGAAAAAAATTGTTTCTCAGTTTTGCAGACTGGGCAATTAATTAAAGTCACAAAATCCAAGAGATTTTTGGAAAGAAATTTCAAAGCTAACTAACATGACCATAAAAGAAAAGATAGCAAGAAAATCATTGACGCTGCTGGTAAACTCGGGACACTTACAGTTGTGAAACCTCTTTGCCCGTTGAATTATATTTGGAGCAAGTCTTTTGTCAAGCAGATACATAAACAAATAAGCAAGCAAGCACAAAACAAACAACTGTCTTGTCTCCATTCATGAGAATTTTAAACTAGCACTTTGGCCATCAAAACAGTTGAGCACTCTCTGAAACATGGAGTGGGCTATTTTGGAAAGCATATGGTAGAGATTCCTGGGGAATATTCATGCTGAAGCGGATGTTTGGTTTTCTGGGATGTCTAATTAATGGATTCACACCATAGGGCAGGACTACAAAATGTACAGATTTCCTCCAAGAATATGGTTAATGTGTCTCATTTTACAGATGTGGAAACTGAGGCACACAGAGGGAAGGGAACTTGGCTAAGCTCATCTAGGGAATGAGTGCTAGAATCTTTTCTATGGTCAGATAGCACACACACGTTTTCCTGACTAAGGACCTTTAGAAATCACCTGAAATCTGAACTTTGGGATCCTGACAGGCAAGTGTCACTCATCAAAATTATCAAGAAAGGTAAAATCAGACTATAGAATGAACCCAAACCCACTTAAAATAAAGACACTATCTTAAATAATGATATCATTTGAATTTTGGGACACATCTTGAGAGAGTTCTAAAAATTTTGGTTATCATATTTAATTGAAACTTTCTTGAAATTTTTTTTAAAAAATCAGTTACAATGTATCAATTTCTGGTGTACAGCATAATGTCCCAGTCATGCATATACATACATATATTCATTTTCATATTCTTTTTCATTAAATGTTATTGCACAATATTGAACATAGTTCCCTGTACTATACAAAATAAACTTTTTTTAAAAATCTATTTTTATATATAGTGGCCAACATTTGTAAATCTCAAACTCCCAAATTTATCCCCTCCCACCCCCTTTCTCTGGTAACCATAAGATTGTTTACTAAGTCTGTGTGTCTATTTCTGTTTTGTAGATGAGTTCATAATGTACTTTTTTATTTTCCTTTTTTAAGATTCCACATATGAGTGATATCATATGGTATTTTTCTTTCTCTTTTTGGCTTGTTTCTCTTAGAATGACAATCATCCATGTTGCTATAAATGTCATTGTTTTATTCTTTTTCATGGCTGAGTAGTATTTCATTGTATAAATATACTACAACTTCTTTATCCATTCATCTGGACATTTAGGTTGCTTTCATGTCTTGGCTATTGTATAGTACTGCTGTGAACACTGTGGTGCATTTATCTTTTCAAATTAGAGTACCCTCCAGATATGTACCCAGAAGTGGGATTTCCGTATCATATGGTAGGTTTGTTTTTAGTTTTTTGTGACATCTCCACACTGTTTTCCATAATGGCTGTACCAAACTACATTCCCATCAGCAGTGTAGGAGGGTACCCTTCTCTCCACATCCTCTCCAGCATTTATCATTCATGGACTTGTGAATGATGGCTATTCTGACTGGTGTGAGGTGATAACTCATTCTAGGTATCTCTGATAATTTGCATCTCTCTGATAATTAATGCCACTGAGCATTTTTCATGTGCCTATTGGCCATTTGTATGTCTTCACTGGAGAATTGCTTGTTTAGGTCCTTTGCCCATTTTTGGATTGGGTTGTTTGTTTTTTTGTTATTAAGTTGTATGAGCTGTTTATATATTCTGGAAATTAAGCCTTTGTCAGTTTTATCATTTGCAAATATTTTCTCCCATCCTATAGATTGTCGTTTTGTTTTGCTTATGGTTTCCTTTGCTGTGCAAAAGCTTATAAGTTTAATTAGGTCCATTTGTTTATTTTTGCTCTTATTTCTATTGCCTGGGTAGACTGCCCTAGGAGAACATTGCTAAGATTTATGTCAGAAAATATTTTGCCTATGTTTTCTTCTGGGAGATTTATCATGTTTTCTTTTATATTTAAGTCTTTAAGCCATTTTGAGTTTACTTTTGTGTATGGAGTGAGGGAGTGTTCTAACTTCATTGATTTACATGCTGCTATCCAGTTTTCCCAACACCACCTGCTGAAGAGACTGTCTTTTCTCCATTGTATATTCTTGCCTCCTTTGTCAAAGATTAATTGACCATAGGTCTGTGGATTTATTTCTGGGCTCTCTATTCTGATCCATTGAGCCACATGTCTGTTTTTATGCCAATACCATGCTGTTTTGATGACTGTAGCTCTGTAGTATTGTCTGAAGTCTGGGAGGGTTATTCCTCCAGCTTTGTTCTTTTTCTTCAGTATTGCTTTGGCAATTCTGGGTCTTTTGTGATTCCATATAAATTTTAGGATTGTTTGTTCTAGTTCTGTAAAAATTGTCCTGGGTAATTTGATAGGGATTGCATTAAGAATCTGTAGATTGCCTTGGGCAGTATGGCCATTTTAATCATATTGATTCTTCCATTCCAAGAGTATGGGATATCTTTCTATTTCTTTAAGTCATCCTTAATTTCCTTAATCAGTGTTTTGTAGTTCTCCATGTGTAAGTCTTTCACTTCCTTGGTCTGATTTATTCCTCAGTATTTTATTGTTTTGGATGCAATTTTTAAAGGGATTGTTTCTTCACTTTCTTCCCCTGCTAATTCATTGTTAGTGTAAAGAAATGCAACTGATTTTTGTACCTCTTGAATGTTTTGACTTGAATTTTAAACCAAAGCAAAAAGAAAATAAACTTCAGTCCTAACCCCTGTGATGTTTTAAATTTACAGCTCTGTTTCAAAGAGTTTTGGCAGTGTCGCTGAACAGGGCATACTTAGGGCATTTCTAATATCCTTTAATTAAAACTCACAAGAGTTTGTGTGATATAACACCAAGGAAACCGATTATTCCTAGGCATTCTTTTGCCAAAAGGGTTGCATTAGAGATACATGGTCCTGTTCTCTGAATACCACCTGCCTTCCTTCCTATTTAAAATGCTATTTCCTTTCCACTGCCACTGAGCTTGGTGTTTCAGCCGAAGTTCCCTAAAGCAAGGCCTGGGACAAAAGCTTCTGGGAGAGTAGTTTATTTGGGGATGTGTTTCTTGCTACCAGGAATGATGATTAGGGTGACTGGGTGTTGTGCACTGAGCGTACACTTCCTTCCAAAATTCATAGGTTAAAGCTTAATCCTGGATGTGATGGAATCTGGAGGTAAGGGCTTTGAGAGGTAATTAGGTCATGAGGGGGGATTCCTCATGAATGGGATTAGTGCTCTTATAAGAAGAGACACAAAAGACTTCTCTCTCCCTCTCTCTTTCCCTCTCCCTCTTACAAGGGCACAGTGAGAAGGCAGCTGTCTACAAGCCAGGAAGTGGATTCTCTCTAGACACTAAATCTGCTAGTACCTTGATGGTGAACTTCCCAGCCTCCAGAACAGTGAGAACTAAGTGTTTGTTGTTTAAGCTACCCAGTCTATGATATATTTTTGTTACAGCAGCTTGAACTGACTAAGACAGTGGGGGAAGAGGAAGAGAAATATGAGAATATGTCATTGGATTGGCAACCATTACAGAAGGTTGTGGCTTTTGAGAAGCCATATAGAGTTGTTATCCAAGGGTACACTTGGAGGAAATAAACATTTAGCCATTAACTCCCATCCCCTTTACTCAAAGATTGCCCCAAGGAGTATTAACTCCCCTGCACTGGGTTGTGCATGTGAAAAGCCAAGCCTCAGAGCAGGACCTGCAGAGAGCTGGTTGAAGCCTGCATAGAACTGGTCAGCACCAAGAGGATTTGCAGGGTTGCAAATGTGATGTCCAACATACCTTCCTTCAAAATTTAGATCAGATCCTATGCCTCTGCTCACTCCCCCTGACTGCTTCGCTCCACTGTCTGCCTTTTTAGCACAAACCATTTACATGGACACTTTATAGTTTACTGTGTGAGTTACCTTTCAGTAGATTGCTACTCTGGTGCCAAGGTGGTCAAGGACACTCTGAGTTCTATGTTCCCGACATTTTGAGTTTTCTCTATGCCTCCATTTCTCCTCCTGTACACTGATGGGGTCGGATTACTAGCTCAAGGCTACAAACTCAGATGTCAGTAGGGACCAGAGAGGTGAATCATGACGTGTTTGTTTCAAAATGATGTCTGTCTTAAATTGCGTTCTTTACACAAAGGCATGCTTTGTTTGGATATTAAATGCGTAGAAATTGCCCTTACATCTGAATATACATTTTCTCTCTCTCACCTTTCTTGAAAAAACAAGCTCCCCAGTCTATGTTGTACGCTCCTACTTTTGATGCTTATAGGAAATACTGTAGCATAGTCTTAATGTAAGTGACAGCTCACCTTTCACCTTGATGTTGAGGGGACTTAGAGGTGATGAGGACCCCAGTAAACCCTTGAAGTGGCAACTGATACTTAGATTGTTGCCAGTGGACCCAGGGTTATCAAAATCTTCAGATTCTTTATGAGAAGCCAGGAAGTTTAGAGTTTTATCTGCAATTTCCCAATTTTTAAATGTTAGTGTTTCCTTCACATTAATCTTAAAGGCTGTGTGCATCAAACGTAAGTTTCCTTTGGGCTTCTTCTGACTTGAAGGCCACCAGTTTGCCAACTTGGAATAACAAAATCCCCAACAGCCTTTCCAGAGTTAATATGCTATGGTTCACACTCGTAACGCTAAGAACCTCTCATCCTCATTTCCTGATTCACATTTAGACAGTCTCAAATCCTGGTCCAGAATCTCAGCTCTATTACCATCTTAGCCCTGTCATTCTGGACCTTATCCCCAGCTGGTACATAGGCTCTCTGTCAGATCAGTTACATGGCTTTAAGTTCTAAGAAGCTCTCAGATCCAAAAGAACTAGCTGTGAAATGAAACATCATTCTTCTACCTAAGGATTACTACTTTGAGCCAAAAGGAAAGGCATCAGAAACCATGGGAAGCCTAAGTCATGGGGGTTGTGCTAACTGTAGGGTGTGTTACTGCAGTGCAATTGTTGAATATACTGTCTGATGGGGTGCCATGGGCACAAGAGGGACAGAATTCTAATTTACTGCTCCCAACAAGCCTTTTGCTCTTGCATTCTGGGCCATCTGTGTCTCCGGCAGTGTATCTCATGGTCATTCCACTTTGTGCCTTGAAAGGACTGTAACATGCCCAGACTATGAACACCCCACCTACAATTCATAGGCATGTGGAAGGGTCCCAAGTCATCTGGTTCCCTTTAATTTTATTTGTCAGGTATGAGATACCTGATAAAAATCTCATTTCAGATTAACTAGTGATGGAAGAGAAAAAATGTTGTGTCTTCTTTTTTATTTTTAAAGAGAAACATCTTAATACTTATTAAAAGAGGTGCCTCTGTTGCTGGAAGATGGGTCATGAAGGTTCTCCATGTAAATGGAGCACCAGTGATGACAGTAATAATTATAAAGCAGTGACTAGTTATGGAATATGACCGTATTCCTGGCACCAAGCTAAATACTTAAATGTGTACTTTATTTTCAGAATAACCCTAGGGATGAGTGCCATTATTGTTCCCATTTCATGGGTCAGAAAACTGAAGCTCGGAGAGGTAATGACCTTCCTGGATCATACTGTCATTTAGTAGTAGGACTGGGACTGTATTACCTCTCCCCTCCCACAAAAAGAACCAGAAGATAGAGAACATTTTTCTCAGGGTACAGAACATATAGAATTTATAGCAGTACCATAAATACATCCATTAATGGCATTTATTGCTTTGTGACAGAACCATGTAAATACTTGGCTATTAACATTTTCCCTGGACACCTCCTTCTGGAAGCCTGCGAGACTGGTCTTTTCCATAGCAGCCTTTAAGGACAGAATTATTTCTAGACTAGCTAGCTGGAGAGAGTTGGATAGCCATAGTGACAAATGAGGCACCAAGGGGCTAGCTTCAAGACACTGTCTCATTCTGAATCTCTAAAATGCTTTATTCTAGTAATTCTGGGAATCTGTTCATCTGAAGTCATTTTCCACCTTTTTCTAAGTTATTACTGTAAAAAAAAAAGAATTTAAAAATAAAACAAGTTGGCAGAAAATAATTGGAAAGCAAAGTGGGAGACTTTTTTCTCGGTAAATATATAAACTTATTCATATATTCATCCACCCATTCATTCATACCACAAACAGTTGTTTTCTACTCTTCTGCTATGTGTATGTTGCTATGCTTAGTTCTCATGCTTGGGCCCTCAGAGGCAGTGTAGTATAATTGTTACATGATTGAGTTCTAATATGAGCCATCTTGGGTTCAAATTCCATTCTGTTAGTAGCTGTGTGATGTTGGACCAGACCCTTAACTTCTCTGAGTCCCAATGTTCTCATCTGAAAAAGAGGAATAAAAATCTCAGAATTCTTGGGGGGGATTAAATGAGATTATGTATATAAAACCTCTAGCATAGTGCTTGACACACACTATGTATACAAGAAAAGGGCTTGTTTCATTTTTGTCATTTTTTTTTCCCCTTGCAGTTGCTATCCAGATACTCAGGGTGAAATTTTGAATTCAAAACTGTCTTGACTGCGCACAGTTTACTTTGCCCATTTGCTTTTTCCTAATTGAGAAAACTTCTGTCTCTCTCTCTCATCACCTGCCAGACAAAGTTCAAATGCTTTAGGGCAGTGGTCTCTGAACAGCCCCATTTATTTATTATCGATTTTTTTTTTACCATCACTTTCATTTTTCTTTGCGTAATTCTTTTATTCGTTTATCTTCTCCATCTCCATCCCATCTCCTTTCCCCTCATTCCAGGTCATATCTACTTTTAAGGACTTAGAGTGAATTTTACTTTTTCCATGAACATTTCTAATCTCACATTCAGAATGAGTACCCCCTTTTGTCCAAGCTTGTTACCTCCTTGTAACTTTTTGCTCACCCATTAGATTGAAAACTTCTTTAGGATGTAGGCTGCCTTATTTATGTTTGTATCACTCACAGCATCTAGTCCAGTTCCTAATTAATTTTTTTTTTTTTTTTGGTGAGAAGGAAGACCGTTCAAGGAATGGGAGCTCTTCAGTCAATGCCATTCAGACAGTAAACAGTTAATAAATGTGAGATGTGGGTAGCTACTGATTAGATCAGGAAACAGCAGGCTACACCAGCTCTTTTATGTCTTCTTAGAGATACACATTTATTAACTGTGCCCTTCAAAAAAGTGTAAACTTTAGAGAGTTCCCAGTGAATGTTTACAAGGCACGCAGTGGAGCCCAGAGGAGTTACCTAGGTCCTCTGATCCTTTTTCCTCACCTGTCCTGTCTGTACTGCTTCTACACCCCCCCCCCAACCCCCGGGGGTAGCCAGGGGCAGGCAGGAGACATCAAAAGTGTAGTGAATCCAGTATGCAGAATAAGCTAACTTTTTAGCTCTTCGTCAGCACAGAACCTGGAGACAAGTGTTTTGTATTATAAACAGTAAGAAAGCCCATGTAGCCTTGCAAATTAGCATAGCCTCAGCTAAGTCTGGCCTTAAAGAAATTGGGCAGAAAATGAGTAAGAAAAGCCATGGTAATGAAAAGTGTAACCTCTAATCTAAGCCCTGCATGGTGCACAGCAGGAGAACTCACCATTGTTGGGGAAATTATCCCTAGAGGTTGGTATTAGTACAAAGCATAGTGGAGAAATTGAGGACTGCGAGCATAGGGAGGGTGGTGTTATATTTGTAACCCGTTCTGTCATGACGAAAAACCTGTGGGTGTTTTCTTAGAGTGTGAGAGAATAAGCCCAGTCTTTCTGTTTGTTTTAATCGTGGGTAATGCTCGTTCTTCTGATCAGTACGCCGATCCATGGCGGTGAATTCCCAGGAAGCTTTTTGTGCAGGGTGACCATTGACCTTCCACTCTTGATCCTGGCAGAGTTGAGTGGGCTCTGGGTGAGCCCTTGACTCACACCAGTTGAAGTCAGGATTTATCTAGAGTCAATCTCTCCAGGACTCTGAACATGGAACTTGAAGGCCACCAATGGCCATAAGCTTCAACACAGCCTGAGAACAAGAGGAAGGTTTTGTGCAATAAGAGGAAGTCGTGAAGACAACAGCCAGAGAGGAAGGGGGGCTCTGAGGCATTCTGGTGTGTCCTCATCTCCCTCCCTGAGCTCCGCGCTGCCTTGACCTGCCATAGCAATCATCACTCCCACCACTGGCAGCTCCTTCATGTATATTCAGGCCAGAATTCATTTCCACAAATACGAAATATGATCACAAAAGCAACCACCTCAGTTTGCCTCACATTAAGGGAATTATAGTGCTCAGTAGGAAGTTATGCAGCAATTAAAAAGGATGTTTACAAAAGATTTCTAATAATCTGGAGAAATGCTTATGTTATGTCAAGTGAAAAAAAGCCAGATAAAAACATCTGAATATATAGTATGAGCTTTCCCACATTAAAACTTGCATAGAACTATGGGTAAGAATGCACAGAAAAGTAACTCCCCCCCAAATATTAGCAGTGGCTCTCTCTGTTATTTTATACTTTTTCATATTTTCAAACATTTTTTTCTAATAAGCATGTCCCTTTTTTTTTATGATGGAAAAGTCCACTTTTATTTGAAAGCATATTTTCTTATTGCCTAGTTTTATGCATTATCAGCTAAGCTTGGAATTTAAAACAAAATCAAGTGGAAGATCCCAGAATGCTAATGTTGCAAAAAGTCTTAGAATTTTTCTTTAGTCCAGGGTTTTGAAATATTCCTAGGGGTCACAGATAGCTTGAGAATCTGATGGGAAAATTTGACTCTTCTTGCAGAAAAAGAATTTTATGTATATAAAAATAAATCTCTAAAGATGCTTTGAATGCAAGTTATAGAAAACCCTAAGACACAGGCTTAAACTCTAAAGGAAATATATTGATACAAGCAACCAAAAAATATTCCAGGAGTGTCTGGCTTCAAGTGAGCCTTGATCTAATAACTTGGCAATGTGACAGAGACGTGGGTAATTCTTCTCCACTTCTTTGTCTTCCCCAGATCCAACTGCATCCTAAGACTAGTTCACCTTGGAGTCCCAGATGGTTGTCCTAAGTTCCTGGGGTTTCACACTTACTCGGGAAAGAGAGTCTTGGCCTCAGCATTCCCAACATCTATATCCTGTGTTTCTCAAGCTGACTGGTCAGCCTGAGGTTACGTGCCCGTTGCTGAGTCATTTGCTGTGGCCAGGATAACTGAATGTGCTGATGGGTTTACTCTAGGTCATGAGTTTCCTCCAGGCTTCCCCACACCGCATTCATCCCCCTATGGAGATTGGACTTAATATCGTGGCATTCATGGTTCATGCTGCCTTGGGATCTCAGGCTAGACTGTGTCTATCTTCTAAGGACAATCGAAAGGCACAGAGATTTGTAATCTTTCTAAATCACTCCCACTGACATCCAGGTGGATGGATGAATGGAGTACTCCAAGTTTAGTGAAATGGTTTTGGTGCATGTGAAAAATGACCACTGCTGAAGGTTAAGGGCAGTGAAACCTGAACGAGAAAGCTCACCTCTGATATTCTAGCTCAGAAACCCATTTATCTGGATGAAGCTCTGACTTGTCATCAAGCCTCCTCTGTTGTTTACTAAGGCGTTCACATGCAGATCTCCTTCAGAGATGGGTTTGCTCCTTTTTCTGAATAGATAACAGTAATAACAACAAACACATTAATGATGGTGATGGTGATGGTGATGATGATAATGATAATAAATTTATTAGCATGGACCATTTTGGCTGTAGTAATAGAAACCCTGCTCACACTAGCTTAAGAAGGAGAGCAGATGTCTTGGATCACTCACCCAGCAGATCCAGTCACAGCCAGAGCCAGGGTCCTGCATCTTCAGCTCTCAGATGAGTCTAACTACAGGGTAGGCACAGTGGTCACAAGCAGGTCAAAACTGGTGATTCTAGCTGGTGTAATTCTGTGGACGGTAGAACTGTCCACGGAGCTGGGGGACCAGGTTTGGGGTAATGATCATGAATTTGGATTTTGACATGTTGACTTAGTGATGTTTTGGAGACCTTGGGGAAGGTACAAGGCTTCTCTAAGGAGTATTTTTAAGTCAAGGTTTGAAGGATGAGCTGACCAAGTGCAGGAGTGGCCAGGGGAAGAAGGGAGGGCATTCTGGACCAAGTCCTCAATCAGGATAGGACTTAAAGCATCTGAGAAGCTGAAAGAAGGCCTGTGTGTGGCTGGAGGTTAGTGGGTAAGGGAGGGAATGGCCCAGGCTGAGACAGTAGGGGCAAGAAGAACTGAGCTCATATAGAGACACTTAGGACTTTCCATCCCAGCTTACCACCCTTGTAGGGAGAGAGTCTCTTCCCTGGGAACAGGGGTAGAGAGACTGTCTACAGTTAGACCCACTAAGGACAAATCACCATGTCTAAGGTGGTAGAGGAATGACATCCTTAAATTGTCTGTCTCTAGGATTTGCAGTTATCCCTGGGGTGGGAAGCCGGTGAGGCACTGATCAGTACCTGTGCTCTCCACAGTGAAACTAGTTCCATTAGTTGGATTCTTTTAAAGTCTAAGCAACATGGGGCAGGCAAATCTAATACACAAACTAAACCTCAAAATCGTTTCCCGTATGCATATTGTTTATGACAATTGTAACTGCTAACAAACATGACTACACGTTACTAGTTGCTAATGATGTGCCAGATACTCTAATGACTGCTTGCTATTATCTGATTTGAAATTCACAGTGACCTTCCAGTGAGCTGTTATTATGATTATTTCCCATTTTACAGAATAGAAAACTGAGGTCCCAAAGAGGTTAATTAGCTGCTTGAGATCACACAGCTGGTAAGTAGCAGCACCAGAACTAAACACCCAGGTCTGGTCTGTCACACTGGGGAGGCAAGCTCTTAAGTACCTGTACCTGGTAACTTTCTTAGAAGGATTCCAAAATTTCTCTAGTTTAACTCACAGCAAGGTCTCCATGATACAAACAAGGCTAGCGTGTGGAGGCAGTGACAGTGTGACACTCAGCTCTCTGACTGTCGCATTTGCCATGCTGTGAGACTTGTCACTGCATTGGTGCTGAGGCCACACTTCCTGATGGCTGCTCCCGGCCAATGGCAAAGACACGAGGACAGACCTATCCCGGGGAGATGGGGAACTTCTCTGATGGGCAGCTTTGGTTTAAGGACTCCACATTGGCTTTGCCACACTTTCTTGGAATCAAAATGTAGCCTAAGGCTCTTCCACTCAACCAACCTTCCTTTCTTCTCCTTCCTTTTCATTCCTTTTCCTTCCCTGGTTCATAAGGGGCAGCCCTGCATGGCACTCTGAAAGCTTTCTCAGCCTTCTTTTCCTCCCTCCAGCCTCATTTTCCTAAACAGGTGTTTTTCCTGATTAATCTCTCACAGGTCTGATCTGTTATATTCGCTTCCTAGGATTGCCTTAACAAAGGCATAGACTGGGTGGCTTAAACCCTTGAGTGTCTCACGTTTCCAGAAGCTAGAAGTCCAAGATCGATGTTGCAGCAGGGTTGTTGATTCCTTCTGAGGCTGTGGTGGAAAATTTGTTCCAGGCTTCTCTCTTAGCTTTTGGTAACCTCTGATGTCCCTTGAATTGTAGACGGTCTTTTCCCTGTGTCTTCACATCATCTTCCTTCTGTACATGTCTGTCTTTGTATCCAAACTTCCCCTTTTTATAAGCACATGGTCATTCTGGATTAGGGTTCAGCCTAATGACCTGATCTTAACTTGGTTATCTGCAAAGATCCTACTTCCGAAACAGACCACTTCCACGGCTACTTGGTTAGGACTTTGATATAGATTTTTTTAGGGGGTGGACACAACTCAACCCACAACATCCTTTTTAGGGTGTCCTTCTTGGAGGCCTTGAGTTAACACACAAAGGAATTCAGAAATTTCAATGAGACTATTTTTATTCAAAACACGCATCACTTCTGGAGTTACCGTTTGGCCTCGGTGTCTTTTTGAGAATGGAAAATTCTGTATTCTTTAAGCTGTAAAAGGTGCTAGACATATTTAAATTGATCTAATGGAACATAATTATACTAATTAGAAGCATTTAAAAATTTCATCAGAAATACCCCACAGTATATTAATTTTTAAATACCACTATTTTAAGGTAGGCCAGAGAATGGATAATTTAAATTTGTCCTTGTTTTCAATAATAGTGAGATGTTATTTGGTCTGGTTTTGCTTTTCACCAGCTATATTCCATGGAATACTATATTTTTGTGAGACATTAAAAAGTGGAGGGGGAGGCAGATTTGTTTATGGAGTAGAATAAATTGGGTCTGCTTCTGAGAGATTTATTCATGCATTTGACAGACATTTACTGGGCATCTGTCTGTGTCAGGGGTTATGGTTCCAGCACCGAATAAGATGGTGTCCTTGTCTTTCTGGACCTTGGGTCCTCAACCTTTTACTTAGAAAAGTGTCAGTAGTCAATAATCACGTATGTAAATAAATGAACAAGGTATGTGAAGGAGACAGAAAAGTAGCAGGGGAAGGACAGCCAGGATGCTCCATGCGGGTTTCAGGCATGGTGCTGCGAAAGGAATTGACATTTCAGCTGAGACCCAAAAGGTGAGGATGGAGTCGGCCATGCAGAGCTGGAGGAGTCTAGGGAGCTAAGACTTGGAGGCAGTGAAGAGACAGTGGCAGAAACTGAAGGTGGGAGAGTGTGGTTAGAACATGGAGGTGGGAGGTGAATGCAAGGGCTAGAGCTTGGGAAGGTCCAAAGAAGACAGATCGTGACGGGTCTGGTCTGGTAGGAAAAATGCTGAGAAGTTTGCATTTTATCTTAAATGCCATGTGCGTTGGCATGTTAAAGGCTCTGAGGGGTCCTGCAGTAAAGCAGCCTGTTTGGGTCTGTGACCCAGTTTCCAAATCATAATTGGCCAAATTGCTCTGGTAATAAATGATATCTGACAGAAGAGTTGTGTCCCCTGGAAGAGAGTCTTGGAGATGCCGATGTGTGAATTTAAGGTAGTTGCCCCTTTAGGAACACGAATATTTCATGAAAGCAAGTCACTGGGGTGCCAGTTGACACAATAAATGTAGAAATTTTTTTTAAGGAAAAAATAGCATATTTATATTTGCCATCTCTGCACTTAGATTGCCTGAGTTCAATTCCCAGTGCTACTATTTGATAATTACATCCTTGTGAGTAAGATAATTAATCTGTATCTCAGTTTTCTCACCTGTAAAACAGAGGATAATATTAGTTATTTCAAATGGTTGTTAGGAGGATTAATTGTAAAAACAGAGGATAATATTAGTTATTTCAAATGGTTGTTAGGAGGATTAATTGTAAAAACAGAGGTAAAGTTCTTTGAACATGGTAAGTACTCTGTAAATACTGTTATTGTTATTTTTATTATCATGAATAGCCTAAATATGCCAATATTTTTCCCCCCAGAGCTTAATTTCATGATGTTAATGAACTCATGCACAAGGGATAAGATGTTCTGGGAGAATTTTTCTTTCTTATTGAGTAAATTCATTAACACAAAACACATACAATACACAACTTTAACACAATAATGACAAATCTCATTTCCATTTTATAATCAAATAAATGCCACTGGATTATCAATTTCTACATTCCCTACCTCAGTTTTCCATCCTTTTGAACAACTGCCTAACCAAGTTAGGAAATTATTTGCTTATGCAACATTCATTTGCAAATCAGTATTGAAGCATCAACTCCGGTCCAGGCATGGATACTGGTGTATCTTTTTAAAAGTGTTGATGGAGCCATCAAAAGTTCCTTCATTCTGTTTTCAGCAACAGAGAGCAAGCATGCTTTCTTCATCAGTCACTCGCTGAGGATGTGGGAGACTTCTGAGCCCCACATCCTCAGCATAGGTTAGCTGCTTTGACTAAATGAGCCTCAATCAAGTGACAGTAAGACCTAACTCGGCTGACAGCGTAGGTGGGAACATCCTGTTCATGAAATGATAGGGACACCAGTCAAATAATCATGATTCCTCTGCTTTCCAACAGAAACTGAGAATCATTGACATAATTTCAGTCCATTAAAGTGTTTTTTTTTTAACCTGCCTTGCCTAAGTGGCTTTAATGTGGGTTTTTTTTTTTTCCTCCTGGCACTTATCAGCTTGGGAAAAGAGAAAACTTAATTGCAACATTTATGTATAATTGCTGGGTGATGAGTGCTTGAGGAATGTTCACTTTGCAGACACACCAAAACAAAGCAAAAAAAAAAAAAAAATCATCCCATAATCAACATTTCTGGGTGAAATGAAAGATTGTCTCCCACAACCTGTGGGGGAGTGTTTTGGATTTAATTGCTTTACTACTTCATTTGTTGTTTTCTAAAATAGGCCTCCGAAAAAATTCTCTTCAAATGGGATGTTCTCATGGTCATGGATGCAGAGTGCATGAGTCAAGAGAAGAAAATCAGTCTCTAACCCAATGTTGTGTGCAGCACAATGGCTTGTGTCCCAATCTCAAGGGGCTTATCTCTGGGGAGAAAGACTAATACTGCATTTGAAATCACTGTGGAACAACGCAGGAGATTAGAGATAGCTGAGTATTTCCTAATGCAGCCAAGACTGCAGGTATTAATTGATTCCTAAAGGATTTCTAGTAGAGCTGAAATAATGTGAGATAAGAAATAGCACGATTAATTTTCAGTAAGGATTCTTGATCATATCACGGCTGAGATAATATAAGTCAGGGCCTACGATGAGGGCCCACTGGTCTGACATGGTTGTATTTGTGTTTGGCTTGGCTATTATGCACCTGTAATATTTCAGAAGTCACGATAACTGGGCAAGTATTACTTTCAGCTGTACACCTCACCCCACTGTCTTACCCCACACACTCCTGAGGTATTTGTATGAATTTTAGCCCCCACCCCGCAGGCATCTATATTTAGTGGTGGCTAAATACATAAAGCACAGACTGATGGGAAGAGGGTGGGATTCAACGAGTTGACATCTTAGACACCCTCCTTGATACTCTATGCTCTGAAAACTCGGAAGAGATGTGTACACTGTGACAGGAAAGAGGACTTTCCAGGGTAGGTAGGTCCTGAAATAGATGATGAAAAGGAGGCGAGATTTAGACAGATGCAGGTAGAATACCCAGTGGGGAGGTAGCTGGTGGTACACGAGCCAGAGAAAAGGGAGACTGCTCTGACAAAGGGGATGAGAGTGTGTTGACTCTCAGGAAAGAGATTGAGATCATTATGTTTGAGCCAAACTTGGGGATATTCTCAGGGTCAGAGAGGCCAGTGGACCATCCCAAGAGCACACAGCAATAATGAACAGGGCTGAGACTAGACCCCAGAGCTGTCAGCTGACTTTGACACTGGTCTTTGTTTGACACCACTCTGCTAATACAGAGCTAAAAGGTAACAAGTTGCAAAGTTATGTGACCCAAAAAATAAAACCGTAGCTAATTTTAGATTCAGGTCCTTTGGCGAATAGAACAGGTGGATATAAATACATTTATATGTGCATTTTCCCTAAATTCTCTCTATTTTTGCTAAAATGACAAATGATTTTCTCAGAGGGTAGGATAAGTAACATTTGTTATCTTCTTTTTCTCATTGTGTGGGTCACTCCCATGCAGGCATATCCACCATCACATTATGATGGGAACAGAAAGAATTATTTATTCTGGGAATCCTGCCCATTTTCTTGATATGCCATTTTTATTTCGTTACTTGATTTATGGACTTGTGTAAGTGGAGGTCCTGGCTGTTCATTACACGAGGCTCTCCCTTTTCTGAGGTTCTCATCCTTTCTCTCCTATGATGTGCCGATGAACTAGATTGTAGAAACCGTGAATTTTTTCCCTCCACCTTGTGGCCAACAGTTTGACGTCTGAGCTTCTGTAATGATCAAAGGGACTGACGGACATTGTATCAGGATATTTTCGGTTGCAAGTGACGGAGCACAAATAACGTTTACACAAAAGAACAGTTTACTGGCTCACATAACCAATGAGTTCAGGAGTTTGCCTCAGGCACGGCCAGGGTTCAGACAATTTCAGCGGGACTTGGTCTTGCTCCGTCTATTGGCTCTGATTTGCTGCGTGCTGGCGGTGTTCTCAGGCAAGCTCTGCTCAGGTCGTGGCCAGATGGCCCAGAGCAGCTCCAGGCTGTCATCCTCCCAGCTTTAAGTCCAGACAAAAGAATTTCTCTTTCCCAATTACCTGTAATGGGGTCTCATAGGTCAGGCCTGGATAACAGGCTGTCATTAGAGCTGGGGACGGGGTCAACCACTGAGTTAACAAGAGTGAGAGCATATGAGGGGTGGTTCCTGAGAGGACAGTCACGGAGCTTCCACCAGAAGAAGGTAGGATGCTGGGCTGGCTGAGGTGTGATGGTGACTTGAGAAGGGTGAATCCAGCTTCTGGGTGTGGACTTAGCCCTTCTGGGAGATAAAGCCGAATCCAAGATGTCTTTGAATCCTCATTCTGTTTTACCTTAAAAATGCAAGTGAATTCTACACCATAATATGTGTTTTGATGTAAAATAATGTTGTAAATTACCAGTTGACTAGCTTTAGCATTCCAGGGGGCGACATTGTTTTAAGCCCTGTGGCTTCATAGTCCCAGGCACTTCCCCATGCTCCAGAGCTGCCAACTTGAGAAGTTTATGCAACTTTCAGATCACAACCATAACCATTATCAGGTTTCTCTGCTGTTTCGAGTGAATTGCTCAAGCCTGGAGAAAGTACAGTAGGTGAAACTGGCATGCAGCATGGCCATGTTGTTCCAATGGTCAGGGGCTGGGATCCCACATCACCACTCATAATCTGACCTTTGGTATATTACTTCACCTCTCTAAGCCACAGGGTCGTCATTGGCTCACACCCCTTATCCTTATAAACTGTGAGGCCTGAATGAGCTAATGCTTGTGAAATCAGCACATGCCTGGCACATAGTAATTCTCAGGAATGTCTAGTTAATATTGTTATATTGTCACTGATATCATTATTAATAATCATCATTTTACATGCACAATATGCGTAATCAACTTTTAATATGACCTATTTTATTTCTACCAATGGCAACCTCATATTGCTGTTTCAAATGGAAGTGAAAAATGAAGGATCGATTTGTTTTTTGTTTTACCATGACCTGCAACTAATTGAAAAAGACTCAAGATATAAAACAAGGAAGCAGAAGATTGCCTCTCCAGTGGAAAGTTTTTATTGTCATGCTGTTAGCTTAGGCTCACTGTAATATTTCCCTGCTCTTTAATTTCTACACACAGTTGTCATTAATTGCACACTTATCTTGTCGTTGAACGCAAGCTCTTCTTTCCTAAGTCACCCCTGCACAAAGCGATCAGCCAAAATGCATCTTTCCTTCAGTTTGCAAAAGAAAGTCCACCTGCTAAGCATTTTTCACACTCTGAATAAAAGCAAGTGCAAGAGAGCAGCAGGAAATAGCTTAACTGAGACAGATTATCAGACAATTACTGGCGTCTTGTAATTCTGAGAGCTAATGATCATTTCTAGCTTAAGAAAATGCCCACCACATTTGAGGTGATAGCTACCATTAAAAAGAAGGTTACAGAGTACGAAGTGGTAGAAATAAAAAGGCGCCATAGGACTCCTTTCATTTAAGCTTTGGAAACATTAATCTTTTCTAATTTTAAGGTGTCTTTTAAGTCGGTTATCATATTTTTAACAGCAGCCTCCACTTCTTTTCCCATATAGTGTGCATGCACGAACACAGTTAGACACTTGAGGATGTGATCCTATCTTAAAGATGGGAAATGTCTTCTATAAAGGTGCATACAAAGTCAGTTTGAACATATAGAAAGTTCTCCACCGTTCATTTGGTGAAATCTTTCTCCAACTCCCCCTACTCAGTTCATGCAATGAAAAGATGAATGATCCAAATCAGGAAAGGAGGAATTCCCAGGGGTACACTGTGTATTTTAGACATGCTACCCTTGGAATTTAGATCGTTTAAAGTGTCCTCTGATGAGGGGGGTGGGGTGCTGAACTTCCAAATCGCCCCTGCCACCCCCTTTCCTTTTTTCTAAAGGGCAGATAATGGTATAGGTAAGAGCCCGGAGCCAGAAGCTTGGCAGCTTGAGTCCAGTTCTCCGGTGCACCAAAGCCCAGCGGTAACTTAACCTGAAGCCTCTATATTTCACTTTCCTCATCTGTCCTGCTTCGTAGGGTTATTCTAAGGACTCCCAGTTATTCTTTGTAAATAGAACAGTGCTTGGCACACGGTAAGTTACACACATTTGCTGCTGCTGCTGGTGGTGTAACAGCGCACATGGACTCTAAGAGCAGAGGCTGGTGAATGGGACAGGCTCGAGTGTGAGCCCCAGCTCTGCCATTTACTAGCCATGTGACCTCAAGCCAGCCAGTGTCTTAACTTTGCTAAGTTTCATCAGTTTCTTCACTGGTGAAATGGAGATAGTAATACTAATGATTAGGATTTGGGTTGGATCTGTAGCCAGCAGGAATTAGGGGAAAACCTAGGCTTCAGTCCTCATTACTTTTTGACCCAGCTCAAATTACTTCACCTGAGAAATGTGTTGGTTTGTTGTGAAGATTAAAGGAGGCTTAAAATACAAAGGGCTTACAATAGGGCCTGGCATTTTGTAAGCGCTAAATAAATTTTATTACTGTTGCTTGCTCATCTCACATTAATATTTACATTTTAGAGATAATGAGGACAATAGAGAGCTACCTGCTTTATCCAAGGGGCCAGGATGCAGCAGACCTGGGATGTAATTCCAGGGCGTCACACCTCGTTTGGCCATGACCCGTGATTGGCCACGCGATGTGATTTAGGTGGTTGGTATGATGTGGAATTAATTCTTTGCCCAGGTATTCCTTCTGCCTGAAAGGTCCCCATGCTCAGATCCTTCAAGGTCCATTTTAATGCCACATGCTTTCCCCCTGAAGACTGTCCTGATTCTCAAAGCTGACAACCTGTTACCGCATTAAACTGCTCCCACTCTCAGCACGACTCACCTTAAATTACCATTACTGTACATATTTTTTCTCCCCAAGGAGAATCTAATTACTGCCGAGGTCTACTCTTTGAGTGATTTATCTTCGTAATCTCCTCATTGCTGAAACAATGCATGGAACAGAGGGGAAATTTTACAGGAATTTTCAGGATGAATGAATAAATGAGTGAATAAATGAAATAACCCATGGCTTGGATGATTATGGGCAAATTAGCCTGGGGGGAGATGGCACTGAGTATTTGAGGATATACTGAAGTTCATATGCCCTTTTTGGAATATGAAGACCCCAGGCTCTGACTCTTCCAGCTGGGAGACAGGGCTGCAGTCTGGGTCTGGGAACTGAGTGGAGTGTGTGGGCTCTCAACTTAAAAAACAAATTCATTCATTTGCTTATTCGCTCAATAAATATCATTTCACTTATTGGAGGCCTTAGTGCTCGTGCTAAGGGTGGAGCAGTCTGTGTTTAGGAGCTTAATTTGCCATGGAGTCATAGGATATTAGAGACAGGAGGGGCCTCAGGGTCATTCTAGATCAGGATTTCTCAGTATAGTGAGCAACGTTAGCCCTCAGTGAGATACTCTACAGATAAAGACACAAATGAACAAACAAAGAAGACGTGTTTCGAGTCTCCTCTAAGTTTGGAGGGTACTATATTCTGTGTCCATCCACTTTCCAGATTAATAATGGTAATGCTGATGGTAGCCTTATTAATGGAGGCTAACATCTATGTAGCTCTTAGAACTGATTCATTTAACCCTCACAAGAACTTTATGGGGCAGGCACTATTAACCCCTTTTGAAGATGAGCAAAAAAGTGTATTTGAGCTTCAGAGACACTGAAAATCCTGACATAAAGAAACCCATTTCATTTTGCTTAATCCAGCCTTTTCTAAATTTAATTGACTACAGAAATGCACTTTTTTCTTCTGCATGCCAGCTGGAGACATCCTGTGGATCCCGGGAATACATTCTCCGGGGAAGTGTTATTCTGGTCTAACAGCTTTATTTTACAAATGAAGAAACTGAGGCTTAGGGAGGAAAGGACCTCATCAAATCCTGTCCATAGCAGGTTGCAGAGTTGGGCCAAGAATTCTTCCTCTTGACCCTTCCTGAATTCATTCCCCCCGCAATACTTGTTGCTTCCTTCTTATCCCCTGTTTCCTTCCTTCTCTCCCTGCTTCCCTCTCCCCTCTGCTGTCCTTTTCTGTGCCAGGGAAGTAAAGGGGCCATTGACCTCTTTGTCAGTAGGTTCTGGGCACGTTTGGCTGGTCGTCTCCCTCAGTTCAGCCATCTCCTAGTACTTACTACCAATCAAACACTTGAGGTCTCTTAACAACGAAACTTTGTATCACAGCAGCAGCAGACAGGCTCCTTCTAGGATCCCACCCCATGTATTTTGTGGGCTATTCAATAAAATGAGTTGTCTATTGAAGAACCATAAGCAGCTAAACAAAGACCTCTAGCTCTTGCCTCCTTTCCCCACCTTCTCTCACAATATTTTTTCAAGCTTAGAGAAGTAAGGCTTGAACTACAAGTTAACACTACTTACAGATTGATCTGTCTCTTCTCTTAAAAACCTCACAGTGATACTTTAAAATAATTTACACACACACACCCCAAAAAAGAGATGTCTTCTTGTTTCTTCCAGAATCCTAAATTGATATTCTCAAGACTTTTGCTCATTCATGTAATTTTTTTTTTTTTTTTTTTTTTTTTTTGGAATCCCTTCTCTTGGCACAGTGCAGGCACCAAGCTCAATGAAGGATGATACAGTGGTGGCCAGGTCATATTCTCTGTCTGCAGGGATCCCAGAGCCTAAGACGAGATAAATGTGTAAATATTAACAGGTTCCAAGGAACCTTCCAAGAATTTGTCAAGTTTTGCATTGATTATGTAGAAGGTGCTGCTATTCAATTTAGTTACTCCTGATCATTTTGGAATTAGGGGTTAATTTGGTGGGGAAGGAAGATTCTAAACAGTCTTCAGGGAGAAGCTTTTCTGTGCAGAAGTTTATCCTCACATGCAGGGAGACATGATGTGTAAAGTCTTAACACCTGACAGACAGTGTAGTAAGTGCTTAATAAATTACAATTGCACTTACCATTGTTAGCAACAGTAGCAGCAGCATTAGATTACCCACATACAAATGTCAGATTTTGTAACTTACTAGCTGTGTGACATTGAGTAAGTAGCCTCAGTTCTTTGAGTGTCAGTTGGGGCGGAGTGGAATCAAAGGAAGTTATTAGGCAAGAGTAAAGTGCTTCACAGATGCTTTATGGTTTAAAAACTATAAAATGTCACCCCTTTGCCCTGAATTCCACCTTTCAACATTCCAAGAAAACCTGTTATTTTGGTTGGATCATACGCAGAATGCTGGGTTGACATCATATTTAGGGTTACAGGTAAAATCCAGGATACCCTGCTCCATCTTAATTTCAGAAAAAAACACATATAATTTGTTTTAGTATAACTATGTCCATACTCTAATACTAAAAAAATTATTTGTTATTTAAAATTCAAATTTATGGGGCATCTTATATTTTTATTTCCAAAATCTGGGGACCTTAATTGTATTTTAATGGACAAGTTTACAAACAGGAACACATTCCTTGATCTACTATTGTACCATTGTAAAGATGAAGAAATTGTCTAGATGGCCTGTAACATTTATGTCAAACCTGAGGATTTTATAGTTGTAATAAGAGAAGGAAGTTGATGGAATCACACTTACTTCAAATCCCAGAAATGCCATTTCCTACCTGTATGAATGTGATGAAGTTAGCCTCTCCGAGTATAACAATTATTATTATGTAGAATTTTCTTCTAAGACAGTTACTTTCTTAGTGGATTTGCATTAGCCATTTTTAGTGCTCATTTCTGAATTGTTATCAAAATTTTAATCTTCTCCCTGTGAACAGGGAGAATAAATTCAGCTTTCTAGCTTCTGACCTTTATGGCTAAGAGCGAGTTAGTTTTTCTAAAAAATTTTTCTTTTTCTTGTTTACACTCTTTTGGAGCCTAAGAAAGTCTAGGCTCACCAGTCACACTTGAGAATTTCAGGCTAGTGGAGGGAGCTTTTCCACAGTCTCTCTGTATTACTTACAAGGGAGAGGGACTTTGGGGGTTTGGAGTTCATGCCTTCTCCTTCCATCTCCTCAGGGGATGGGAGAGGGACTTTGTCGGGCCCGGCAGCAGATAGTTCCTATTCATTAATCTCCTCTGCTCTCTTCCAGTCCCTGGGCTGGGCATCTCACTCATGGTACCTGATCTCGTCCTCACATAGCCTGTGAATAGACACGCACTATTCTCATCATATTGGGTGAGGAGATGTTCCCAAGTGACTAGGCTAGGCTGAAACCCACATTGGATTCCCAGGCCGTGGGAAAAACGTCAGTCAGGCTACTTGAATTGAATTCCTGGTTAATGAATAGCTTGTTAGTAGCCCCAAGCTAGGTTACTTGTTTCTTCAAAGAATGCTTAAAATGGAGATTTGCATAGATGCTTTTTTTTTCTCAGAGACGTGGCGCATCATGGAGTTTGACGGAATATTTAGCATCTTCCTTCCTCTTGACTTTCCCTGGGGGAGCGAGTTCTGGATAAGTCACCAAGCAGCCAAAATGCTTCTGAGTCGTTCTTAAATAGTTTGAAAAATATACTACAAATAACACACATTCTTTAAGTTAGAATAAAAAGCTTTCTGAAGAGAAAAACCTGCTCCCCAACCAGAGGGACACTGTTAACATTTTGATGTAATCTCTTCCAGAAAGTTAGAGAGAGAGAGAGGTACAGAGATAAAATAGATGTTTGTATGTAGTTGTTGTTTCACAGAAATAGGATCATATGTCACAAAGCCTTTTAGAATCAACTTTTTTTTCACTCAGCTGTATACCTTCCTGAATTATGTGCCCTTACAGAATTTGCATTTTTGTTGGGGAGCTGGCCAACATATATATAAATTTTTTAAAAGAGTATTATAGCAATCTAAATAATATGCTACCGATTCTATATTTTTAGCTTTTTATAGGTAGTTGTCTTCTGGAAATTGATTACGATTGGTTGTAATCCATATTCTACTTTCATTTAATTACAGAAATATTCATAAAGAAGAAAAACAAGAAAAGGTGGCATTGGTAGTGCAGTTCTTTAGCCCTTATGAACAGGATCCACAGTTTTGGTTTTTTTTTTAATAGCTGCCTCATGTCTGGAGGAATATTTTCTGGCATGATTTTCTGACTTAAATTTGCCACGAAAGGTTTCTTGGGTTTGTTGAAGGCAGAATCTGTCCTTCCTCTACGAGAGACACCAAGACTGTGCCTTGACAATTTCACAGAGTGAAACAAAGAATTTAGACTTTGACTTGAAAATTAAATTCCCGAAGAACATTCCACCCTCTTCTCCAACCCGACATACCAAACTATTTTAGGCACCAGAACCACGTTGCCTGAAAAGTTGCTCAGATTCTTTCATTCACCTGGTGATAAGTTGCCCAAATTGAAGGGATAGTTTCACTGTCACCTCCATTTGAGTGTTTGCTCTGAGGAGGAATTTCACAGAGAACTGTTCTGTGGTTAGCTAAGAGAGCAGAGGAAAGCATCTTCTTGGTGAGAAGGGCTTTGCACTCTCTAGGGACTCCATAAATGCTTACTGATGGCCACGCAAGGTTAGACTCTCCAACTTTCTGGGCTCAGTATTTTGCCACTGGAAAGATTCGTTTTTCAGGAGGTGGCAAGATTAAAAACAGGCAACACATTTCCTGCCACGACAAATGTAGTTTAGTGGATGTAGCAATGGATATGACTTCAAAGACTTGAATTGGAGACCAGCTTTGTTGCAAACTGGCCATGAACTGTGGACAAGCTATCAGGCACTGTTCCCTTATCTCTACCGTAGAAATAAGGATCCTTGGTTTCTGTAGTGTAATCTTATGAACATAATACTCAGGAAATGCTTTGTACACTATTATAGATCGCTTATAGTAAAGACAGAGCTAACAATTCTTGATCAGTGCACTCAAGAAAACCAGCTACTGTGCTCAACACTTTCTATGCATCATCTCATCTAATACTCAGAATCCCTGAGCTACAGATACTCTTGCTATCCTCATTTTACAGATAGGACAGCAAACGGTTAGAGGGCTTATGTAATCTGCCAAGACCACAAAGCTTGAAGATAGCAGAGCTAGGATGGAATGCTGTGTAAATACGTTTTGTCTTCAAAATATGTCAGGTGTACTACTGTTGCATATAGGATTTCTTTAGGAGAGATACAGAGACTTTTAAAAAATTTTATGCATTTATTTTAACATTAGGAAATATATATATGTGTGTGTATATATATATGTACATATATATGTGTGTGTGTGTGTGTGTGTATCTTATCAAACTCCTGATTTGAGGACTGTGACTTCCTAGGATGAGAGTAAGGTCTCAAATATTCAACTTAAAGAAATAAAGTGATTTGAAGACAAATCTGAAATAATAGTACAGGTGGTATGCAGCTATGGTAAAATCCAACATATGGTAAAAAAAGATTGAAGTGTGAGATACTTACGTCAGGAAAGCTGTGGCTAAATGTAATATTATGCATGGCGTTTACAAATGCTATATATAATAAGATTTGGGTGCTTTGTACTTAGAGGCCAGAGAAAACTATAAAAATTCCAATGTGGACTTTTATATAAAATAAGCCCAAACTATTCAACCCAAAATAAACAACAATAATATTAATAACAGCTATCATTTACGAGAGCTTCCCACATTTTTAGAGATTATGCTAAACACTTTATGCTCCTAGCCTAATATAGTTCCTAGGTTTCATTTTCACTCAGAGAACCTACTCTCTAAAGAACACTGAGATCCTCTAGGATAGCGGTGTCTGGTCCTGCAGCCACTAGTCACTTACCTGGTGGTTAATCAGCTGAAATGTGTCGAGTCCAAACTGAGATGAGCTGTGAAGGGGCTCAGGATAGGCTACCCTAAAATATGCCACTGTGGCATGAAGATTATTTTGAATTTAAGGCAACTGAGAAACAATTGGTGCAGAGAGCGCTCTGCCCCGCCCCCACCCATCTGCCTAAAAGCTGGGCATACATTTCTCCTTGAGAAGGTGTCCCTCCTCCTCTCCCCCGTGCCTGGGGGAGGAAAGCAACCATTATCACAGGAAGGCAGCATGGAGATGGGCCTTCAAAAACAGACCTTGCTATAATAGCCCTGATTTCAATTAGTATCCCCCATATATTTACCTTCCCACAACTTTACACCCCCCTTTCTTACGTCTAGTCACTTCTCCACATTTATCACCCTTTGTTAAAATGGTAATAAGACCTTAGGTCTCACCACCTCTTTGAGTCTTTTCTGTGAAGGCCTCTGCACATGTAAAAATTAAAATACTAATATCAAATAAAATTTGTGTACTTTTCTCCTGTTAGTCTGTTATTCATCAGTTTAATTTGCAGGCCTCAGTGACTCGACCTAAGAGGGCAGAGGAAGAGGGTTTTTCTTCCCTTCCCTACAACTGTAAGTCCAAAACACACATCACATTTTGAAGATTCACTATGAAAATAGAAATACAGTTGTATATTGAATATAGTTGTAAAATATCTCAACTTTTAAAATTGTGATTACATATTGAAATGATAATATTTTGGTTACAGTAGGCTAAATAGACCATTAAAATTAATTTCACCTATTTATTTCTTTAAATACTAGAAAATTTAAAGTCACATATGTTGCTCTCAATTTTGACTCTCCTTGTATGTCAATTGGATAGCAACGCTCCGCATGACATATATAATGCACTCTTGGCTTCTGCCTGGGTGGGGCTCCTGAGTTAGATTTTCAGCTGGGAAGATGAGGTTTTTTGTTTTTCTCTGTGATTTAATTAGCAGGTGTAAATGCAAACATATCCAAGGTTCATCTACTCTGCTTCTGTATTTGCATTTTCCTGCAGAGGCCACCAGCTGCTGAAAAGCCAGAGAGGGATAATGCAGTCTGCTTCTTGCTGCTTCAGAGCCATTAAACTCTTAAGGCAGGACATTGCCCCTTGATTCTGTGTGCAAGTAACAGAGTATTACAATTAGCATTCGTGTAGTTAACACTGATGTGAGCTAATGGGGTTGGGGCATATCTCATTATTCTGGGGCTGAAGTGCATTCATGGTAGGTAATTTATTCATAGGTGAGATATAACAGTTTCTTAAGAAGCTTACAGAGAGTGAGTTCCAGCACCCACAGTTTTGGAGGGTAATTATTGTTGCAGCAGTGGATGTTATGAAAAGAGTTTAACAGAAGCTGAGAATTCAACATGACCTCACCCTAGTGCTAACCTAGGTTCAAGCAGCCACGACCCAAAGAAAGAAAACTTGTCTTTTGGTACATGATCAGAGCCTTCCCATTTTTACCTTCTCCTTAGTTAAATGGCCTTAGCAAGATTGTCCTCTGCAAAAACAAATCAAAACTGCCCACCTACACTGATAAAAGCAGAGTCAAAAATCCTAAACAGCAACCAAGTCTTAGGACTGGGTCAGCAGATCCACACACCAGCACTTCCCACTTGCCTAGTCACTCTTCCTGCAGTTTCCTTTCCCTCCTCACCATCCGCTTCCTGGGGTTAGGAGAACATGCTGGGCTGGCTCCAAGAACGCTCAGGTTCAAGTTCTGTAAAAGGCATTTAGTAGCTTTCTACCCTTAGAAAAGTCACTTGACTATTCTCAGCCACTCCACCTCAAAAATGTCATCAAGCGTATAAAGGAATTTGGGAAATTCTGCTGTGTAGGCAATGGTGAGGCATTTTAAGGACAAAAACCTCTCCAGGTCTCATATCTTAGCTTTTGGTTGCTTATTAAACTTTCTGTTCATAATAATAATGAGAGTTAAAATTTAGTGAAAACCTGATATGTGATGGGAGTGTGGTGCCTCCCTCTCTTGTAAAGTTTTTCTACTGAAATGTTATACTCTTACTGAAGAAAAAAAAATAAATGTAGGGCTACAATTGTAATTTATAATTATAAAGTAACCATCTGTATAGCTGTTATCCAGAACAAGAAACAGCACTGCCAGCACCAATGAACCTCCCAAATGACTGGTCTCAGCACCAACTCTCTCCCTCCCCTTAAAGGTAACCATTATTCTGGCTTTACGATAGTCGCTTTCTTTTCTTTATATTTAGCACTGAAGTATGTATCTGTAAACACTATGGTCAGGGCTGTTTTGGAATTTTGAATAGCTGAATCCTAACGGACGCTGGTGTCTGAGTTCTTTTATGACATCACATCTGTGACAGTCATTACAGCTGTAGTTACTTCCTTTTCGCTGCTGTTCTCTGTTGTGTGAATACACTGTCATGGATTTGTTCAGTTTGTTGTTGATAAACTTCGAGGTTTTGGCCCATGAGACAAATGCTGCTGTGAACATTCTTGTCCATTTCCTTTTGTGCACATAAATATGTATTTCTGATGGACATACTTCTAGGTGTGGAATTACCAAGTCATCGGTAATACATGTGTTCACTTTAAGTAGATATTGCTTAATCTTCCTAAGTGGTGGTATCAATTTACACTCCCAGCAGCAGAATTTTGAGAGTTCCCTTTGTTTCACATCCTTGGTAATGGTTGAAATTGTCAGTTAATTTTGGTTTTCTTGGCTAGTTTGGTGGGTATGTAGAGTAATACCATTTTGCGGTTTTACTTTGTATTCCCATGATGGTTAATAAGCCCATCTTCCTATGTCTGCTAGCCATTTGGATGTCTTCTTTGGTAAAGTGACTTCAACTCTCTTGCTGACTTTGCTACTAGATTTTCTGTCTTTTTCTTACTGATTTATAGGACTTGATTTTATATTCTGGACACAAGCCCTTTATTGGTTATATGTGTTGCACGTGTCTTCTCTTACTCTGTGCATTGTCTTTTCCTTCTATCAATGATGTCTTCTGATGAACAGATGTTCTTAATTTTGATGTAGTCAAATTTATCAAACTTTTATTTTATGATAGTGATATGTTCTTTTTAAAAGTCTTCTCCTACCTGAAGTCATGAAAATATCCTCCCACACTATCTTCTCCAGGTTTTATTGTTTTGCCTCTCACATTTAGATTTACAATCCACCTAAAATTGACTTTGTAAAATAAGGTATAAGTTGGGGTCAAATTTTATTATTTCTATATGGATATCCAATTGTGCCAGCACCATATATTGCAAAAGCCAACCTTACCCTATTATTCAGCAGTGCAACTGTCTTTATCTGGGTTTTCCTGAAAGCAGAGCCCTGAAGCAAGATTTCCATTGAAGTGGTTTATTTGGGAACCCCAGGTAGCAGAAGTACAAGGCAGGGGAACTGAAACAAAACAAAGAAAGCCAATACGAGGATGTGTAATCAAACTGGCCACTGCTATAGGTCACTGGTGCTCAGCCTTTTTAAGAAGCCTTACAAAATGCAACTCACCTGTCTGGGAACAAAAGGAAGAAACATGTCTCTCTTGGGTTCTCCGTTGACCCAGGCTGGCTTCATGGGTGTTCATTCCCCTCCAGGTTGTATGTGTGTGAGTGCTGTGTGCCTTGGCTTTAGAGAAGTTCTAGGGCAAAAAGGTATGCAATGTGGGTTAAAACAAGGTGTCGTGTGGTTGTACATGTGAGATGCTGGTCAAGACTGACTTGCTGTTGTGGTAGCAGGCTGGAGTTAAAAGTAGCACTGAGAAGATCTTGATGTGGTTCACAAGAGTCTCTTTATTCTAATCCGTTGATCTATCTATGTTTGAACCAATACCACAGTTTATTTAAAGTTGTAGCTTTCTACTAAATCTTTATACTCTGTGAAGCAAGTTCTCCCACCTTGTTCTTCAAGAGCGTTTTGGCTTATCTTGGTTCTCTGCATTTCTACGCACATTTTAAAACCAGTTTTTCAAATCCCACCACAAAGCTTTTGGGATTTTGATTGAAATTACTTTGAATTTATACATTAGTTCAGTGAGAATTACCATTGTTACAGCATTGAGACTTCCATGAACATAGTTTATCTTTCTGTTATTGCTTTAAATAATGTTCTTTACCTTCTCTGCAGACAAGTCTTGTGCATCTTTTGTTAGATATATTTCTTGGTGTTTACTTTTTCATTTTCTAACTTTGTTCCTAGTATATAGAAAAGAAATGGATTTTAATGTTAGTAATATTGCAAAACTCACTGGTATGTTGTATTAATTTATTTATAGATAATTTAGATTTTTTATATATGCAATCCTATCACTCATGAATAATGACAGTTTTGTTTCCTCCTTTTCAGTCTCTCCATGGTTAGTATCTCTTACTTGTGTTACTGTATTAACTAGGACAAATCTGTACAATATGGAATAGTAGGGTGACATTGGGCAACCTTGCCTTTCTCCCAGTCTTAAAGGAAGAGTTCCAATATTTTACTTTTCACTTGCTATTAGACTTTATAAAGACAGTCTTTATTAGAAAAAGGAAGTTACATTTCTATTCTAGATTGTTAAGAGTTTTTTTTTAAATAATGACTGGATTTTAAATTTCGTTCAATAGCATTTCCACAGCTACTAAAATACTCACATATTTTTCTCCATTGTTTAATGTAGTGAAGTAAACTGATTTTCTTTTTACTTTGTACTTTAGAATAATTTTAGATTTACAGAAAAGTTGAAAAGATGGTACAAAGTGTTTCCATATGCCTTCACCAGCTTTTTGTAACGTTAATATTTTATAAAACTATAGTATATTTATCAAAATTAAAATTGGATAGTAAAAACATAAACCCAATTGTGTTACTGGAATAAACCTCAAATTGGTTATAATTTTTATCCTTTTATACATTGTTAAATATGTCAATTTAAAAAGTTTTTATATTTATGAGTAAAATTCACGTAATTTTTTTTCTCGTATTGTCATAGGCAGTTTTTTTTATCAAGATACAGTCAAATGAATTTGGGGATTTTCCTTCTTTTTCTGTATTTTGGAGCAGTTGGTGAAAGATTAGTGTATTTCCTTAAATGTTTGGTAGAAGTCTTTGTGGGTAGGTTTTTAGATTATGAATTCAGTTTTTTTTATAGTCTTAGAATGATTCAGGTTTTCTATTTGTTTTAGATTCAGTATTCTTAACTTGTATTTTTCTAGGAATTTATTCATTGTACCATAGTTTTCAAATTCACTGCCTTAAAGTTGTTCATAATAGCCTCTTGTTGTCTTTTTAATTGCTGTCAGATCCACAGTGATATTCCTGGTATTATTTATTTGTTCTTTCTCCTTTTTTGCCTTAATCATCTCACTCGAGGCTTATCAATTTTATTACTTTTTTCAAAAGAATAATATTGGCTTTGCTGATCTGCTTTACTGAATATTTATTTCATTGATTTTTGCTATTATTCAATTTTTTCCTTCTATTTCTTTTGGGTTTATTTGTTCTTCATATAACCTCTTGAAATGGGTGCTTAACTCATTAATTTGTAGTCTCCTTTTTGTAATAAATGTATATAAGCTATAATTTTTCCTCTAAATACAGCTTTGGCTGAATTTCAAATTTTGGTAAGTAGCATTTTAATTAGCATTCCATTAACATAGTTAATAATTTATATTTCAATGTTTTTAATTCATATGTTCTTTAAAGTGCGTTTCTTAATGTACAAACATGGAATTTTCTAATTACTTTCATTTTTTAATTGCACTAGAGTCAGAAACTTTGTATTTATAATTTCTTGGTATTTGTACCATCTTTAGGGCCAGAACATAGTCATAAATATTTCACGTGCGCTTGAAAAGAATGTGTATTCTGCAGTCACTGGGCACAGTATTTTGTGTATATTCTTTATACCATGATCACTATTTGCATTGTTCAAATTTTCCATGTCTTCACTGATGTTTTGTGTGTTTGTTCTGTCAGTTACTGAAAGAGGTGTATTTAAATCTGCTCTGCTTGTTAATTGGTCTATTTCTCTTTGTAATGATACTGATTTTTATCTGGTATATTTGGGGGCCATTTTAGGTAAATGTCCCTTGTGAGTTAAATCTTTGCCTTTGCTGTAGGATATTGAGCCAGTCTAGTGAGGAAATGACCTCAGTTTGGGATTTGTAGTTGCCGTAGTTGCTCTCTGTATACCAGGTTTTACACTCCTATAGTTGTACCTTGTGTTGAGGATGGCAGATAGTTTGCTAGATGGTTTTCCTCAAGGTCAGCTCCACCATCAACTTTAAGTGTTCTTTTGCACTTTACCTTAAGGTAGGTTTCTCTCAAATCTTTCACCCCTTTTGATCCTCTCCCTCCCTCTTCCAGAAGTTTCTGTTATTTCTGGTTACTGGATGCTTGTTGGTGAAGGCTGGGTGGGGGGCGTCCTGGGTACTGAATACACCTCCATCTTTCACAGGTGTATTGTGCTTGTGGGTCTTATGGCGGTGGCCCTCTCAGAGCTCCTGCCTCTTTCCCAGCTGTGGTTCTGAGCTCATCTGTATTCCTGCCTCTCCCTAGGAGTAGAGGAATTTTTTGTTCCCTTCCCTCAGTTCTAGTGGGGTTTCACTTGAGTACTGGTGGGACAACATTGTTTGTCACCCCTGGCCCAGTTTTGTAGGGGAGAAATGAAGGACTTGGGTAGATTTGGTGCCCTTGAATGGTAGCTGCTGTTCCCCTTCCCCACATCTGCACCAGGAGGAACAGCCTCTCAGGGTTCTCACGTCATTTTGGCATGTTTGTAGTGAGGTCTGTGGAGAAGAAACCACATCCGGGTCACATAAACACACCCTGTATTTATAGCTCCAAGGGGCTCTGCGTATTCTCACCAGCCCACACTTGGCCTTACTGACTCATGAACAGTTTCAGCTGAATTCTTCTTACCAGTGTCTGCCTTTGTCTGTTCCAGGTAAGCAGCTGCTCACATCCTGTCCTCTTCTGCAAATCCTGTCTCTCCTTAGTTTTCAGACTTGTTGCCCTGTGTCTCCAGCTTTCTGATAGGTTCAGGAAAAGTCATGAACTTGGAATTTTTCTGACTTGTATGTTGTGTTATATGTTGTTGTAATCATTTTTGCAACTCTCTGTAGCCCAAGCAGAAGTTCATTGGGTCTCTTAAATCTGTAAATTAATGTCTTTCTTCAGTTTTGGAAACTTCTTAGCCATCATCTATCTAAGTATTTCTTCTGTTTCAGCTTCTCTCTCTTCTTCTTTTGGGTCCAATGAATATATTCTCAGTGTATTTCTTCTATTATCCCCAGAGGCAGTATTGGAATGTCTTCCTACCCATTTTTTGGCTATATACATTTATATTGCCAATAAATATTATGTGGTATTTTAATTTATACAATCTCTAACATACTGTGCATATCATTCTGCAATTCGTTCTTTTGCTTTAACATTATGGTTTTGAAACCTATGCATCTATAGATCTGGTTGCTTCATTTAGACTACAGCACTGCAGAATTTCTATATGGTATTCCATCTATGAAGGTACTAAATTTATTAGTCAATTTATCAATTTTTCTGTTAGTAACCATTTAAGTTTTTTAACTCCCCCCCCCATTACAAATTTTGCTTCAACAAACGACCTTGCATGCAGTACCTGGTCCACATGGGCACGTGTTTCCCTGTGGACTACACCTGGAGACAGAACTGCTGAGTGTATCTCACAAACATCAAGTTTTCTTGTTACTTTTGCTCCTTGCCAAATTGCACTTGGTATAGATATACCCATTTTAAAATTCACTAGATATCACCAAATTGGTATCTAAAGTAATTATAATAATATATCATCCTGTTTGTTTTCCCATGTCCTTACCAGCATTTGGTATTGTTAGGCTTTTTTATTTTTATTCATCTGATGGATGTGAAATGGTGCCACATAACCTTAATTTCCTCTTACGGTTTTTCTTATGGTTGTTTCTTGGCTTGATTTCCTCTTTATTTCCTTTGCTCCTTTTTCTGTTTTGTTTTCTGTCCCTTAATCACTTGTAGCCATTCATATAAATCTTTTCTCTAATCCTTATTCTGCATTGTGACTCCTCCTACTTAGCTGCTTATCTTTTAAATTAGTTTATAGTACTTTTATCACCCATGACGTTTAAATTTTAACATGATTAAAACTAACAATTGTTTTCTTTATTCACTGTGCTTTTTTTTTGGTCTTGTTTAAACAAATTCTTTCCAATTCTAGTGTCAAGAAGATTTCCTACTATATTTCTCCAAATAAATCTAAAATTTGTCCTTAACGTTTAGGTTTCAAATTTGTCAGGAATCTCTGTGTAGAGTGTGGAATAAAGGCTTAATTTTATTTTTTTCCAAATGGAAACAACATACATTAAATAATCTTGTTTTTTCTTCAAATTTGTGATACTATGTTTCTAATATTCTAACTTGCCAATGCTTTTGTCTGTTTCTAGGTTCTCTATGCTATTTATTGATCTATTTGTCTATCCAAATGCTAATGCCATACTCCTCATGTTATTTCTTATAGGAATTCTGTTTGGTTTTTAATTATGAGTCTTTAATGTTATAGGTTAATTCAGAGAAAATCTTCACATCTAAGTTATTTAGTCATCCACAGACCTGATTATTTCTCCATTTATTCAGATCTTTTTTTGTGACCTTCAATAACATTTAAATATTTTCTCAATGAGGTAGTAAACTTCTTTTATTAGATGTAGTTTTTAATTTTTATCAACTGTTGTGAATGGTGACAGTTTTCCCCTTATATTCATTGATTGACTATTGATAATACATAAATAGTTATTGATTTCTATAGTTGATTTTTATATCTAATAACCCTGCTGAATTATCTTATAAGTTATGGCAGTTTGAATTTTTTCTTTTAATTTAGTTTTCTACATAGAGGAATCATTAGCAAGTAACAAAAATTTCTGATTCTTATACTAGTTGTTTTTCCCTGTCTCACTTCATTGGCTAAGATCTTCAGTAAAGTAATCATAGACGTTACAGTGAGAATCTTTATCTTGTTCCTGAATTTAGTGGGAATGTTTCTAAAGTTTCATCATTAAGTATTATATTTGCTTTAGGTTTTTGAAAGGTTTTTATACCTTTTTTTAAAATATGAATTTTTTTGCTGCTCATATTAGGAAAATGCATGAAATGTTATCTACTGCTTTTTCTGCATGCATTGAGGTGACCATGTGTTTCCCCCATTAGTCTGTTAGTGTGTTAATTTTTTAGATATTCTGATTTTGAAATAATCTTGCATTCTTGGAATAAAGCACACTTGGACATGATTTATTACATTTAAAATACTGCTGCATTCAACTAATGAGCATTTTATGTATATCCATTTATAAATTAGGTTGATCAACAATTCTCTACTACTAACCTTTTCTTATTTTAGTATGAAAAACATGTGCCTTATAAAGTCAGTGGGGTAGCTGTCTTCTTTTTCTAATCTTTGAAGTATTTTACATTAATCATAATTTAAATGTTCTTTGAACATTTGTTAAATCCCTTTTTAAAACTGAGACTGGAACCTTCACAAAAGAGAAATTTTTAAAAATATTACTAGTTATTTGAGGTGGAAAGAGGGGATTTGCTACATCAGCTTAGTTTGGCATTTTTAAAGGAAATCTCATCTTTCTGTGCATTATTATGTATTTTCCACAAAGGGGAAATAAAGACACTTCTTTGTGACCTTTTAAAATTATGAATTAAAAAATTCCTGATTGATAGAGGATTTAGGGGACGATCTGTCTATATTCAGGGCTTGAGTTGGACGTAGGGAAACTGAAACTGTGCTCTCCCTCCAGAAGTAGGTGCTACCATTTGACTCCCACCCAAATGTTGAGTACCATTTCTGGCCTGTGTGCTAACTGATTATTGGAGCTACCATTTAATGTACCTATTTGCTGCTCTTCATGTAACGATAATAACCTTTGACGAGTTTTTTGTTGTTTGTATTTTACACAAGAGAGAAAAAGATGATTGGAGAAATTAAGTAACTTGGTCAAGGTTACTTGGCTGAGAAAACCGCAGAGGAGGGTTGTGAAGCCATGTGTATCTGATTCATCACATCATGGCTGGCACTCCAGAAATATTTGCTATTGCTCTTTAATCCTTGCTTTAATACATAGTCGCTAGCTGAAGAGTTGTTTGTCAAGCCAATTTTCCCTGAAGTTTAATTTGATTTTATTAACTCCTTTCATGGTCTCTTTGGCAGCAGCCATGTTTACCGTGTTCTGTTTAGGCAAAAACAGTATCACTGTCCCCCACGCCTTTTCTAATTCTTTTACTCCCTCTTCTAAGTTACCTGTGTATAATCTTTTGTACCTTTGGCATGATTTATTAATACAGTCTCAACAGATTTATTTAGTTGAACAGAAGATATGAATGACATTTTCTCTGTAATCACCATTAACTGATCATATGATTGAGCTAGAAACATTTTAGTCAAATTGGCAGAATCATCAGAAAGGCTTGTTTCACTATTTCTGTTTTCCAGTAGACCTCTGCTTCTGCACATGTGAGAGGCAGTATTGGTGGGGTGGTGAAAATCACCACCTCCATGTTTTTCTGTTTGTTTGTTTTGTTTTTTGATGAAGGTACTGGAGATTGAACCAGGACCTTGCGCATGCTAAGCCAGGTGCAATACCACTGAGCTCTATAGCCTCCCCCTGAAAAGCACCATCTTTGTAGCAGAATGATTTGATTCTGATCCTAGCGTCACCATGTTTAATGGGGGCAAAGGGAAGCTTAGCAAATTACTTAACATCTGTAAGATAGGCACTCTCTGACATACTTTTCTCCCCTGTCTTATTTTTTTATTTTGAGATATAATTCATACTGTAAGATTCTCCATTTAAAATTATACAACTTAGTGATTTTAGTACATTTACAAGGCTGTGCATCTATCACCACTGTCTAATCCAGAGTATCCAAGTTAGAATTCTGCTATCAATTTTCATCACCCCAAAAAGACACTTTGTACCTATAATAGTCACTCTCAGTTTCCCTTCCCCCAGCAGATTAGAATCACTAATCTGCTTTCTATGTGTGTTTTATATCTGTTTTAGATATTTTAATATCTAAATAAATAAATGGAATTATATCATATATTGTCTTTTGTGTCTGGCTTCTTTCACTTAGCATAGTGTTTTTAAGGTTCAGCCATGCTGTAGCATGTCAGTACTTTATTTCTTTTCATGGCTGAATAATATTCCATTATATAAATATACCACATTTGGTTATCCATTCATCAGTTGATAGACATTTGTGTTGTTTCTAGTTTTGGCTATTGTGAATACTGGTGCTATAAACAATCATGTACAAGTTTTTGTGTGAACAGCATGTTTTCATTTCTCTTGCGTATACCTAGAAGTGGAATTACTGAGTCATATGTAACTCTATGTTAACTCTGTGAAGAAGGGTCAGACTATTTTTGACAGTAGCCACATCATTTCATGTTCCCAGTAGTAATGTAGGAGGCTTCCAATTTCCCAACATCTTTGACAACACTTGTTTTCTTCATTTTAGTTTGATTATAGTCATCCTTGTGGGCTTGAAGAGGTGGTTTTTAGTTGCATTTCCCTAATTACGAATGATGTTGAGCATCTTTGCATGTGCCTATTGACCATTTGTGCATCATCACTAGAGAAGTTTCTATTCAAATCCTTCGCCCAATTTTAATTGGACAGCTCATCTTTTTATTGCAGAGTTTTAAAAGTTATTACATATTATGGGATCTAGACTCTTATTAAACACATGAGTTGCAAATACTTTTTCCCATCTGTGCTTTGCATTTTACTTCCTTTATAGCTGATGCACGTTAGATATGATGTTTTATAGTTCTTGTGAAGGAGGCAATATTATACCCATCTTACTGCTGAGGAAACAAGAGTCAGTGAGGTTATATGGCTTTCTCAAGTTTCCACAGCCACTAGGAGGCAGGTGCTAAGTTCAAACCTAATCTCTGGTTCAAAGCCCGTGAACTTGCTGACCAGATCAGCTGCCTCCTTATAAGATAACAACGCAAGACATCATCCAAAGCAATGCGTGATTCATGACCAACCAAGAGGTATAGATATGGTATGGAAGCAAAGGAGGTTGAAACTGGTCCGAGTCAGAGTGATCTGGGGAAGATTCAAGGAATCAGCTGAAAGCCTTATGGGGTTTCCCTTGTAAGTAAATCTTTGTTTATCTCTTGCTGCCTTTAGAATTATTTCTTTATCCTTTACCCTGAGCACCCTGATTATAATACGTCTTGGTGTGGGTCTGTTTGGTTTCTTCCCGTTTGGGAACCTCTGTGCTTCCTGTACTTGGATATCTGATTCCTTCTTTAGGTTTGGGAAGTTTTCAGTCATGATTTCTTCAAATACCTTTTCATCCCCTTTGCTCTTTCTTCTCCTTCTGGGACCTCTATTATGCATAGATTTGCATGCTTTATGTTATCCCATAGGACCCTTATTTTGTTTTCATTGGTTTTTATTTGTTTTTCTCTCAGCTGTTCTGATTGGGTGACTTCTGTTGTCCTGTCTTTTAAGTCATTTGTTCCTGTACATTATCTAGCCTGCTTTTTACAGCCTTTAGCTTAGCTCTTATCTCAGGAAATGATTTTCCATTTTTAACTGGCTCCTCTTTATAGTTTCTATTTCCTTTTTGACATATTTTGTCTCTATTCACAATCTCTTTTAGTTCCTTCAATACTTTGATCACTCATTTTTTGAAATCATGATCTAGTAGACTATCAAGGTCTATTTCATTAATCATTCAGGGGATTTCTCTTGTTCTTTTAATTGGAAGTGGTTCCTCTGCTTCTTCATTTTACTTCTATCTCTCTAGCACTATGGATTTTGGAGTATCAGTTATCTGCTGTGGCCCTGAAGGGGGTTATTTATTTATTTATCTAAAAGCAGATGTGGAAATAAAACTAAAAAAAATTAGAAGAAGAAAAAAAATTGAAAACAGTACAATCAATAACAGAAGAACAAAATGAAGAGAAAAATCAAGTTGAGACAAATTTTTAAAAAATTTTTAATGAAGAAAAAAAGATTTGAAAACAGTATAATCAATAACAGAAGAACAAAACAAAGAGAAATAAAAATCAAATTGAGATAAATTTTAAAAAACTTAAGAAAAAATTTGAAAACTAATTGATAACAGAACAAAACGAGAAAGAAATGAAAATCAAATTGAGACAAATTTTTAAAAAGTAATAAAAAATTTTTAAAAGAAAATTTTAAAATGAGTTAAAAAATTAGAAAATTAAAAAATTTTTAATTAAAAAAGAAAAGGAAAGGAAGATGTGTTCCTGTGGGGACTGTGCACTCTTAATAATTTTGTCGAGAGGTCCTTCTTAAGTATGGGTGGTTGCCAAGTCTTCCTTCCATGTCTTTTGGCTGTTATCCCTTTGCTTGGGGCTGTGGCCAGTGTTCTGGTGGCCAGAACGTGCCCTGGCTATGGAGCAGGGCCTCCTTTGTGTTCTGTGGTTGTAACCGCTCCTGCCCTCGATCTGCTACGCGAACTCCGCTGGCAGGTTCCAGAAGCCCTCGGGTCCCCCCTACCCACTGCTCCCACTGCCCGTGGGCGGGCGGGTCACACGCCCTCCCTACGCCACGTCCTGTCTTCACGCTCATGCACAGTAGGCAGGTGGGTCGCGCCCTGTCCTGGAGCTATGCTTGCGAGGTAGGTGACTGGTCACTCGCCTGTTCTTTGCCGCTCACCGCGCCGCGTAGGGTCCACGCTCGGGAGGCGGACTCACAGGAAACGGCGCACCAGCCCTCGCCCCTTCAGCGCGCCAGAGCTCTGCTCCTTGTTTGTCTCAGAGGCTCACGTTCACAGAGGCACCGGGGCGGAAGGTTCCCCTCTGCCTGGGGCTGTAAACAAGGCTCAGTCCCGCCTGAGAGGTTGTGGAGGCCCCAGGTACGCGTTCAGGTTTGGACCCCGCCTCCGCGTGGAGCCGCGCACCGGAGAATATGGTGGCCGCGTCTCTCTTCTCCCGAGTAATGGCGCTGATCATGGCGCCGCGGGTCTGAGGAGACAGAGGCTACGGCGCCCCCCCCCCCCAGGGCACACCAGCAGTGTTGCTTTGCTTGTTTTTTTGTATTTTATGGGGGACCCAGGCTGTCTGCCCTGTATCCCCTCCCAGCCACACCGCGCAGCACACCTCAGCCCCGCGAGGCCGCCTCTGCACGGCCAGCCGTGTCCTCCGCCCCCTCAGGCAGCCTGGCCCGGCCCACCGCTGCCGGTTCACGTCTAGGGCTGGGGGGTCACAGGGACCCTTTCTGTCCACTTAGCTTAGTTCTGCCGGTTAAGGGCTCTTCCTTAGAGATCCGAGCCTCAGAGGCTCCCCGTCCGTCCCGCTGGCCTCTCCGCTGAGACGGGGAGACCCAGTGCACGAGCGGTAGTCCTCCTTCGCTGCTCCCTCCCTGCGGGACTGGTCCTGCACCATTTTTCTTTTTTTTTCTTTTTTTCCTTTTCTCCTTTCAGATTTGTGGTGTATTTTGTCTTTTGAAGAAGGTTATGGTCTGTCGAAGTTCAGCAGGTGTTCTGAGTGGAGGAGTGGGTCTGAGGATGTCAGTCTTGGTATATCTGTGGGAGAAGGTGAGCGACCAGCGTCCCTCAACTCCGCCATCTTGGCCCTTCTCATGGACACTCCGTCTTGATGGATGGGTAGGAAGTTAACTGAAGGTGGATATTCAGGTTGGTAAAAAGGTATGCTAAGTGTCTTGAAGGTGTTGTCTCATTTAATCTTCATAACAACCCTATTTTCCAGATGAAAAAACTGGGACTCAGAGAGATTGAACAACTTGGTCAAATTTACATAGCTAGTGTGACGGATAATTCAGTGTGTCAACTTGATTGAGTCATGAGGCACCTAGATATTTGGTTAAACTTTATTTCTGGGTGTGTTTATAAGGACGTTTCTGGATGAGATTAGCGTTTGAGTTGGTAAACTGAATAGAACAGATCACATCCTGAGTGTGGAAGTACAGCATCCCATTTGCTGAGGCCCTGAATAGAGCAAAAAATTGGAGAAAGGGAGAATTTACCCTCGTCAGCAAACGACTCTAGACTATCAAGGTCCAGTATAAACCTAATGCGAGCCACATGTGTAATTTTAAATTCTCTGATAGCCATATAAAAAAGTAAAGAGCTACTGGGTAAAATTAACTTTGATTATTTGTATCATTTAACCCTGTTTATCCAATATATGATTATTTCAACACAGAATCAATATAAAATTATTACATTCTCTCTTTTTGGTTCTATGCCTTCAAAATCCTTCAGAAATGTGTATATTTTATACACTCACCACATTTCAGTTTGGACTAGCCGCATTTCCAGTACTCGGTAGCCACACGCGGGCAGATCTACACCATAAGCAGTAACTACCATGGAAGTCTCTTCCCTGAACACGAGTAGCTAGAAATATCTCAACCAGCAGCAGATGCTTCTGAGATATTTGCCTGCCCATCTGCTTAGCTTCAAGTTCCCCTTCTCCTGAGGCCCCAGGGCATCTGTCTGCCTGAGTTAAGCAGAGTGGGAAATTATGAATGATGGCCCTGTGCCTGTAGCCCCAACTCCTTGACAGTCAGCACCCATGAAGCCCACACAGCAAGGGCAGCAGCTTTCCAAGCTGACAGCCCTGGGAGATGACGCTTGTGGTCAATTACGCGGAATGCTGATGACAAATGAAGTGTGGTCACAATCTAGCAGGACTGGCAGCCGGCAGAGGCTACCGTGGCCCTTGACAAATGCATTCTCTGTTCGATCTTTCTATGGCATTTTGAGTGCTGGATCATCTGTTATCCTGCATGTTATGTATGAAGAGAGAAATGAAATGAGATGGAACTCACATAATCACTATAAAGGCAGGTTTCCTAGATGTCATCATGGTTTGTCTGAGGGAGGAAATCCCCTTGCATGAAAGTGTGCTTATTAAAAACATCTTTAGTGTGAATGAAGGCTTTTTTCATGCTTCAGAAGTGCAGGTCAGTCCTGGAGATCTGGAAGGAGAAAAGAAGTTTCCTTCCATCAATAAGGCAGGCCAGCTGAACTAGCACATTTATAAAACACCTAAACGATAGGTAAATTTTGAGTAATTGTTGAAGTCTGCCTCTGAGAACACTGAGTAGTGCAACTGGCTACATGACTTGTGACTCTGGAGTAATTCCATGGAAATAGAAGGCATTATTGATATCCATAAACAAAGCTGATGCTAATGAATACAACAGTAAAAAAAAAAAAATTGAAAGATAGTGTGGCATCCTTTTTTGGTCAGGAATTGTTTCTGGAAGCATGACTGAAAAGTAAATGAAGCGATATGAAGCTGATGATGTGTTACAGAGCCAGGAGGCATCACCATGGTCATCGGGTCCCAGGCAGGCAGAAGTGTGCTGACACACCTCTCTTAGCCATGGTAGATGTTGCTCCTCAGTCCTTTTTCCCATTAATGCCAAACATGGCCTCAAAATTCTTCTCAAAAAGGAGTTCCAGGTAGCACATGCCAAGCAATCAGCATTATCAAGGTGAACCTGTTGACTTTCCTTCATCCAGTCCAACTTTCTTTCCTTATACATAAGTAACACAAGGCTCAGAGTTAAATTTCTGTCTGCCGTCTTATTTGTGAAGAATTATCGGTAGGAAGACTGGAGCCCACATACCTTCTGGTCCTTAAACCTGCTCTCTTACTGCTTTATTCTACCTGTGGATGGTTTGGGCTGCAAGAATGTTCTGTCTATTATGCAAAGATCTGTTTTTGTACAGGGATCTATGTCTAGATAGAACCATGTCTGTCCTTTGTGGCCATAGTGATCAAGTTCCCCTGAGTTCCGTCTATATGACAGTTCTGTGGGTTCCTCAGAGCAGCTCTCGTGGTCTAGTGCAGAGGCCTCCACTATACTCACGTTCTTAGGCCGTCTTATTAGTATGTTTTGTCTTGTCATTTTCTGGTCACTCCATTTGGTAGCCTCGAGTGTGTCTATGTCCCTCTTAGTGAGCGATCTCCCAACACGGATGGGATGCTCCCAGCGTGGACCAACCACTGCAGGATAGGACACTGGAGAAAGAATATCTGAGGACTATTTGAGGGCTTTAGAATAAGATTCCCCATGCTTTGGCCATTTATACACTGTCATCACAATTTTTTTGCCACATATGCGTATGACCTCTATAAATTTTTATGTGATAATTCTTTAAAACATTTACATTTCCCATACATAAATTTACTCTGAAAAGAACTTTTTATTACTGCAAATAAAAAATGGTTGACATAAATAGAAGGAGGCCATAAAAAATGAACACAATGAAAATGAAAGAATGTTATTCACTTCTAGTTATATACTCTCTTACCTGCCAAAGTCTCGTTGTTGCAAGAGGAGGTTATATTTGTTTGTTTGTTTGTCTGTTTAAATGGAGGTACTGGGGATTGAACCAGGACCTCGTGCATTGCTGGGCATGCACTCTACCACTGAGCTATACCCTCCCTCCGCAAGGGGAGGTTATAGATGTCAGCAAGTTGTTAAAAACATACTAGTATCAAATTAGGGCTTCATAATACTCAGAAGAATGGAAAGGAAAGTGATAAAAGAATAATTATCTCCCTATGAGACTCAGTGTTATTTAAAGATGCGCCCCCATGCTCCTAACAACATCACCTGTGCCACCTCGTATGGTGCTGCTTGCTGCCACCCATCATTTCCATGGGCAGCCAGGGCTGTGTGTCCTACACTCTGGAAAACACGGATCCCTGTACTTCTGCCATTGTGTTTCCTCTCAGCTGCCTAAAGAAACAAAGTTTTATTTTCAAACTCATATGTATTCCTCCCTTCTGGAGGCAACAGCCTTCTTCTGTGGTTCTACCTTTTCCCAGCCCTGTTACTTTAATCCGGTGTCATTATGTAAGGATGTTTCAGTGCAAGCCCTCTGAGAAATTCTCTCTTGTCCCTCTGAGTCATCCTTTTTTTTCTTTCTCCTCCTTGCTGGTTGCTAGGCTCTCTTCTGCCCAAAGTGACCTCTGAACAAATGGGGGGAACCTCACACCTCAAGGCATCAGTCTCCTCCAAGGACTTGGTTGCCTCTGTAGCTGCAGAAAACACGCAGACACTGCCGCCTTTGTGGGGTCACGTGAGAGAGGAAGAAAGGCCTGGGAGACACGCTTTCTTTCTTTACAATCCTGTGTTTGTCATCGGAAGTCCCGCCATTTGAGATTGGGTTAAGGGTGTGAGCTCTGAAGTCAGATTCTCTAGGTCTGAACCATGGCTTTGCTGTTTATCAGCTGTGTAACTTTGAGAAAGTTAGTTAACATCTCAGTGCCTTCCTTTACTTATCTTTGAAGTGGCAATTATATCAGTACCCATCTCATAGGGTTGCTTTGAGAATTAAATGAGGTAATTCACACAAGCCATTGAGAAAACAGTGCCCAGGCGTGTAGTACTCACTCAGTGAGGGCCAGCAATGACAATGACCATCATGATGTATTTCCTCAGGACATATTTTTTGTTGATAGTTTTTATTTTTTTGGCCAGAGGTAGGGGAAGAAAGGATAGGAAAGATGTTATCCAAGGAAACAACACAGGACTAAAAATTCAGTTCCTAAGTTCAAATCCTATCTGTGTGATAAGAGACATTTTTTTGATCCTTATGCTTTGGTCTCTCTTGCTATGAAAAGGAAGCACATATTAGTACTCATAATCTTGAGTATTTGTGAAGCAGTTCTCCTGGCAACCTTGTGAGAGAGAGAGTTCTTGATAATTAGCTCAAAGACAAGTGAACAGAGGTTCCAAGACTTAAATGGCTTATCCAAGAATTAGATAGTTTGCAAGGTATGAACTGGGTCATTCAGATCTTATTCTCTTTTGCTTACTTCAGAGATGGAAACCAAATGAAATTACAGGAAAAAATTTTTTTGGAAATAAATATGGGAATATACCCTTAAGAAGGTGGTTAGTAGCCAGGGAAATTTCACCCAGTCTCATAGTTTTGTCCATCACCATAAGTTGATGTCTCAGCCTGTATTTCTGTCATGATCTTGCTCCTAAACTTTAGATTTGCATTTCCAACTGTCCTTTGAAATTACCACAGTCACCCCCAACTCAACCCAAATGCATCTCATTATCCTCCCCTCCAAGTCCTCTCCTCCTATTCTCTTGATACCTGTTAATGGTATCCTCTACCCTTAGCATCAGCACCAACCTAGATTCTCTCACTCCCTCATCCTGTACTCAGATCACGGCAGTCTCCTCTTCTAAGTATTTCTACACATGCTTCCTTCTGATACCTCCTACCACACTGGTTCAGGTCCTCTTCATCCCTTTTGTGGGTGATTGAAATAATAGTCCTTTAGGTGCCTCTCCTTCCTCTTGGTTTGCCCCACTTCACACTACATCCTCTGTACTGCAGTCAGAGCACCCTCTCTAAGATGCACTTAGGTCACAACTCTACCCCCCAATACTTGGCATGGTAACCCCATCCCTTTCCCTGGTTCTCATTTATCCTTTCAGCCTCACCTGCAACATGGACCCAACCCCAACACTCACATGATGCTCTAATCATTCTGATTAACAAGTTGCCTGCACATTTCTATGTTAGTCCTCACTGCTGGATTGTGATGTTCTTAAGGGAGGGCTGTTGTCTTGTTTATCCAACAGGCAGTCTAGTGTTAAATACATGAGCCCTCAAATCATACTGCCTGAGTTTGAACTCCAGTTTAAGCTGTGTGATTGTGGGTATTACCTCATTTTCCTATCGTGTTATTTCATAGTTCTCAAACTTGGTCCCACTTTGGAAATACAAGGAAAGTTTTAGAAAGTAACAATGCTTGGATTCTGCCTCCAGAGTTCCTTGTCTAATTGGTCCTCAGGTGCAGCCACACCATCAGGGATTGTGAAAACTCCCCAGGTGGTTGACTGGTCTATCTTCTATCCCTAAAATGAGGATAACAATAGTGTGTACCTCCTGGGGTTGTTTGATGATTGAGTTAATTAATGGAAAGCTATTAGTACAAGATCTGACACATTATGAAATCAGTCACTGTGGGTCACAATTTATTTTAAAAGCAATGGCTTTATTATTAACCTTTTTATTGTGAAATAACACAGAGAACAGTCATAAAATATGAACATACAGCTTAATTATTACAAAGCAGCCATTTATAGAATCACCTCCTAGATCAAGAAATACACCATTCCAACCACCTCAGAAAGACCCCGTATTCCTTCCTAGTACTAATCTTCCTTCCACAAACGTAACCACTGTCCTGACTTTCATGATAAACACTAGTATTTAATATTTTTATCATCTATTTATGCATCCCTAAATGTGGTAGGCTAGTTTTTCTGTTTCAAACTTTATTTAAATGGAATAATTTCTACCTCATTTTGCACATCTTTATGACTTTGTGATTCATCCATGATGTACGTGTGGTACCTTTATCTTCATGCTGTGTCATTTGGATACATCACAGTATATTTATTCATTCTATTGTTGATAGCCATTTGTGTTGTTTCTGGGTTTTGTCTGTTACATGGTTGCTGCTATGGTCATCTTTCTACACGTCTCTTGGTGCACATGCGCAAGTATTGAGTTGGACGATTCACAGAAGAGGAAATGCAAGATCACAGGGTAGATGTGTGTGTATCTTTCACAGATACAGGCAATCTTCTCCAAAGTGGTTTTGTCTGATTTATCAGTCTCTTTATTTTGAGCTCTGTTTAGGGTATCTTTTCCTACAAAGAGTTAGGGACAGCTGTCCTTCTCTATTATCTTCCAGAAGCTTTATTGTTTATATTTAAGTCACATATTTGTTTCTAGTCTGAGACAGTTCAGGTTTCTTTTCTTCCCTCATAGATATCCTGTTGACCCAGCACCCTTCATTAAAAACACTCTGTAGTGAAAACTTGATAAATCAAAAAATATTTTTTTAAGTATGGTCTGTTTGTGAGCTCTTTTTCTCTCTATTTGTCTACTGCACTGCTTTAACTACTGAAGCTTTATAATAAGTCAGTATCTAGTACGGCAGATTCTCTCAACCTGATCTTCTTCAAGAGTTCTTATCTATGCTTTGCCCTTGGCATTTCCATATGAATATTTGTGACAAACACACACATATATACATACATCATTTGGGATTTTCATTAGAAAATTAACTTCATCACATTATGAGACTTCTAATCCAAATACATGGTCTGTCTCCTAATTTCTTTGTCTTCCTTAAGTCTTCTTGAGAAGGCCTTAGAGCAGAGTTTCTTAAACTTCAGCGTGCCTCAGAATTACCTAGGAGGCTTGTTAAAATTTCAGTTGCTGGGTCCCAGTCCCAGAGTCCAGGTACATCTAGGTTGTGACCTGAGTATTTGCATTTCTAAAAAGTTCCCAAGTGATGCTCATGATACTGGTCCCAAGATCATACTTTGAGAATCACTAATTTTATGATTTCTAGAATATTGGTCTTGTATATATTTTATTAGAATAATTTCAAGGTATTAAGAATTTTTGAAGTTTTTACAATTTGGTTTAAATTTTGTTTACTGTCTGTTAGTATTTTTAATATTGAGTTTCTATCCATCTACTCACTTGTTGATTCTAATAATTTACCCATAGGTTGTTTTGGGTTTTCTATGTGAACAGTCCCTAGGAGGCTGTCAAAAGTGCTGTTCGGCCTCTAACTTCTATCCCAACTTTGTTAATGTCCTAAGGTCAAAGGTGGCTCTAATGTCTGACTTACCTGTACACTTCCTCCTCCAGGACCTTTTTCACAACCTTACTACCTCTCTGACACCTTTAAGGAGACACTTTTATATTTTGTCCGTATTTTCTGACTGTCCTCAGCAGCAGGGCTTGTCTGAATTACTTTGCCACTGATACCAACATAACCCCCCTTACCACAAGGTAGGTGAAAACCAGAATCTCCTAATTTTTCTCTGTGGGCTAATCTCTGTTTCCTCCCTGGATACTGTTCTGTTAAACTCCTCACGCCAGGCATAGTACTTGGAACACTTTTGGTGGTCTATTTAAAATACTCTTTGGAGGAGGTCAGTGGACAGGGTACAGAAAGGAATTAGCAAAGGTGGTGAGGACAAATTTAACTACAGAACTCACAGTGTTGGCCAATATTATTGTTGGAAATAACTGTAACCAAGTACGTATTTGAAGTGATGGCTCCTTCCTCTAGTCAGTGTTTTGTCTGTATCATTCATTGGACGTGAGTCCTGGGCAAGTTACATAAATTAAGCCTTAGCCATCACTTCTGCAAAATGCAAGAGGGAAGTGGGTTAAGTTGGTAAGTCCTAGCTCCAAACTGTAAGTGCCACGGAATTGGAGCCAAAGCCTACTATAGGACCTTGTGGGATTCCCTTTACATGGTGGTGCTCTAGTAATTATGTGTTGAGTGAAAAAATGAATGTCTTAATCTCCAAGTGAATTTTTCTAGTTTATTATCCTCTTAGGGAACTAGCAAGCCTTATCTCCAGGGCCACCTATGTAAGAATGCTAGTTCAGTTGTTTTTTAACTTGTCCCTCATAGTAATAGTGGGAGTTGTAACACATGCAGCTTGTAAAGTACATGTTGGAAGGTAATACTAGGGAAGGAATTTCTTATGATTTTTTTTTTTGAATGTGAGGTCACATTGTGTACTGGTGTTTCTGCAGCTTGATTTTGTTTGTCCTGGCTGGAATTATGATGTGAGAATCATTGTACCTTATAAACTTAAATAGTTACATTACTACGTGTTTAATAGACTGAAATGAATGCTTGGTAATATAAAGCCTTTTAATGAGAAGGTTAAGATGGTATTGTCAGAAGCAGAAACAACTCTTAAGTAGAGTGGCCCATATCATACTCACACATACAGTTACACAGACACTACAAGAAAAGTCATTGACTGGCTTCAGATCTCATTGGCAACGTTCAGTATAAGTCTGTTAGAAATCTCAGAAGGGAAATGCCATTCCAGGAATTCATTTGTCCAGTGGTCATTCAAGACCATGTATTCACAGCATTATTTGGATGACATTGGTTTAGAAGAGTGGCTGGGAAGTGAAAGTTACTCCAATCTGCAAGTGAAAGTTTGGCTCCAGATTTGCTAATATTGAGGCGGGAAGCCCCATAAAAAGACTGGCAGGACCCCTAGGCAGGGCTGCTGCTCTCCTCTTAGCACTGTCAGGTTCTCTGGCCCAGAGGCTCTATCTCACTTTTTGCCTCTAAAGCGGCTTACTTACACCTAGAATTCTATTGGTTCCCTGAGCTCACTTCTGATTGGTTATTTCCTTCACTCCTGATTGGTTATTACTCTCACTTCTGATTGGTCCACTTCCCTAACTTCTGATCAGTCCATTTATAGTACTTCATTTGCATGGAGCTCACTCCTGATTGGTCTATTTCTACAAAGCTTGTTCCTGGTTGGTCAACTTCTGTTGTACTTTATTTGCATATGATGTTGCAGAGTGTAAAACTGGCAGCCTATAAAAGGCCTGTGTAAACCTACTGACAGGGTCCAGAGCTTAAATTGTTAACTCCTCTGGGCCCGCTGGCATAATAAACCTGAGTTCTCCAACTCTCCGAGTGCTGCTTGGTCTCTTGCCGGGATCCAGGTTGCTGTCACAACTGAGCTGTAACACCGAGCTGTAACACATTCTTCCGCAACAATATGAAATTTGAGATTTTCACTTCTTTTAAGTATTTCTGCCTGCAATAATTTTAGGGGCTGCTAAGCTCAAACTGTTGAGCACAGTAGACAGTAACCTTGATTCTTTGATTCTAATGAGCTCATCCAGCTCACATCCACTTCCTTGTCTCAGAATGAGCTCCTTCATTGCTCTCTTAAAAGGGAGGACAGGTTTGACTCAGCTCTTAAGTTGCAGTTAGGAAGACGGATGAGAAAGGTCATCTTTTCCACCCAGTTCAAGGGACACAAGGAAAGTTTAATTCCTGGCCAAACAACTGTCACGATCTTGCTGGGGAGGCAGAATCAGCCACAGCAAACAAAAGTGCCAGACTGGAGGTACAAAGTGTGATGAGACAATGGGTTAGGGAAGCTGAGCTCCAGCTGAGTGGGATTAAGAAAGCATCTTCAAGGGGAATGTTACACTCCATTATTGTCATGACCTAATATGCTCTCAAGCGGGAGAAATCGGTTCAATTTGATGAATTTTTGATTTGTTACTGTCACTCAGCAGTAGGATTAGTTTTACTCATAAATGAAATCTGAACTCTTGTACCACACTCCCTCCCTCTCTACCACTAACAAAAGCTTCACTTATCTGCTTGGATATTTGGCTTGGGGTACGAATGTATTTCATTATTTACTGAGGCTGAGGAACACTATAAAGCTAATTTTCACAATGAGATACATGCTCGTTGAGTACGGCTGAGTCATCAGCATTGACACATGGCTCATAAAGCTAGAAAAGGAACATAGTTGTCTAGAGAGAGAGATGTTCCAGACCTTTGTGTTCAGTGGTATATATATATTGATCTTGATAACACTCTTTATAACTCTCAGGACTGCATTGTGCTCTTCTTTCTTGAAAAACCTATTGTGTACATTGCAGTGTGAGCACTAGTAGAGAGAAGACATAAAGAATCACGTGAATATGGGAAAAGGGGCAATGCAATTCTTTCCAGAGCATTTAGGTGACAGTTCCCAGGGCACTGGAGTTGGGTCTTGAAGGATGAATTGGGTTTTCCCAGGTTGGAAGGGAAGAAGGTCACTGTATACAGGGAAGCAGCATCTCCATGGTTCCTCTGTACATGTCCTAAATCTTATTGTCTATTGAGGTCTTTAACCATTCTTTATAATCATGCTTAGGGGCTCAAAAAGTGCTGGTTTGTCCACCCTCACAGTTGGTTTTATATAGACAGGCACACCTTGCTTCACCAGTTATTGCCTTTGGACTGTCTGCTGGAAAAGCAGGGCCATCTGTTCTGACAGACGTTACCCAGAAAACATCAGAGATGCCAAGGGCTCTTTCTTTCTCCTCTGACCTACTTAGTCTTCCACAAACCAGCATTTCTCCCTCTTCAGTACTGCATTGTGTTAAACATTTGTTTTCCCCCCTCCTCCCTTTCTGCATAGCAATGTTCTCTTTGCTTTTAGGGAAACACTTAACCATGGAGCCCATTTCTGAGTTATTGTGCGCCTAAATCCTCTTGCAATCCATATGCAATCATCTGCTTATTAGGGTTAAATGGGTTCAACTGGTACTATAAAATCTTGATTAATGGCAACATATGGGTAATGCTTCTGGTTAATTGAATTTTTAGGTTAACTGAGGGTTAAATGGGAGATTTAATAAAATTGCCAAGTACTCATCTGTATCTGTTTTATGGCACTTACCACATCTTACCTTGCTGGGGCTTTTTTAAAGCTCACGTCTTATCTTCCCTAATCGACTGTGAACTCTCTGAGGGTTGAGTCTGGGCCCTGTACTTGTCTGTGATTCAGTGTGGCCCAGTGACACATCACATATTCTTAAGACAGAGACATCACCACCACCACCACCACCACCATGATCATCCTCCTCCTTGTCGTAATTGTATCATGGTTAATAGCATTGACTCTGTAGCCAGACAGCCTCAGTCTGGATACTCTCTGTCATTTCCTGATTCTATAGGTTTAAACAAGTCACTTAACTTCTTTGTGCCTCATTTTTCTCATCCATACAATGGGGGTAATAATAGTAATAACCTCACAAAGTTGTTTCAAGAAATACATGATTTAAAGTTTATAAAGTTCTTAGAACAGTAAGCAAGGAACTTTACTTAGTCTGCTACATGCATATTCCCATATGATATCAAAGGAAGATGCCATTGTTATCCCATTTTACTCATGAGAAGACTGGAGGGCAGGGAAGTTAAATAACTTACTCAGGGTCATACAACTAATAAGCAGTGGGTGCGTTTGAATTAAGGAGGTTTGACCTGACAACCTATGCCCCTAACAACACCCTTTTAATCTTATTTTTGCATTTTCATAATGATCCATTTTGGATCTGCCCAACTATGGGAAAAATGTTTACTTCTAATGTGTCCAACCAGGTTGGCACAGGTTGGCTGAGGAAGCCAGGAGGACAGAGGCTTCACTGTGACCCATGACCTGTGCTTCCAAGATTGTCGCTATAGTAGAAAGAACACAGTGAATCATTCAGTAGACTTGCAAGTGAAGCACGTCACTTGCACTCACATTTCATTGGCTAAAGCAAGTCACATGGCTTCCCATCATTTCAGAGGGCATGGGAAACTGCATCCCTACCATGACCCAGGAGGCAGAGAGCTAGAAATACTAGTGAACAGCAATAGCTTCCATACCCAAAGGCTCTCAAATGACTGGGCAAAACCTGGGCTTTGAGATGTGAGGTTAAATGGGTAGGTGTACAAACTACGGAAAGTTAGCTTCTTACTCTGGAGTAGGGTTGCTCAGCCCTGGCACTGTTTACACATTGAACCAGTTGATTCTTTGTTGGGTGGGGGTTTGAGGGGGTGGGGGCATGTCCTATATTTTGTAGGATATTTAGCAGTGCCCCTGATCTTTATTCATTAGATGCCAGTAGCTCCTCATCTCCTCCAGTCATGGCAATTAAATGTCTCCAGTCTCATTCCGAAATGTCCCCTGGGAGGCAAAATCACTGCCAGTAGAGGACCATTGTTCTAAAGTAACCTTATTTGTATCCATGACTGTCGAATCCCAGGGAAGTTCTGGTAATGCTGTGACCCCGCTATATAAGTAAGGAATGTGTGGAAGAGTCTGTGGGTTAGGAAACAGTCTCAGAGGCTGAGGGACTTGCAGAGAGTCTTGGGTTTCAAGCTTGCCCAAGAACCGACATCTCCTGAATCTCTGTCCAGTACTTTTTGCTAGGCTTCTATTTCCTAAACTCTTTTCTTAGGGTTTTTCTACAGTGACTTTGTACTCTGCAAAGTTCTTCAGTGAATCTACCTCAGATTGTCAGCCCCTGTAATTTTCAGCCTATTTATTTTTCTCGGTCCTCTGTGGAAGTAGGGAACAGCTGGTCATCATGTTCCATGTAATAACTTTTCACATATTTGAAGACTGTTATTAAACCATCCCCAAGTTTCTCTTTGTCAGGGTAATTGTTATGCTCAAACATGCACTCAGAATCGTACAAAGCCTGAGAGAAGAAATAGAGTCTCCAAATGAATGTTTGTGTATTAAAATTGAAGAAAAACAAATTTTGACTGAAAATATCGACTGAGAAATAAGGCTAAAATCTGAAGTGGAGAGGTCTAGTTTTCAGAGTTTTTCCTTTTTTTCTTTTTCCTTGTTTATTATAGTTATTACAGCTGACCTGAAAATTTTAATTTATTACTGTGGAAATTAATGCCCTAATTAAGATTTTATAGTACTTTTAATCTTAATGATATTTTAATGGAAATCCAGTGATGGACAAGATAACTATGTCTCTGCTTGTCACATCTCAGGACACGACCAAACATAATCCAGTTAACTTCACTGGTGCTGATGAGAGGCTATGGTTTGAAACAAGACCTTCCCACAAAATAATATGTAACTTGGACAATCGGTGATTAAAAAATAACTACCATGCTTTCTATGCTTTCCATCTGCCAGGCCAGATGCTGAGAGATTTACAAGAATTATCTCATTTAATCTCATTAACTCTAAGAGGTACTTGCCATTATTAGCCTCATTTTAGAGAATTAGAAGCTACAGATCAGAGAGGTTAAGTAACTTGCCCAACGTCACAGAGCTCGCAAGTGGTAGAATTAGAGTTTGAAATAAAGCAGTCTGATGCCAAAGCCCGTAGCCTTAACTGTAATAACCCAGCCCTCTGTGGCAACATGGGCTATATCTTATTAATTTTTGTATGTCTAGTGTCCTGCTCCTAGAGTCAGTTCTCAGATATGTTTATTGAATGAATAATTAAGTGGTGAATGACAGAACAGAAACGCTGGAACAGCAATGTGGGCTCTGGTTCAGAACGTTATGTGAGCATTATGTGCTGAGGCATCATTATCCCGCCTCACCCCAGCCCATCCCAGGGTGGGTCAGATGCCTTCTTTAGGATTCCATAATAGCCTTTGTGTGTCTCTACCCGCGCACTGACCTCACTGTATCATAATCATCTATTTACATGCCTGTTTCTCCTGCTAGAGCAGTGATTCTTAACTCAGGGCGAGTTTGCTCCCATTTGACAATGTTTCCAGATGCTTTTGGTTGTCACACTGAGGGTTGCTACTGCCATGTAGTGAGTAGAGTCTGAGATGGAGCTAAATATCCTGCAATGCACAGGAGAGCTCTCCACCACAGTTGTCTGGCCCCCAGTAGTCAACAGCGCAGAGACCAAGTAGCCCCGTCCTAAACGGAGAGCTCCTTTGTGAAAGCGTCCTTGTGAGTGGGATTACCACTGAGGCTCAATGTATATGCATCAGAGGAGTGGAGAGTGAAAGAATGCACAATAAATGACAGAAGAAGCCATGCAGAGTGGATTCCGTTTTTGAAGAATGTAGTTAGTCACCTGGGTACTGGAAGAGCGCCTGCCAGTTAATGTGGGGGACTGCGCCAGTCTAGGAGAACTTGGACACGATGCATTCAGAGGTCGCCCCTAGGCAGTTGGCATAAGGGAAAAGCAGTGGGATATTATTAGGATGTATTAGTCTGCTTTCCCCTATTTTCTCTTATAGCCCTTCTTCCATTTATACAGCAACCAGCATATTCTACAACTCCTGCCTTCAAAGAAGCGGGTAGGACAGCAGAACCAGAAAATAAAAAATACAATTTCTGGCTTTGGAGTTCCCAAAGCCAACGTTCAGGTATAAGATAAAAAGACTTAGAAAAATGCAGTCGTTCCTGTCCAGTTTCCTCGTATCTGAGACTAGATTAAAAAGGTCACCTGAGGAGAGGGACGGAAAGAAAGAGACTGGGAAATAAGACTTGATTTGGGGTGGCCTCAGACTGTGTTCCTCTCCTTTGAGTTTTGGGCTGGGGGTAGAGAGAATATCCCTAGAGGAATCTAAGGAATCTGAAAACAGATTTATACCTCCCCCCATTGCTGGCTAAAACCCCAGGGAGAAAGTAAGATCTTAGCATTCCTTTGCACCTGAAGTGGTGCAGGAACAAGGGAGCAGAAATGACTGCATGGAGTCTCCAGATTGAATCACCAGACTCCCCAGACCTCAGAGTGGCACAGATGTGGCTTAGAACAAGGTGAGGCCACAGTTAGCAGGGCCAGCTCTGCAGAGATCCTGAGATTGTGGGAAGGAGGATACGGCAGGGATCTCAGCGCTACTGGATTGGAATGAAGGTGTCTCTGAGGATGCCAGCATGGATAGGCGACAATGGCTCCTACAAGTTCCTCCCCACTTATATCATGGTCCCATGTAGCCCTGGGGTAAAGGAGGATTAGGGACATCCTAAATTGAGCGAGTTCAGCTTCTACCACAAAGAAGGAAAGACTAGAATAGATATTAAGCTCAATTTAAGAAAAATGTGGTTCCATTTCTTTCCTCTGGTCTTGTGGCCTACCATTTGTATTGGCTACAGAAGTTTATCATATGGCAGTAGCATCCCAGCAACAATCCTGAAGTTACGGGCAAGCCTTGTGTACCTAAATGGGATACTGGATTCATAGTACCTGATGCAATCTTGGCATGTAGCTGTGCTCCAGAATTGTTTTACGATTCCAGGAATAATTAAGCCTGGTTCTTGGGCTTCTACAAGTACCAGCTCATTGCTGAAATCTGGTTTAACATATGCAGAAGGTTTAAAGTTAAATATAGAATTACCATATGATCCAGCAACTCCACTTCTTGGTATATATGTCAAAGAATTGAAAGCAGGGTCTCAAAAAGGTATTTGCACACCCTGTTCCTACCACCATTATTCACAAGAGACAAAAGGTGGAAAGCAACCTGGTTCCATCAATGGATAAATGAACAAAGCGTGATATACACATGCAGTGAAACATTATTCAGTTTTTTAAAAAGAATGAAATTTTGACACATGCTACCACATGGAAGAATCTTGGAAACATTATGTTAAGTGAAATAAACCAGACACAAAAAGACAAATATCATATAATACCACATATATGAGGTACCTAGAAAAGGCAAATTCACGGAATCAGAAAGTAGAGTGTTGGTTGGGGCTGGGGTGAGGAGAGAATAGGATGTTATTGTTTACTGGGTATAGAATTTCTGCTTGGGACAGTGGAAAGGTTCTGGAAGTGGATATTGGTGATAGTTCTGTAACATTGTGAACATACTCCATGCCACTGAATTGTACACTTAAAAATGGTTAAAATGGTAAATACAAGTTTCAAATATGCAAAATAAATTAATCAGAAGAGATATAGGAAGAGACTAGTCCAGGATGGAACAGAACAGAAAAGAAGGGATGATAAGGATGCTACTACTGGAAAGGACCTCAGAGATCAGTGGGTTCAATACCTGACTCCCATTTTGTCGAGGAAGGAACAAGAGCCAATGTGGTTCTGTGGAATGTGAACTGGATTTCAAAAGACCTGGATTCAGGTCTGGTTGGACCATTGATTCACTCTGTATCTTCAGACACATCCTTGCCCCACATCTCTGAAATATATGAGTCTGCAAACTCTGGTTACCCTGTTGTCCTGGTCTTGGGTTTCCATCTGGGTTTTCTTCCAGGTCATCTGCCAGGCAGGTCTTTGGCTTTTGTGAAGGGGCTTTTCTGATTTGTGGCTAACCTTGTGCGTTACTTTCCTTTGCCTGACCCCCAGACTCATTCCGATTTCCTATGCAATTTTGTGTCAAGATGTCTTCATTAAGAAACACCTGCTGGCTCACTTGGCTTCCCGGTATGTTTCAGTTCCCTCTCATGGTGGGAGCAGCCAGCTCTGGTGAAAGAAGCCAGGAGGTCTGGCATCTCCTTCAGACTCTTAACCCAAAATCTTATGTCAGCCAATTGACTTCTAGTTTTGCTAAGAATCATGAAGATAACAATTCTTGCTTTTTTTTTTTCTGTTAGTTTCTTGGATTTTTGTGAGGATCAAATTATTAGGTGCAGTTTACTCTAGTGGATCCACAGCAGAAAAAAGAAAAACAGCGTTTGCTTCGGGTTGCTATTTCCCTACCAGAGTGTGTGCTGCAGAGGACAAGGGTTCTCCCTTTGCACGAGCAGGCAGGGAAGATGAGTCAAAGGTACTCTGGATTCAAAGTCAGGAGAATGATGTTCAGTCCTGGTTCTGCCAAGACTTTTGCCTTATGATGCTGGGGAAATCACTTACACTGCCCAGGGTGACTTGTTTCCTCGTGTGTAAAGTGAGAGGCATTAAATGAGATCATCTTGTAAGTTTCCTTTTAGCTCTGACAGCTTATGATTTTTGTACTTCCAGTGCTTAGCTGTGTTCTTGCATATATTAGGAGATTAATAAATGTTTGTTGAATTGCATTGAGTTCATTGCTATTTATTTAATTAGTCAAGGGTCATTGACTCATCACATCATTCGGGTTTCTGGGAAAATGTTTGGTACTCTTATTATTCTTAGGAGTGACCTGGCAGTGATCATTTATATTTCATGGCTCTAAAGATGACTGGTAATAGGAGTGGTAGTAATAATAATAATAAACGTAGACAGAGTACTTAGTATGTTCCAGGCACATACTAGGTATTTAAGAATTTAATTCACGGCACGATCTTACAAGAAAGGTACTGACATTTAACCCCATGTTTTAGGTGAGGAAATGGACATGTTAAATAACTGGACATGTTCATATACAGGGTCATAATAACTGGACCTGAAGGAACAGCTAGTAGATGGTAGAGCTGGAAGTTGAAACATTCATTCTAGCTCCAAATAGGGTTGCCACATTTAGAAAATGGAGGCATGGGATGCCAAATTAAATTTGAATTTTAGATAAATAATAATTATTTTACTATAAGTATGTCCCATGACTTCACACTACCTTCATCTGCCACCCATAAGATGGGTGATAAATTTTTTACCATTGGCTTTTTGTTTCAGCGGGTGAAAAGGTTTTCCCTTGAAGAAAATTATATTGAAACAGAGCTCTTGTTTCTTACAGGCTATTTGGCATTCTATAGTGTAGGACTGACTGGAAATCAGGGTAGCATTTAGTCCTTGGTGGTAAAAAGAGAGAAAAATGAAAGGTTCTTATGTTAGGAAAATGGCCCCAAATGTTGTGAAACTTTGTTTTATCCTGTAACTCTTAACATAAATGACTTTGTGTCTTCTCTCAAGAATATCCTCTCTGCTGCTCAGGCTTTCTGTTTAAATTAAAAGATGAAACAAAAGGATTTTTTTTTAAAAGTCACGTGAAATCTGGAATGATGGCACTGAACGAAGGCAGGCTCTCTTGTGGATCATGTGAGAATGTTGCATCCGTGTGCTTGAGCTGGAATAGCAGATGCATCTGTCACTGTGACAATGGGTTCTTATTAGTGCGTGATGTAGACATTTGATCTGTATGCTCACAATGAGGGCTTGAATTCTAGCCTCTCTGTTACGATTTCAAATCTCATAGAGTTAGAGGGGTTCCACATTAATCAAGACATTGAATTTATAGCAGGAGGCAGTATATTTTACTGACTAAGACCTGGGGCTCCTATCCGTTTACCACCACTTTAATTCAGCTTCCTCCATGTAAAAGGAAGTAGTTCCTACTTCATAGGCTTGGATGAAGAAGACTGATGAGGGTATTTATATAAAATACTGAGTACCGTGTCTGGCAAACAGTCTTCTATAAATGTCGTTGTTATTTTTATCATTATTATTACATTACAAGGGTTTATTCTAGGGAGTTTTGGTGAAGGTTCCTAAAGTTATATTTTTATCACCCAGTTTACCTACCATAGGGAGCCAGAAGAGTTAAAACTGAAAAACAAGAACTGGAACCAGAAAAGAAGGGCTGTAGAACTGGTCTGCCAGTCTGGTTGTGGGAATTAGGACACGTGCTGGGTTCCTTGAAAGTTTATTGTATTTTCTGTCAAATAGCAATAATGATTAACTTGCCCCCAGTCTGGCCTGCAAGATGTTGTGGGGATTAAAAATATTATATTATATTATATTATATTATATTATATTATATTATATTATATTATATTATATTATATTATATTATATTATATTACATTACATTACATTACATTATATTATATTATAAAAGAGGTCATATATAAGAAATGCTTTAAGTGTTGGGAAGCTCTGGGTAAGTGTAAAATATGCCGCCTGAGAAACGGGGGGCCATTTCTCACAGGTGCTTCTGCTCAGCTATAATAAACAGCATTTCTTCCCTCAGGTTCAGGAATTGGCCATTAGGTGCTGTGAGGCCAGGCTGCTCCTAGCCAGGGCCAAACATAGGCACTGTATTTTTTTTTAAATTGACATAGAGTTGATTTAAAATGTTGTCTCAATTTCTGGTGTACAGCATAATGTTTCAGTCATACATATACATGCATATATTCGTTTTCATATTCTTTTTCATTATCAGTTACTGCAGGATATTAAATATAGTTCCCTGTGCTATATAGTATGAACTTAACTTGTTGTATAAACTTGTTTATCTGTTTTATATATAGTAGTTAGTATCTGCAAATCTCAAAACTTCCAATTTATCCCTTCTTGCCATCTTCTTCCCTCAACCCCTGGTAACCATAAGTTTGTTTTCCATGCCTGTGTGTCTGTTTCTGTTATGTAAATAAGTTCATTTGTGTCTTTTTTTGTTTTGTTTTTTAGATTCTAATATAAATGATATCATGTGGTATGTTTCTTTCTCTTTCTGGCTTACTTCACTTAGAGTGATGATCTCTAGGTCCATCCATGTTGCTGCAAATGGCATTATTTTTATTTTTTATGGCTGGGTAGTATTCCATTGTATAAATATCAGCTTTATTATCCAGTCATCTGTAGATGGACATTTAATTTGCTCCATGTCTTGGCTACTGTATATAGTGCTGCTGTGAACATTGGGATGCATATATCTTTTCAAATTAGAGTTCCCTCTGGATATATGCCTGAGAGTGGGATTGCTGGATCATAGGGTAAGTCTATTTTCAGTGTTTTGAGGAATCTCTGTACTGCTTTCCATAACGGCTGCACCAAACTACATTCCCACCAGCGGTGTAGGAGGGTTCCACTTGGGTTCTCCCCCTTGTGCGATAACCTTGTGATTCTTGAGCTGCCAGAATTTGAAAGTGTTTAGTTCAATTTGGTTAATTAATGACTCAGCAATGAAATCAAAGCCTTTTCTCTTTCTCACTATTTAGAGAGATATTCTGATCTCTGTTCAGCTCCTGGCTTCCTCTCCTTGAGTTGAATGGGGACAATAGAATCTCATTTCACCCCATGATGTACCCTACTCCCTCTCCCTCACTCCTTGGTGAGAACAGGACACGGAGTGCTATTACAGGCATGGATTGGGTTTCTGGAGCCTCAGCCTAGGGTTAGGGTTAGGTATAGGGTTAATGTTGGCAATCTGGTCCTCTGCTCATGCAGAAATTCCCACTTACTAACAATGCCCTATAAACCCACCCCAAGTGCCCAAGTAAGGCAGACTGCAGGCATCGGGTGGTGCTTGGAGGTGGATTGCATTGTAAAGTCACTGGTCATCCCGAGCTGCTATAGTTCCATGGCCATTGCAAACTGTAGTTACTCCTTGAGGTCCTGTCTCTAAGCAACAGAGAACCTAAGTCAATTTGGTTTTCACAGACTGGATTTTTAAGTCATATTCTTTGAAAACCTATGAACATTCTTTCTTGGAAATTAACCAGTAAACTTAAGTTTTTAACAGTTGAGATGATATTGTCCTTACAGCATCACAGAAATTGGCCCACTGGGGACAGTTTCTCTCCTGGTTCAAGAGTGACTTTTCTACTGAGAAAGACCTAGGTAACATGAAGTTAGAATCTAACTAAATACCTGATACATAAGATTGAGACTTTGGAAGTTTAACACATTTCTGGTGGGAGTGTAAAATGATAGAGAATCATTGGGCAGTTTCTTAAAAAATTGACATAGCATATAACCCAGCCCTTCTACTCCTAGGTATTTACACAATGAAATAAGATATATGTTCACCTGAAGACTTGTACACTGATTTCCAGCTTTGTTCATAACAGCCCCGAATTGGAAACAACCAAAGTACATGGCAGATGAATGGATAAACAAATGGGGCATATCCATAAAGTAGAACACAAGTTAGTAAGAAAAGGAAAAAATTACCAGTGCACATAACAACACAAGTGAATCTCACAGGTGCTGTGCTAACTGAAAGAAATCTAAAGTCAGAGAGCTCATACTGTATGAGTCCATTGATTTGAAATTCTAGAACAGTTAAAACGAATACTAGTGGTGACCTGGGGTGAGGTTCACTGGGGAATTGACTACAGAGGACCGTGAGGGAGCTCTGTGGGATAACAGAAAAGTTCCTTATATTGACTGAGGTGGTATTTGATAAGGTACACACATGTGTCAAAATGCACCAACATGTAGGCTTAAAATGGTTGCATTTCATTGTATGCAAATTATACCTCAATCAAATTAGTGTAAAAATAAAAATGTCATAAAGACATTATAAGCACAATAGAATGAGTTTTGGAATAATATTGGTGTTATTTATCGTCTATTTCTTACTAATTATAAGCAGGCTGGGTAAAGGGGAGGGACTAAGGAGCATAGACTCCTGTAATCAGTCTGAACAAACTCTGAGGAATGAAGATGGAAGATGATCCCTGTCTTCTCATTGCACTGTGTTCCAGTAGCACTGATGTGGGATGTTTTGGCCAGCTGCCAAATGCTAAAGAGTAAGAAACAACCTAGCAGTGTCCCAAATCTATCAGTCTTACCCTAGATAAAGCCCATGTTGTTGGTTCACAGAGTTTGTGATGCACTATGCAAAGCAAGCCTCATGGGAAAACCATTTTGTTTTTCAGTAAATCCTTTTTGTTCTTGTAATACACACCGAGTTTCTTTCCTGTATGTGATTTAAATTATTTAACTTTGGTTAATTCTGGGAAGGAAGTCTTGAATATATACAAGTTAATTTTAGCAACAAGCTGACTCTGCAGTGGATTGTGGTTCTTAAGAGCAGTTTTGGGATTTAGAAGCTCTGGGTTCAAATCCCAGGTACGTCACTGACAAGCTATGTGACCCAAGGCAAATTAATTTCTCCAAGTGTCAGTTTACACACTTGTAAAATTGGGACAAAACACACTGTCAGGGGGTTGAATGAGAGTTAAAAGAGATGAGATTTATGAAGCCTGCAGTATAATTTTTGACATGTAGTGGGAGAGGTACTTTTTTGTATGTCAAAGGGTGAGGAAAAAACAAGGGCTTATCAACAAGGAAAAAGTTGGAGATGGAAGGTCATTAGAGACAGTAATTTTTTCTGATTAGGGAAGGACTCATTAGACTTCGAATACACCAGCAGCACAGCGTTTTTATAACACTTGAAAGTAGAGATCTATCCTGGCTATCTGAGAAGGGAAGACAGATCAAGAGCAAGGAACTTGGAAGGGCATTTGCCTGATAATTTGCTCACTGACAGACATCTTTTGACAGGGAGATCAAAGGCTAAAAGGAAAATGCCTGCCAAGACTTTTGATAGAGAATGGGCCAGAGAATCCTGTAGGGTTTTTATATTTCTTTAAATACAAGGTTTCCATGTGTCTAAGATGGAAGTCTTCTCAAGTGTGAAGATACAAATGAGATGATACTAATTACTGATGGAAAACTGATGCCGAGTGAGATGTTGTCTACAAGTACTTTTTGGTGTGTTTCTTTAACTCATGCTTTATATTAATTATTTAAGTATAGGAATGTGCTATTAGTTGATGATTCTGGTTAGCACTTTCATAAAGAATTTTCCCACTAAAAACTGAGTAGAAAAATGCACATCATTCTGTTTGTTCAGTTTACATGAGGGTGGCAGGTGGGATGGCCACAAGGTCCTAACCCTCCTATTACAGTTCACCCGGTATAAATGCACACTAACTACAGGCCAGATATCCAGGGGGAATATAAAACACCACCCAGGAATCTGAAGTCTGATCAAAAGAAACCTGAATGTAAGTTGGGAGAAGTATGAACACAAGGGTAATTTAGTTAGTTACAATACAACCAGTTCAGCTAGTTAAAGCAGGGATCTCCTAACTTTTCCTGAAAAGGGCCAGGTGGTAAATAGTTTCAGCTTTGCAGATTGTATAGTCTCATCTTAGCTCACAGGTTGTACAAACACAGGTGGCAGGCTAGATTTGGTCCATGGGCCATAGATGACCAACCCTTGGATTGAGCATTGTTCTCATAAAAGGCACAATGGCCCATAGGGTTCAGTTTGCCCTTCTACACAGTACTTTGGGCCACAGTTTATACATCTCAGTCTAGGTACCCACCTTTCAAATACGAGCCCCCTATTGACAAGTGTTTATACTTTGTCCTAGACTTAATGCATTACTTGGATTGCCTCTTTAATTCATATCATAACTCAAGAAGGGAAATACATTATTAATCCTCATTTTCATATTAGAAAACTGACTCGTTGATATTAAATAACTTGACTAATATCATACAGTTAGGAAGATAAGGAGCTGGTTTCCTGGTGACCAGAGCCCTTGGTCATTCTTCAGGTACTAGAGTGTGGACCGATGGTCCACTATGACCATCAACTGCTTTAGGAAGCACAATTCATAGCCCTTAGCAGACACATTACCAGGATAGTTCAGGGCAAAATAAAGATCTCCATCTACAAAGACAGGTCAGCTGCCTTTCCTGGCCTTTGCTTTTCAGTGAAGCTTAGTAAGTCATTCAGAAAACTCTCTGCTTAACCATAACTTCAACGATAGATTTTCCGGGAGTCCATTCGCAATTCAGACACTGTCGAAGTCTTCCCAAAAGCACTTTGTAAGGATGTGGTTATTGAGAAAGAATTTTCCCATTCTCTCCAGGGAAAAAAAAAATCTGTAGAGTTTAATACAGTTTGCACCCAGGCAGCTCTTGCTTGGAGCTAATTTTTCTTCCAGAACTTGAAATTTGTAGTAAGTGCATGCAATTGAGTTAGAGTGGCAGAAAGCTTATAAACCAGATCACATCACTCCCTGGCTTAAACCTCTCCAATGGCTTTGTTCTGCCCTTAAAGTAAAATCCAAGTGTCTTGCAGTGACCTGCGAGGTCCTACCTGCTAAAACCTTAGCTTACCTGTGTGAGGCCATTTATGTCATTCTCTCCCTCCGCTTTCTGGTCTCCGGTTGCACCGACTGTATTTCTTTTGCGTGCCCTATCTCTGGAATGCTCTCCCTCTAATCTTTACAGAGCTGACTCCTTCTCATCTTGTGGTCTCAGCTCATATATTTTCTCCTCAGGGCAAACTTTCCCAAATACCTATCTCTTACCATCTCCTGCCTAATCACCTTTTGTCCCTGTCTCTCCCAGGAGCCTTTTCTTCATACGTTTACCACTATTTGAAATAATCTGTGCATCTGCATACTTGTTTGTCACTTTCCACCCACATGTCATCTCCAAGACAGAAAAGCACTTGTTTTGGCTTGTTGACCGCTCTATCCCTAGGGTTTAGTGCAGATATTCAGTAAATGTTTATCGAATGGAGAATGAATGTCTATTCTGGAAAACCAAAGAATAAGCCTTTCTTTATTAGATCTTGGGTGTAGCAGACAGATGAAAAAAGTTGTGGGGGTCTTCTTGGTCAATGAATGTCAACTCAGATTTATACCACTTTCTTGTCCAAACCTCAAATGCATTATTCATATATAACTAGTTGACAAGTTATAGTTTTCTCAAATGTGTCTATGGCAAAAAAAATTGGACCATATATTGCACGATAAACTATTGATTTACAAGCCCCCAGCAGACATACACATTATTCTGAATGCATAATTACCTTGCAGGCAGCACATTTTTCTCCTGGGATGTGGTACATTTAGAAACAAACTTAAGTATGCTCAACTGGATATATCTAAATCTGGGTATGGAGAATGCATATAAAATTAGTATTCCCTTAAAAATGAACACAATGTGGGATATGGCTCTAAAGAGGTGTTTGCATCATCTGGAGTGTGGAAAGGGCAGAAGCACAGTGTCGAAGCTCTGGCTTCCTTCAAGCATCAAAGCACATGTCAAAGCTACTGAGGCTTCAGTTGATTTTGCAAAGGTAACAAGGATGCAAATCATTTGTTTATTGAGGATCCATAATGATCCAGTAGTTTAGAGAAGAGTCTTTTCAGGCTGACAGTCCTGGGCTAATATTCCAGTCTCACACTTAATAGCTGTGTGACCTTGGTAGATCCCTCAACCTCTCTAAGACTCAGTTTTCTCAGCTGCAAAAAGAGGAGAGCAATCGTGTTAACCACGTGGGATTAAATGAAATGATGCAGGGAAAGGATCCTGCCAGCACACACATAGGAAATGTTTAGCTAATGTTAAATATCAATAGCTCAGGAGTTGGTACACCCTCAAAGTAAATCAACTCACCTAGCATATCAATGAAAGAATATTCAAATGAAGATTAGGAGACCTAGGTGCAGTTCCTCATTCTGCCAGGTCACCTGTTACTTGGGTAGGTTTCTTGCCCTCTGTGCATTTGAACACAAAATCCATTGATTCAGTCTGTGAAATTAGTACCAGCAAGTACTTCCTGAGCATCTATACTCACAAAACCAAGCTTTTTTATAAGCTCTCCTAGTCATCTGCCCACTATTTGCAGAAAAGAGCAATGCTATGCCCTGCATTTTACACTGGGGTGTATTAAGAAAAAGCATAAGGTTTGCTCCTTATCCTCAAGAAAGGTATAATGTGGCTTGGAACATGGGACCAACACACATGAAATAGTTAACTTGATGAGCAAATGACCTGATATAACACTATATGATATGCTTGGCAGAGAGAGATCAATGAAGACAGCTGAACTAGGATGGTCTTTCTGTAGATAGCAACACTTAAGCCTTGAAGGGTGTAGGATTTGTGTAGAATCAGGAGAAACTAAAATGCTTTCAGGAAAGAGGGGATGTTGTTAGCAAAAGTTTGAAATGCATTTAGCCTAGAGAGTGGCAGGTAATACACAATGGCCAAATCTTCACAATACAAATAATAATAGTAAGTAACATTTTTATTAGTGTTAAATTCAATGCCTGCACCTGTGGCACAAGGAAGGTCAGGAACCAGGTATCCACTAGACACCCCACTCAGTGTATTGCTAGTATTATCTCATGTTATCCTTTCAACAACTGGAGTCTTCAGGACATTTTAGGGTGTTAGGGACAAATACTCAATACAAACTAGCTTAAGCATAAAAGAAATGAATTGACTGTCATAACTGAGAAACCCAGGGGGCAGCTGGCTTTGTGTCCAGCTGGATGGAGGAGGGTAGACAATGTCATTACGACTCTGTTTTTTGTCTCCCTCAGGTAGACTTTCTCTGTGAGGTAGGGAAGATGGCTCCTGCTGATTGAGACTCAACTCCCATCAGTGGAGCAGCCTTGGTGGAAGGAAGTGGCATCTCCAGGAGGAAGGTTCCAGAAGGAGTCTGATTGGCCCAACTTGAATCCCATGCCCATGCTTAAGCCAATCACTGAGGCCAGGGACATGCAGTACAATGATTGATTAGGCCCGAGTCACATGTCACTGTGATATTATGATGTAATAAGAAATACATGGTAAACAACCAGGCCCTACTGTATAGCATAGGGAACTGTATTCAATAGTTTGTAATAATCTATAATGAAAAAGAGTATGAAAAGGAATATATGTGTATAACTGAATCAGCATGCTCTACACCAGAAACTAACACAACATTGTAAATCAACTGAACATCAATTTTTTTAACATTTTTTATTGATTTATAATCATTTTACAATGTTGTATCAAATTCCAGTGTTCAGCACAATTTTTCAGTTATTCATGGACATATACACACTCATTGTCACATTTTTTTCTCTGTGAGTTATCATAACATTTTGTGTATTTCCCTGTGCTATACAGTGTAGTCTATTCTACAATTTTGAAATCCCAGTCTATCCCTTCCCACCCTCCACCCCCCTGGTAACCACAAGTCTGTATTCTCTGTCTGTGAGTCTATTTCTGTCCTTTATTTATGCTTTGTTTTTGTTTGTTTGTTTGTTTTTGTTTTTGTTTTTTAGATTCCACATATGAGCGATCTCATATGGTATTTTTCTTTCTCTTTCTGGCTTACTTCACTTAGAATGACATTCTCCAGGAGCATCCATGTTGCTGCAAATGGCATTATGTTGTCGGTTTTTATGGCTGAGTAGTATTCCATTGTATAAATATACCACCTCTTCTTTATCCAGTCACCTGTTGATGGACATTTAGGCTGTTTCCATGTTTTGGCTATTGTAAATAGTGCTGCTATGAACGTTGGGGTGCAGGTGTCATCCTGAAGTAGATTTCTTTCTGGAATTTTAAAGAAAAGAAAGAAACAGACTGAAAATTATTGGAAAAAAAAGAAATGTATATTTGGCATTCACCCCCAGTTCCTGGCACAGACCTAAACCCCTTGGCATTTCCTGAGTGACAGGTGTGAGAGGAGTGCCCTTCATTCTTTATAATGAGCCCCTTTCAACCAAACCTGAGCTTATGTCATTGAGATGACTAGTGGCTGAAAGCCCCTAGATAGCTTCAGGATGAGGGGTGGTTGCCTGAGGCACCCAGATAATTAGAAGGTTGGAACTTTCAACCCATCTCCAACGTCCAGGGACAAGAGAGAGGCTGGGGATTGAGCTAATCACCAATGGTCAATCACCAGTGATTTAATTAATCATGCCTGCATAATGGAACCTTCATAAAAACCCTAGACAGAAGAGTTCAGGGAGCTTCTAGGTTGTTGAACGCATCCATGTGCCAGGAGGGTGCCACACCCCAAACTCCACGGGGACAGAGTGCCTGCCCTCAGGAGCCTTCTGGACCTCACTCTGTGTACCTCTTCATCTGGCTGTTCATTTGTATCCTTTATACTATTCTTTATAATACACAGGTTATGTAAAGTATTTCCCTGAGTTCTGTGAGCCATAATTATAGCAAATTATCAACCTGGAGGAGGGGGAGTCATGAGAACTCCCAGTTTGTAGCCAAGGCAGACAGAAGTGTGAGTAACCTGGGAACCCACTTCTTGACATTGGTGTCTCAAGTGGGCGACATTCTTATGAGACTGAGCCCTTAACTTGGGCCTGTGCTAACACTTTCTAGTTAGTGTCAGAACTGAATTAAATTATAGGACACTCAGTTGCTATCTGCAGAGAACTAGAGAACTGCTTGATGTGGAAAAGCTACACTTTTGGTGTCGTAAGTGTTTTGAGTGGAAACAGATCAGGGCAGATACTTATGTGAATGACAGTGAGTGGAGTTAGACCACTGGATTTCTGCTGACAAAGTTCTCCATGGGAAAGAGGGGCACCATTAGCACAAAAGGGTGGGAAAGAGGTTCTAGGCAGGCAAAAATGACAGATGCTATGGCATCAATAGTGACATTGTTGTTAGCCCCATTTTGCAGATAGGGAAACTAAGGCTTGAAGAAGAAGTAAAAATGTCTTGCCTAAGATCACATAGGTAAGAAGTAATGAGGCCAGGACTGAGCCTAGGTGTCTGTCTCCAGAACCTGTGCTCATAACTGCCATGCCCTGCTGATACAGCACCCCGTGCTTATTTCTCAGAACCGTGTTATGCAGTTCTTATTTTTTTTTTAGTAACTCAGAAAGTTTCTATTATGTAGTAGATTTTGGTTATTTTGGTTTTTTTGTTTTGTTTTGTTTCATTTTGCTTTTTGGTTTCCTGTCTGAAATCTTTCCCAATGTTTGATGAATTTGCCAAACAGGGGCCTCATCTCTCACTGAAGAAGGTGAAGATGCCAGGAAGTCAGTTTGCCACCCACAGCAGAGGCATAGGCACATGAGCCGAACTCTAACACACGCACACAGACTTCCAGTAGGAGCTAGTGGCCCGGGAAGAGAGCCCCGAGACTTCTCTCCAGCAGTGGGGGTGGTTGCAGCAAGGTTTTGTTCTCAGGGAGAGCAGTTGCTAGCAGTGGACTTACTCTGCAGTGCAGGGGATGTGGTGGTGCAAGCTGGAGCTTCTAGGGCCTGCCTGGCTTAGCAGCAAGTGGGGAATTAATAGACCTGCTATGTGAATCTGGGTGCTGTTTCTGACCAAACAGCTGCCGAGTCTCTTGTCCAGCCCCCGCTGGTGACTCAGGAACTACCAAACATCCTTCTAATGAATATTTTTCTTTGTAAATCTGTCAGAGCTGGTTTCTGTTGCTGGCAACTCAGAACCCTGTCTGACACACACCCAGAATGGCTTGCATTCTTATTATCTTCTCTGGTGTCAGAGGTCTAGAGCCTTCCTGAATACAGTTAATTATTTATGTTGTCTTAGTAGTTCCTCCTACCTCTCCCTTCTCCTCTTCTCTCCCAACGTATTCTAGACACCTTGCTATTCAGGGATAAAATTCTGTGCCTTCAGAGATACAGCAGCCTCCCTCCCATCTGTCCTAGTCTTTTCCAGTTCTTGTGGAAACACCTGCTTTGTTAAATTCTCTCCCCAGCTTTCCTCTCTCCTGGGAGTAACTAGTCTCTTGTATGCTCTTCAACCCTTTCATTCTAGGTTAAAGGGTCTTTTAAAACTTGTAATTAAAAATAACTTTGAATCTGACTTAACCAAAGTTCAAGTACAAACCCACAGGCACAACAAAAACAGACCTGGCCTTGAACATCTTCAGGAACTCAACCCCAAGCTCATTATAAAGGATGTGACTTGGGTCAGTGCCTGTCTTCCCTGGAGAATTTAAATGAATGCTCTTTTAGTTAGAGGTTTGCTCCCAATAACTATGGAAGCTTTGGGTCCAAAGCTTCTGAGAGAAGCTTACAGGCACCCTGACCAACTTTGTAATGGACTTGACCTGAAACAGTGTGTTTATTTGCTGTTTCCAGAAATAGGCACTGTTCAGCTTCGGGGAGCTGCTTCAGGCAATGTGAGCTGGCCAGAGAAGGCAGGTCAGAGCTGTTTTTAAGAAGAGATTTCGGGGCTTCACCCTCACCGCTGAGTACATCCCCTTAAGCTTGGATGCTCTAAAAGCCAGGCTTAACTGAGACACTTGCACGTAATGTATTGCTTTTTTTTTTTTTTTTTGTAAGAAAGATGAAAAGTTGTCCAAAAGGGAGTATTGAGCTCAAGGTATGTGAAGAAATTATTCTTTGAGGAGGCCGATCAGTATTTCAGTCTCCACAATTCATTTAATGAAATGAGATGAGCATTTCAGTATAATACTTGTTTTTCTTCTCCCACTTCACTTCTACTCTGTTTTCTTAAGAACAAAAAGGGGTAAGGGAGGTGCAGGAAGGAGAAAACTGAAATGGTAACCTCATGCTGTTGAAGGAAGGGAAAGTATTCTCTGGTCCTGGCAAAGGAGGCCTGCCTGCAGATGCTACCCAGTTAGCTTTCTCTTTCTACTGTTAGCAAAGGAGTCAAAAAGCCCCTCCAGCCATACACTCCTTGGAAGGCCGTAAGGCTGCAAGCCATACATGTGAATTAGACACTTTTCCTGGAGACACTGAGCACCTACCAGGCACCAGGCTCAGTGCTCCATCCTGCGGGTGCAGTTGGGAATAAATCTTACTTCTGACTGCAAGGAGCTCCCAGAGAAGGAGACAGGCAGGGAGGATTTGGGCTGAATTAAATAGGAATCTTAATAACTCCCACTTTTTGAGCCCTCATCTTATGCCAGGAACTCTGCTAAATAATTTGTGCATCCTTTTGTTGACTACTGCCACAAGCCGTATAATACTGGCTGTTCTTTCCATCCTACAGCCAAGGAGACCGAGGCCCTGGGAAGATACGTGTCTTGTCCCAGGCCAGAGAGCTCACAGTACGTCAGGGAGCCTGGAGCTAAGTCTCTAGTCCTTCTATTAATTTCCCATCAGATGTGTAAAATCTGATTCAGACCTGTAGATTACTGATAGATGGTTGCTGCCCTTTGGGTGTTTGTTTTTTTTTTTAATTGAAGTACAGTTGATTTACAATGTTCTGTTAGTTTCTGGTGTACAGCATACTGATTCAGTTATATATATATATTCTTTTTCATTATGGGCTATTACAAAGTACTGAGTATAGTTCCCTGTGCTGTACAGTAGGACCTTGTTATTTATCTGTTTTATATACAGTAGTGTGTATTATATTCTTGTAGAGGAGAATAAGGGAAGAATGAAAGGGCTGTAACAGGGAGTAAAACTTACTGTCATACGATTGTACAAAGGAATGAGGTATGAATCTTCAAAGGGCAGGAAGATTGTACCTGTCTGAGAAAATGACATCTGAGCTGTTTAAAATGATAGAGCTGGTTCTTCAGACAGAGATGTGGTCTTGACAACACCCGAAAACTCAGATGTCTATGGTTTTAGAGCAAATTGGTGCATCAGGAATGTTCACTACTCTTTCTCCTCACTTGCCAGGGTCATAGTGACACTGTCCACTGTGCTGATTCAAACTAGGAGCCTGGAGGAGCAGAGCAGGCAGGACACGGTGCAGGAAAGTCATGCTTCAGGGCCCCACAAGGCGGGGCGATGACAATAAGCAGGCTCTTCCAAAAGACTGTTCTTTTTGTCTTTACTTCCAAGTGTGACTCCACAAATTCACCTTAGGACAGATATTCTCATAGGGAGCCGCTGTGGCCTTTAGCAGACAGGGGTGTCCTTCATTCTTACAAGCCTGTTCCCTGTCAATAAGCTATGGGATCTCGGATGCGAGAGTAGGACACTTCCGGGCTTGACAGACAGCTTCTCTGCAGGTTCCTGCAGTTTGCCTTTGAATAAGCCACTATAATTCTTTCCTATTTTGAAAAGTCAAAGCAATTAGAGACTTTGCATAATATTCCATTTATAGAACCTAAGAAATCAAAGATTTGGTCCGTGACTGTCTAGGTTTCTATCCACACCACCCACCCTGCCCTGCATCAGTGTGGGTTTGTTGAAGAACAAAAGTAAGAAGCATCATCCATCGTCGCTTGAACACAAACACGCCTAATTGCTCTTAAGTCCAATTGCGATTGTTGTAGCAGAAATTCCTCTGCATCAGCAGGAAGGGGCAACAGCTTGGCTGGGGGCCATCCATCTCTCCTTTTTTCTTACCACTTTTTGTGGAGTCATGAGTCGATCTCACATTTGGGCATGGGATGCAGGTGTCAAAATAGAATTCAGAGGCTAGGTCTGATGATGAGCTGACACACTGATGTAAGGTCCCAGACATGAGTGACTCTAGCAGTCTCTTGGTTTGAGTCAGATTTACAGTTTGTTCAGAGTGGTCCCTGGGAAATTACACTTTGATCCATCTAAATGTGTTTTACAGTTGCTTCTCCAGTACTGAGGAAGGATGGCGTGGTTCTTGAGCAACAGGGGGAAAAAATCTGAGCTTGGCTGCTGCCATCTGTTATCTTGATCAATGTCACTAGCTTTTGCAGGAGGAAAGGAGTTCAAGTTACCAAAAACTTAGAGGGATTTGAGTGGAAAAATGCATCCCCATATTTTCTTTTTTTTCTGAGACATTTTCCTGGTAATGTTTCAAATGGACAACCAGAGCCATTTCCCTGGACACAGGAGGCAGGGAGATATGCCATTCTAGCTCATGACAGTTCACACGACAATGCCACGCTCACGTATGGACATGTGAGCACAGTATGTGTTTAAAACAGGCCACAAGGTCTACCATTGCCCCCTTTTCATTTGCAAAAGCAAGGAAGTTATTCGCTGTCTCTAAAGCAAATGTCCCCAAAGTTACAGAGGTTATCTTGTAGTTGGATGAAGACATATGCTCAGAACCTTGCTCAAAGAATTCCCTCTGCATCCAGCAACAACAACAAAACAAATACATGCATGCCTTTGATGCGCCCATTTCCCACGCACTCCTCATCCTCGGAAGGCTCTTCTGAATAAAGGACCCCAACTGTATCCAATTTTAATGGAATATTTCAACCAATCAACCACCAAGTATAATAGCAGCCAGTCAATTAATTAAGGGACAAACCAAGCACAGATTCATCAAAGCCACTATTTTGCTTCCTAATTAGTACTCATAATCACTGTGCTGGGTATTTTTCCCTCCAAATTCATCAAGGTCTGATTTAATTGTCACAAAAACCTGAATAGCAAATTAAAATGGGCGTTCCAGGCATTTTGGCTAAAAGCAGGGATGATGAGGCTTACCTTCTTACTCAGGAGAGGACCTTCAAAGTTTCTGGTCATTTTTAGATAATTTTCTTTGGCATTTCCTATGGTCTGGCTTTCCGCATCGTAAACCGGAGGGAGGAGTTGTGGGGAGGCCACGCATTTGTTTTTCTAATGAGTACGTTGCTTCAGTGATTTCCCAATTACAGTGGAGCACGTTGGGTAACACAATTGCTGGCCCACGTTTTCAAAGACCGCCTCTTTTGTGAAGGGTTCTGGGGAAATGCATTTGCTCCTGATCTAATGGTAAATGTGTAAGTTCATCATTTGACACAATGAATAGAGAATCATAGATGAATGCTCTTGGTTTTTCTTTTCTTTTTTTCTCTTTTTGTCTTGTCTCTATGGAAAGGGAAATGGAAAACTTAGAAAGATATAGTTTCTGTTTCCAGGCATTGTCCTAGATTTGCCCAGTCCTCTCCATCCCCTCCTGGTCCTAAAATCTTCCTTTGCAGGTAAAGGGCAGGAGATTCTCACCTTCCCTGCTTCTATTTCCTACTACATCCCTGCCCCCAGTGCATTCTTCATTCTGCAGCCACGGTGACCTCTTACAATCTAAATGTGACCCCATCTCTCTTCTGCTGAAATGCTTTCTGTGGCTCCCTATAATAGGTAGAATAAAAGTGTAAGTCCTTATGTTCTAAAATGCCCTAAATGATACAGTCCCTGTGACTTCTCTGATCTTCCACTGCTCCTCTGACTTCTCTCCACACCTTACCAAAAAATGCATGTGTGTATGTGCTTGCACACACACACACACACACACACACACACACACACACACACACACACACACACAAACACAAACACACCCCTTCCAGCTTCTAGCCAAGGGCAGTGGGGGAAGAAGGAAGGGACTAGGGGACAAAGAGCTTTCAAAAATGCCCTTCACTCTGTCTCTAATGTTCTTCCTCACATTTTCCCCCTAAACCTAGATGCACAGAATTAAGTTAATCATAATCTTGGACTCATGAAACACTCTTTACATTGGTAGTAGTTTGGAAATTAGAATATCAACAATAACTTGCATTAACTTATTGCTGAATGCAAGCTCGTGTGCTTGATGCACCATGTGGCTAAACAAACTGAAACGTCGGAGTTTGGAGCAGAGAAAGGTTTATTGCAGGGCCGAGCAAGGAGGATGGGGTGGCTCATGCCCAAGGAAAGCCCAAACTCCTAGAAGCATTTTAGCAAAATGTATTTAAAGGCCAGGCAAGGGAAGGGGGTGTTGCAGGGTACGTGGTCAGATCATGCACAATTCTCTGATTGGTTGATGTCGAGGGATCAGGGTGGTCAACACTATCAAGCCATAGGTGCCAGGAGGTCTGGGGGCTATGCGCTTTTGATCAAGTAGTCAATTTCTTCACTTCGGTGATGCTTTTTAGCCTCCGAAAAACTCAGGGAATATGCATGAGATACTATTATCTGGGTACATCAGAGAGGAGCTAAGCAGAGGCTATAGGAGAGGGGTCTGAGCCTGGAAGGCCCCACAGGGTCCTGCTCGGTTACAAACCAATGAGATTCTCCACTTTTCTGATCTCCTGCTTCTTTCCATCCAAAGGAACCTCTATCACAATCTTGAATTGATCTTTCCTCTTTCTCTCTCGGGTTCCTTCCTTCCATCTCTATGTATTCTTAAAATGTATGTTATTTAATTACGGTTTCTTTTACTTATTACAATGGTATGCTGTATATAATCTTTTGTGATTTTTTTCTTACTTTTTTACTCTTTCTTCTTTTTACCTTTTTAAAATTCAGTATTGTTCACATTCACCCACCTGATTGTAATAGCTATACCACACTCTTTTTGACTAGCACATAATATTCCACTGAATGAGTATACCTCAGTGAATTTATCCATTCTTCGGTTGATAGGCATTTGGGCTGTTTCCAGGTTTTTGTTATGTGTTTAGGGCTACCCACAAGACTTTCTGTGGTATATGTCCTAGGACAGGGATTGTGCTGAGTTTTAGGTACATGAATGTTGTTTTTATGCTATAATGGCTGTCCCAAGTGACTCCACTAATTTATACTCCATAGCAGTGGCTAAGAGATCCATCCCATAGTCCTATCCTCTCCAGTGGCATAAATCAGCAAGCTCAACAATACTGTCTTTGTTACGTGCTGTTACAGTGGTATCAAATTGCATCTTATGATCTTTATTTCTATTCCTTGATCATCCATGAGTATGAATGAGGGTAAATTCTTCCCATTCTTCAATATGTTAAGTCCTATTCAAACATCAGGTCTCAGCTTAAATGTGTTTCTTTATATTGGCTTTTTTTTTTTTCAACTCCCTAATTCAAATCAGTCCTCTAAACCTTCTCTACTCTAGGCATCTATGGGCAATTTTTTTTTTCAGTGCGGGTATCTCAATACTATCTTCTTTGCCAAGAGAAGTCCCCTTTATACTTTAGATAGTTCTAAATGTATGATGAGTAAGTTATATAAAATGATGAGGCCAAGTAATTTCAGAAGTGGGAGAATCTTTAGAAATTGTTTAATCAAATCTTCTTGTATTAGTTTAAAAGTGAAAGAAACCCCATTCAAACTGACTTTAGAACAAAAGGAACATTCATCAGTCAATGTAACTAGTGTTTCCAGAAGCTGAGATCCAGGTCTGGATGGATCAAGCTGTTAAAACAGAGTTACTAGGACTCTGTTTCTGTTATCGTCATTCAGCTGTGCTTTTGTCTATTTTTGTTCTCTCCTATTGCAGATAGCTTTTTCCATGCTGCCAGGCAAGATATCTTGGTACCACATGCTTCCCATCACCAATACTGTAACTCCAGAGATAGAAGGATTCTTTTTCAACATCTGTGTAAGAAACCAGGAAATAATAACAGAAAGTAACACAGCTAGCATTTGTTGGCTATTTGCTTTATGCTCCTAGCTTTGCAGTCATTCTTGTGTGAAGTTACACAGTTCTATGAAGAAGCCGCTATTATTACCTCTACTTAGAAACTGAGGCTTAGAGAAGTTATTTAAGCTGTCAGAATTCACACAGCTAGCAAGCAGCAGAGCTAGATTTAGAAACCAGGCAGTCTCAGTGGGTGTCATGTTTCTTGAGTTCCTCACTGGCCGGGGCCTGCGGCACCATGAGTGACCCAGTCTTTGCCTCACTTGCATGTCAGGCCAGGGGTGTATAGTTGTCCCTCTGTATCTGTGGGGGATTGGTTCTAGGACCCCCAAGGATACCAAAATCCGTGGATGCTCAAGTTCCTTATGTAAAATGACATGGTATCTGCATATAACCTATGCATGTCCTCCCATATACTTTAAATCACCTCTTCATTCAATGTAAATACTTCATTCAATGTAAATGCTATGTAATTAGTTGTACATACAATATAAATGCTCTGTAAATAGTTGCCTATGTGTAAATTCAAATTTTGCTTTTTGAAACTCTGGAATTTTTTTCCAAATATTTTTTATCTGTTGTTGGTTGGGTCCCCAGATGCCAGACCCATGGATAGAGAGGGCCTTACTGTACGTGTAGAGAGGACCATTAGGTCTCATGGGTCAGGGATGGAGTGCCCACCCCCGCCCCAGCCCTCCTCCAAAGGGGAGAGCGTTACCAAAACTAAAGGGACAAGAGGGCATTCTGGGAAGATAAAGCAGTGGTAGTGCCCACAGCCCACCACATCTCTCATTTGACAGGCAAGGACGTGCATTCTGGAGAGAGGACATGTCTTTTCCAAGGTTAAGAGCCACAGGGATGTTATGGTGAAAACACAAAGCCAGACACTCTGACTCTTAGACATGCTTTCTCCTCTGGGTCCCTGGACCTGCAAAAGAGTAAAGGACTGCATCCCCTAGGCCACAAGTATGAGAGAATCCTCCCCTCCCCCAGGCTCTGTGCACAGAGCACACAGTCCATTGGCTGAGTATGCTGGTCTGAATTCACCGTGAAGGATCTACAATACACAATTTGAAGAGGCTGTTTCCCAGCCTCTACCCTGAAGTATCTGTAAAAGTATTAAGGATTCCCCCCTGCTCCCATGGTGACAGCAAGAGCACCGAGCACCAGGGGCTGCCGTGGAAATGGTGGGCTCGTGGCTCCACTGTGGTTGCCTGAGCAGATGCCTGATGCATTGCCGCGCCTGTCACTTACTGTTTTAGACAGATCCATGCTTCCCAGCATCAAACTAGATTGAATTTCCATAAAAAAGAATAATCCCTTCCTCGGCTTGTCAGAAGCCCTGCCTAAAGTTAGCAGCAAATGTAATCTGTTCTGTACATGAGGCTTTCCCTTTGATGCACGTGGTCGTTGATGAAGGCAGTGATTCACTTCAAGTCTCCCCATCTCTCTTCCCACATCACGCTCCTCCTCCCACCTCCGTGTTCATTTCACTAGCTGCTAAGGCAACCCCAGCTGATTTGGATTAAAATGATACAGACGGGTTCTCGGACCCCTGTCTATGTTGGGTCTTGGAATCCTGAGACAGAAATTTTCCCCTTTAATTGAGTTCTCCAGTTGAGTTTTGCAAATTTCCTACCAGCAAAGAGTCTTTCTCTGACTTTCCCTTAGGCTCAGAGAATCCTATTCTGGAAGGAGCAGATGGTCTGTGTTGAACTGAAAAAGAAGAGGCCTGGGCTGGAAAGCCAGGAGATCTGATTTCTAATCCTGGCACTGCCTCCATGGTCTCCTTACTCTTCCTCTCTTAGTCTGTGGTCTTCGTACAGCGGAGACCTCAACCCCCTTGAGCGCAAAGGACATCAAGGCAGGCATCAAGTCCCGGCAAATATAAAAGGTGGGTTTGTAAGTTTTGTGTGTCAGCCCAGCCTTAGGAAGTTTATGGCATGTCATACTGTTCGTGGTTTGAGCCAAGAAAAATTTTCCAAAGGACAAAACTTGCAAATATTTTGATTTGCAGTTTGGGTTTCACGCTAGCCTTTCTGAATAATCTGCATTATATTGTTACATTCCTCCAGACACAATCTCCGAGGGGAAACTGGTATCACATCAACTGCCTCAAGAACTGATATTACTTACCATATTTTGAGATGAGATGTTCTTTAGCCATAAATGTGAGCACTTAGGATTAACTCCCTTTCCTCATATAAATCCAATTCCTTGTGAAAACAGCTAGCGGAAAGATTTATGGCTGAGGGTATCTCGTGGGAAGATTGACTCTGAAAGTTCAGGGTTGGGGCAGATGCTGACAAAGTCAAAATACTGATTCTGAATAAGAACTTGGCTTGTAAAGGAGTTTTGGATATGAATAAATCCATATTCCATGAGGGGCGATGACATTGTTCTAAACTGCAGCTTTATGTGGCAGTATTCGCGTGAGAGCCTGTCCGCAGACATGTTCCCCAGGCTGCAATAAGCAACACACTTAATACTCCTTCTCCCAGGACAGGTATTTTCAGAGGACATACCTGCCTTGTGCCAGGGTCTGTGTTAGGTTCTGGGTCTATACCGTTGACCAAGGCAGACAAGATCCTTGCTCATTTGGAAGTGTGGCAGGATGAGTAACGGGCCCCTAAAGATGTGTCATCATCCCTAGAATCTGTGAATGTTACCTTATACAGCAGAAGGGACTTTGCAGGTGTGATTAAGTGAAGGATCTTGGGCAGAGCAGATTTTCCTACATTATCTAGTGGACTTAATGTAACACACGAGGGCCTTTATAAGAAGAGGTAAGAATCAGTGGGAGACATGACAATGGAAGCAAAGGAGTGAAATGATGCAAGGAAGGGGCCAAGAGTTCAAGGAATGCAGGCGGCTTCTAGAAACTGAAAAAGACAAGGAAAGGGATGCTTCTTTGAAGTTTCCAGAAGGAATGCAGCCTCGATTTTAGATTTCTGACGTCTAGAACTGTAAAAGAATAAATGTGTGTTGTTTAAGCTGCTCAGTCAGTGTAATCTGTTATAGCAGCAATAGGAGACTAGTACAGGGGCTTACATTTCAGATGGGAGCCATGGCTAACAAACAAACCAGTATTTCTCAAGAGGGGCATGACTGGCCTTTGGGGTGGGGCTGGTTCTCATTGTTTAACTTGCTCAGGCTTTGTAGGACATTTAGCATCCTTTAGCCTCATCCGCTAACTGTCAGCAGGGCCTCTCATCATCATGTCAATGAAAACTATCCCCACACATTTCCAAATACCTCCTCGTGAGGCAGCATTGCCCCTGGCTGAGAACCACTGATTGGGAGCACACAAGGTGGCAAGAAGATTTTGAAATGGAGTGACGTGGTATGGAGGGACTAGGGTTCTGCTTTATTATAGACTGAGAATCCTCAGGAGGGCCCCTCCGAGGAGGTGAGACCTGAACCAAGGTTGCACCGTGGGAGGGAAGCAGGCTGGTGACAAGGTGCTGTAGACTCAGGGGAATACCATCATATGTAAAGGTCCTGAGGCAGGAACACGTGTTGTGTGTTGGAAGAAGAAATATAAGGAAGGGCAATACAATGGATTGAATGTATACGTCCCCTCCCAAATTCATATGTTGAATTTTAATTCCCACAGTGATGGGGTTGGAGGATGGGGCCTTTGGGAAGTGATTAGTGCCCCTATAAAAGAGACTTCAGAAAGCTCCTTTGCCCCTTTTGCTGTGTGAAGACATGGTGGAAAAATGGCTGTTAATTAGGAAACAAGTCCTCACCAGACACCAAAATTTTCAGCTCCATGATCTTGGACTTCTCAGCTTCCAGGCTGTGAGATGTAGATGTTTGTTTATAAGCCACATAGTTTGTATTATTTTTCTTACAGCAGCTGGACCAGACTAAGATAAGTAGATTGCCTAGATCTAGGAGAGGAAGGTTGGAGACGAGACCAGGAAGGAAATAGGTCTAGCAAGTCATGGTAAGGAGTATGGCTTTTATTCCAAGCAATAAACTCATTCAAAGTGATCCCCATTGTCAATGCAAGACACATTAATTTGATGTGTTCACCGGATAGTTTGCTTTTGATGCACACATTTTAATGGATTGCAACCAGAGTTAAACTGAAGAAACATGGGAGTGGATGAAATAAGAAAAAGAAACAAACGAAAAGAAAGGAAAAGGAAAGAAAAGTTCGAGAAGTTTTCCACTGGATTCTTTAAACAGTAATATTTATAATATTGCTGAAGGTATTTTCTTATACTGTAGAGTGCTTTGCAGTTTACAAAATATTGTTTTCATATCTTGTCTCAGTGGAGGTTTCCCGAATTTTGTGAAGTACACAAGGGTTGTCTGTATTTTCCATAGGAGGAACTGCCCACAAGGATAGCTCCAAAGTCCCACATCCATTAGCCTCATGTCCACTATGCAGCTGGCGCTGCCTCTGTAAAAGGGTGGAGAGCTAGAAATGCTCTCAGTCAAGATGTTGACTTTTTCATCTGTTTCACTTGTTTCTAACCATTCCTTACGTGTATAATACTCTGGATTTTCCAAAGTGCTTTCCCATCTCACTTTTATTTGATCATTACAATAATCTTGGAAGGGCACGTGCCTCTTTTATAGAGGAGGAATCCAAGGCTCAGCACTCGCAAGAGGTCCCAGGGAGCAAGGCTTCTGACTTTGAATATGGTGTCTCTCCTTCCCTTTTCTTTCCTTCCCTTTTCTCTTTTCTTTTCCTCTCCTGGACGAGAAAACAGTCCTTTCAAAGTAGGTTTCTTCCCTTTCATTGCCCTTCCTCTTTTCCCCTGTCTTTGTGGACATAGGTCTTGGACTCCAGTACACACAGACCTGAGTTCGCTCTGATTCTCAAGGTGTGAAACCTCAGGCACATCCTGAGACCTTCCTCGTCTCCATTGATGTCTGTAAAGCGGGGATACCAACGCCTGTCTTCCCTCAGCAGGGTCCTCAGAGCACAGGGCCTGCACTAGCAGCATCAGCATCACCTCTGACTTTAGAAATGCAAATTCTCTGGCCGGGCTTCAACTGGCTGAATCAGAGACTCTGGGGTGGGGTCCAGCATGCTGGTTTTAACAAGCCCCCAGGTGATTCCGATGCAGCCAAAATTTTGGAAATCACTGCATCCGAGGGACCAAATAAATAAAGTAAATGGCACATTGTATATAGAGAGCTGGGAAAATAGTAGATGCTCAATAAATGGCAGTCATGGTTATTATTATTCCAGGAACAGAGAGGCAGTCTAGTGTCTCTTCTGATGGGCTACCCTGTTTCTCCAAGCTTTTTTTTTCTACTGTTTCCTTTTCATTCATCCTTGTTTAATCTTGCATATAATTTCGATTTCAGGACTTAATGCTGGCACATGTGTTTTTAAGCAGGTAATTTGCTGGGCAATGACTCAAACTTTAGTTACATCTAAGGAAGCTAATGTTTTATTACATCAATCATACCCTCATTGTTGGAACTCAGTAGATTAATATGGCCCATTTGATGAGGCAATAACATGCTTCTTTAGCTGCATTAATTCTGTAAAACTTTCGATTGTGCATTATGTTGTTTAGTTAGTAGGAAATTATAGCAGAACTATATTCCTGGAAGTACTCAGAAAAAAATCTGTGTTTTCATCCTAGGCCAGATCTGAGGATGTCCCAAATAATGTGATACAAGTCTACAAGTTCCCCAACAGAGATACTATCAGTTCATCCTCCTATCCCCAAGAACCATACTTACTCAGCCAAGATCATCCTAGTAAGCACAAAACATAATCACCATCCTCACTTCTTCCAGAAATTTAGATCCTGTAAGTTTCTCTTCCCTCATTTGCCAGAGAGCCTAGATGGCTGAAAAAAGATATTCATGAACATCTGTGCGATACTTTGCAGCTCACTGAGCAGTTACATGGGAGATGGCAGGCTGGTAAGATATTGTCCCCGTTTTATGGACTAGCACATTGAGTCTCTGGGAAATCAAAGCAGCTTCCTCAAGCTCTTGCAACTTTGGCAAGATCACTGGGATCTCAGATAGAGGTCCTTTGGCTTCGGAGTTTGGGATTGTTTTCCTACTGTGCAGCTGGAGTGCCCCGGGGTTCTCTTAGTTAAACTGGAAACGTCTTAGCCTGAATATGAAAGAAGGTACTCCAGTTTGACTTGGCTCAGTCACAGTTCGGAATCATGGCTCCCACGCAGATAACTCAGGACAGGCAAGTGTTATACAGAACGCCAGCCCAAACCGGATAGAACCAAATACAAGAAGCATCTGGGGTCTGGAGCCAAGAAAGGAAATAATGGCACTCATTCATAATTTTGGAAGCAGTTACAATATGTTAGGCAGAGTATTAAGCATATATGTACATTATCTCATTAGGGCTTTATAATTGTCCTATGCAGTTGGTATTCTAATTACCCCCATTTTATAAATGAGATGTTTCAGGCTTAGAGAGGTTAAGTAGCTTGCCCAGAGTTATTAGACAGTTAGCAAGCTGGCAAGGTGGGAGGCAAGTTCTGTCTATCTGACTCCTAAACCTGTGCTCTTAATCATTCTTATACTTGCTGACGAGGCAGCAGGAGATTGAGATCATTTCCTAGTCTCCCTACTCACTCATCAAGTTTTCTCTTTGCATCCCACCCGCCTCTCCAAGTTCTCAGTGATGAACGGGATAAAGAACACTATGTCTTTTTGTCTATCAATCGGAGGTGCTTATCTAAATGATGCAGGTGTCAGAACCCATCCTGGACCTCAAGATGTACCACCACACCACAAACGGGCTTCTGGGCTCTGCTTCCCTGTAGTCTAACATCATAGCACTTGCTCTTCATCAGTTGCTCTGGGCAATTGGTCACGCAGTGAATAAACACATCAACTGACTTAGACTTCTTGAGCACAAAGGGAAAATAGATATAAGTGCAGTCAGATTTATTATGGCCTAATTTAATAAAAATACCAACAAATAAATGCACATTTAGCTGGGAAATAAATATCAAGGATGAGGAAAGCTGACAGCAGAGTAGGTTGTAGGAAATTAACATTAAATGGTTTGGGTTGACAGTGACTATAAAACAAAATTGTGCCTTGGAGACATCTTGAAACAATTTAACAAATGTGTGCTTTGAACATGAGAGGAGGCAAATGAATCGAGGCAGCTTTGATATCAGGACAGGGGTCCACAGAGCTGTGGAGAGCAATCACTTGCATTCTGTCCTATACATCTGCAAAACGCCATTTTGTGCAAACGGACCAATCATCTGAAGATCATTTTCCCAAATGTAACGGACTTCTCACACCAAATGGAGCTCTTCTATAAATTCTCACCAAAGATAAATAAATAAAAATTGTTGTTCTTGACAAGATCTGTCTGATGCCTGGCACAGCAAAAGTCGAGTGGCTTTTAACTTTGTCAGATCTGGGTATATATCCTAGACTTGCAGCTTAATAGCTGTGTGATCTTGACCACGTTGCCAAACCTCTCTGAGCCTTGACTGAAAAAGAGAACATTTACTGCAGAAGGTTATTGTGCGTATCCCAAACAGCTACTACAACGCCTGATGTGATGTAGAAACTCAGTAAATCTTACTCCCTTAAGATACTCATTTATTCAGCACATCTTTATTGAGTATCTCCTACATGCCGACAGTATATTTGGGGTCACTGAATGAACTCTTCCTTCAGGAAGCTTATGTTACAGCATATAGAGACAGATGATAAACAGATAAACTATATAACGTGTTAGGTTGTATATCAAGGCAAAAATGGCAGTGGGGTGTGTGGGAAGGGTGGGTTACAATTTTAAAGAGGAAGATCAAGGTAGGCTTCATTGATAAGATATTTGAGGAGAGTTGCCAGATTTAACAAGTGAAAATACCAGAGTTCCAGTTAAATTGAAATTTTAGATAAACCAGTAATTTTTAGCATAAGTATGCCCCCAAATCAAATATCCTAGATATCACACGTCCCAGGTATGGTATGTTGCATGTCACTGTTTATCTAAAACCTCAGATTTCACTGGGTGTCTTATAATTTATCTGGCGAACCTACAACTTGAGGGAAGACTAGCAGAAGTTATGTATGTATATCTCTGTCTGTCATTGTCTCTCATCACAAAAGCAAACTGATAAGCTTTTTATTTTTCTAGTGGAAGGACAGGGGGTTGAGCCCACCTAAAAGTAGAGGAAATTCCTGGTTCCCATCCTGTGCCTTATGGACGGGGAAGGCTCATTCATTGGAGTGAATTTACGGCTGTCCTGTTGTAACATTTCTGGTCCACTCTCCAGACCCTCACCTACAGACAGATAAGCTCATGACGAGTTACCCAGTGGTCCACTCAGAAATCTCTGCTGGTCTGAACTTATGGGGCTCAACTCTCTTGTTCTGAGCCTCTCCAAAGACTTTTTAAAAATACATTTTTAAATTTTGGAATAATTTCAGATTTACAGAAAAATTGCAAGATAGTACAGAGAGTCCCGGTGTCCACCTCTCATCTTTCCTCTAAAGATAGCATCTTACATTAGCGTGGTGCATTTGTCAAAATGAAGAGGCCAGCTTGGTCCTGATTTTACCAGATTTATCTGCTGATGTTCTTTTTTCGTTCCAGGATTGAAGCCAGAGCACCACGTTGCGTTTAGCTGTCATGTCTCCCCAGCCTCTTCTGGTCTCTGACAGCTTCTGGGTCTCTTCTTATTTCACCTGACCTTGACAGTTTTGAGGTTTCTGGTTGGTTTCACACTTTGTAAAATGGCGCTCAATGTGTGTTTGATGTTTTCCTTCTAACTAGACTGGAGTTTTGGCTTTTTGGGGGAGAATAAGACAAAGTGCCTTTTTCATCATATCACTTTGGGGTCACATGACATTAACATAACTTCTGTCTAATAATGTTAACTTTGATCATTTGGTTAAGGTGGTGCCTACCAGGTTTTTCCACAGTAGAGGTACTCTTTTCTCCCTGCCTGGCTTGGGGGTGTAACGGTATTGGCAAATTGGGAGTAAAGACAACTTCCCATTCTCCTGGTTGGAGCCCAGTTTATAGGGAGGCAGAATATTGTCTGTGTAGCATGGTTTAAGAGGCAGTCTTAAGTCTCCTTTCTTTCCTACCCCACTCCAAAATATCTCTCTTATCCACAAGATGCCTGAAATTTCTGCATTGGAGTTCCAATCTTTCTGTCTTTTAAAATAGTTTCCAATTAAAATAAAATTATACTCTGCTTCATTAAAAGTTACCTTTTATTCCCATTGACAATTTAGGTAAATCACTTGCTTCCATTGGCCCCCCATATTTGGTCATCTGTAAAGGAAAAGATTGGACCAGACTGACTGATTCATTTATTCTTTCACCAAACTTTCAATATGCCAGATAGAGTTGGACCTAAGGGATTCCTCCAGAGTTTAGGTTTTGTCTTACAGGTCATCTGGAAGCCCTGAATGTTTTAACATGACCTGCAATGTGATTTTTAGGGTGATACTCTTGGGGTCATACTGGTTCCCGTACGTGGCAACAGAGCAGCCCTGGGGTGGGGAGACAAAGCAGGGGCCTGTTGCATCCAGGCGGGCCCAGGATGGACAGTGCCCAATGCTGCACTTGACAAATGAGGTTCTGTGCCTGCCAAAGTCTGAAGCCATAATCCCCAAGGGATCTTATGGAGTAATTAGGAGGAGACAGCTTCAGGAAGACTGATTTTTATTTTTTAAGACCCTTGTCATTTGTGTGCAGAGCCGGCCAGGTTTACTGACCTGTCACGTGCTGATTTTCCAGCAGTGAGACTGGGTTGTGCTGAGTCATCTTCATAGCCTCATGAGGTATGTCTTGAAATTAATAGCAAAGACTTTTAACAGATCTGCCCATAGTTGGAATGCCCTGTTACTCCTGCCATTAGTAATGGTATTAATGATTATAGCCAATACTACATAACTCTTACTGTGTGCTGGGCACTGAGATGGATAAATAGCTTTCCGTATCTATGTCTATATATATATACATGCATAGACACACATACACCCTCCCTGACTTCATAAGCACCCTATGAGGTTTGTAGTATTATTATTTTATTTTATTTTAGACTAAAAGGTATTGTAACGTATCCAAGGGTCATATAGTTATTAAATGACAAAGACAAGATTTAAGCCCAGACTTCTGGCTTTAGATTTCTGGCTCTTAACCATACTCTCTGCTCCTGATTTGAATATATCTTCTCTGCCTTCTTCAAGATAACTCCCCAGGTAACCACCAGGTCCTATCCCTACTCCGTGCCTCCAGATTCCTACATCTCAAGGTCCTGCCCTACCAAGTCTGTCTTCCACAAGTCTTGCGCATGAACTCCCTCCTGTGCCTCCACCCACCCCAGGACCTCTCGGGGTCTTTCCCATCCCCCAGCTCCCTTTCCCTGGGTATCACTGGCTCAGCGATATATCATAGATTGAGCCGATATGATGAAATAACTTACTCTCTAGGGAGGTATTCACATTTCGAAACAGGGCTACTAGCAAAGTTGATTTGTGAACTAGGTTCCTGCTTCTCCATTCTTTGGCCATTGAATAAAGCTTGTGCTATTCTAGTCTCAAAAACAAAACAAAACAAAACAAAACCCTAAACCAAAAAACAAAATAGGGCTACTAGCTTAACCCAAAGGAGTATATTCTAATAGAAGGCATCAATAAAAGACAAGTAATAAGGATAATAATAATACTGTCAGCTAAGCAGCACGTAAATGCAGCAGCTAGCCTTTACTGAATACTTCTTTTTTTTAAGTCACTAGAGGTGGAGTCATTTGCCCAAGCTAATACACCGAGGAGCTGGAGACTGGTCGGCAGCAGTGAGCCTTCAGCAACCCTTACCCTTGACTTTGATGCAGTACTGACTAGATACCCCTCAAATGATACTGCACCCCCAGACCCAATTTCATATAATTCAGTGCTGTTCAAAATCTATCTGTGGAAATAAACCATCTGCAATTTTTGTTTCCTACCTATTATGGATTAGTATTTCTGACTTCTACGGTCACATGCCTGGATGCTATACCCAAGTCACCTTGTTATCAACATCTCTAAATGCTTTCTCTTAATTTCCATACTCACCCCAGTGGACTGGTGACCCACAGCTCACGGACTGGCCCCAGTCTGTGGACTCTTCTTGGAACACTACTGATCCAGCTTCATTATTTGAAATACTGTCATTGTATGTCTAGATGTAACTGAATTTTTATTTCTTTGTAAAGTGTGTTAGACTCTCTGTTCCAAGTGTTGGTTATTAAACCCATAAACATTAGGCAGGCCCAAAGCCAGGCAAATCTGGATTTGAATCTGATCCTGCCTGTCCTCCCTGTGTGATTTTGAGTAACAACTTCTCTGAGCCTGTTTTATCACCAATAAAATGGGGATAATAATAATATTTGCCTGGATGGATAGTTGTGAGAATTCAGTGGGACAGGGGTGCCTGGGAGACAGAAAGCACTCACTAGATTTTTTTCCCTACCACCCCACCCCACCCCACAGACACCAATTAGACTAATGCTAAGTGGACGTAACAAGAAGATCATCTGGTGTGCACATTAGGGGGCTGGTAGACTCCCATAAATTGTTAACGTGTGTTCTAATGACTGACCAGTGCTCAGACACTTCTGATTATGGAGAAAATCCCATAACCCACTCTGACCTAGGGGACACAGTTATCAGAAATGGAGACAGCTTGTGTACTTGAAAGGAGAAGCTCTCTTTGAGCAACAATTTCCATCCAGCAAAGCAATTCATTAGTCTTGGGGAGGTCGAGGCTCCTCTGACCCTTCTGCTCCTGGGAGCTGCTGCCCCAGGCTCACCCAGGGAGGACACGGCTCCAAGTCGCCACACAGCAGATGAAGACTGATGTCAAAATATTAATTTAGAGTCAGCACTGCTGATGTAAACTAAACATGGAGTCAATTAGGTTGTAATTCTTCTCATTTCTTAGCCTAGAAGAGGAAGAGAGTTTTGTTGCTGGGGGAACACATTGGCAGGTGCCCCAGCTGCCTGAAAGGTTAAGGCAGGGAGCCGATGGGGGCTGCCTTGTTGGGGAATCCACCAGCTAATATCCTGGAAATTATAGGATTGGAGAAAGCTAGAGCTGGACAGGGCCTTAGGGATCAACTTGCCTTTTAAAATTCGAGGGATAAGGCTGGCTAAGCGGTCAGGCCTTGGAGTCAGGTCACCTCCTCGATCTGCCACTCATGAGCAGTGTGACTTGACTTCCCTGAACCTTGGTGTCCACATCTGTAAAATGGGAATTTAAAAAAGGCCCACATTATAGATGATGGCGTGTGGCGTAGTCTCAAAGACACGCCTATCACTGGTTCTCTAATTCTCAAGGGTTCAGAGAAAATCTTTTTCTCACAAGACTTTGATTCGTTCCTTTGTTCGCCATGTTTTCTGCACCCGTGGTAGGTGCACAGATGGTGGGGGAGAGCAGAGATAGACCTTGTCCCATCCCCGTGGAGGGAGCAGCGAGACAGGCCTGGTCAAGTCACCACACTGAGCAGTGTAAGTGTAACAGCCACACGTGCTGTGGAAGAACTATTCTTGGTGCTGTCAGAAGGTGTCCCAGGGGCATCTGATTGAGTTTGGGAGGCCAGGCCAGGCTCCTCTGAAGCAACAGCCCGTCTGAGATCTGTTGGACGAGTAGAGGTTTGGCACATGGGCAGGAGCAGGGTAAGCCAAGGAAATAGCATGACTGAGTCTCTGTGCTGCCTGCGGAGAAGGGGGCGGTATGCAGAGGGCTGGGGACAATAGCAGGGCTTGAGCTTGGACAGGAGGGCAGGGACCAGGCTGGGGGTGTGGCCATGCTAAGGCTTTGTCGTCTGCATCCCGAGAGCAGTGGGGAGGCTGAGTTTCACGAAAATCAGTCTGAGTGCAGTAAGGAAGGCGAGACTGTGTTCTCAAGAGTTCCCTTGTCCTCAGCCCGATGTCCAGGCTCTACCCTCTGCGTTCCTCTTCCTTGTCTGTTGGCTTCGTTCCCCTGCCCGCCAGCCCACTAGAGTCACACCTACCACTCTCCATGCTGCCCTGTCAGCTCTCCCAGTGCCTTCCCCTCCATCCTTTAGAGGCACCTCTCTTTGTCCTGGCTTCACTGATCCTCCTAGATGTGTTCCATCCTCTCACCCTCCAGTCGTCTTCCCTGTAACCAGTCCTCGGGGAGATTTCCCGCCTCCGTAGAGTCACCAGGACAAGCAGCACTCAGTGCATGATGTTTTAAAATTTAATGAAGCCCTTTTGCATTTGTTCCTCTATTAGCTCCTCATTATAACCTCATAAAATAAATTAGAGAAGAATTATTATCCCCATTTGCTAGCTAAGAAAACAGTAAGAGACAAGTTAAGAGACCCATGTGTGCCCATGCAGATGGTAGGTAGCGGGGCTCCCACTTGGAGGTCAGGTCTTGTAACTCTGAGTTCCTTGATTTGTTTTCTTTTTTTTCCTTTTTTTTTTTTCACTTAGGATTCATTCTTATTGTTTTGCTTCTTTATTTTTTTAGCAGCCTTATTGGTAAACTGAACATGAAGTGCATACTTTGATAAGTTTTGGCATATAAATAGACCTGTGAAATCATCATTCTCAGAAGTTTCCTTATGCCCCTTTGAGCCCCCTCTTTCTGCTCCTCCATGCACCACAAACCCCTCACCAGGCAACCACTGATCTGCATTTTATCCTTAGAAATTACACTTTCTAGTATTGCATAAAAATGGAATCATACATCCTTTGTGCTGTTTTTCTGGCTTCTTTCCCTCGGCATGATTGTTGTGAGTTTCATCCTTGTTGTTGTGTGTGCTGATAATTCCTTCCTTTTCATTGCTGAGTAATATTCTGTTGTGTGGATATCTAACCAGTGACTGTCCAATCACCCGTTGAAAAACATTTGGGTGGCTTCCCATTTGGGGTTATGACAAATGAAGCTACTGTGAACATTTGTGTGTAAGTCTTTGAACCTTGACTTTCTTTTCTCTTGGATAAATACCTTGGAGTTGAGTGGCTGGATTGTATAGTAGATAAATTTTAGCTTTTTAAGCCAGATGGAGTGTACTGTTTTCTAAACTGTTTTACAAAGTGTCTTTGCTATTTTACAATCCTCCTGGCGGGGTGTGAGAGTTCCAGTTGCTCTACATATTTGTCAGTGCTTGACATGGTTAGTGCTTTAAATTTTAGGCATTCTCGTAGGTACAGAGTGGTGTCTCATTGTGACTTTGTTTTGCATTTCTCAAATGATTAACGATGTAGATTTTAAAGTGTTCCTGCTTGTTTTCAGGACTTATCCTATTCGGTTTTAATAATAAACCTCTTTGGTTAAATCTGATACATGTTATTAGATTTGTCTGTTATCATGAATAAGATAAGAAGATGGCTTTTTACATTTTAGGTGTGATCCCATGATACACATTCATCGAGAGTGCCATTTATCACATCGTACAATGATCTCTTCTTTGTAAATCTGCCTCTTCTCCACTACACAGTGAGCACCTCAACAAAAAGTCTGTGTCTGATTTATTTTCACATCCCCCATGTCCATCCCAGTGCCAGGCTCATAGTAGGGGATTTGTAAATGTTTATTGAATTGAAATTCGTGTTTATCTACAAGAACTAAGCTCTATGGTAGATGCTCAAAAGATATTTAAAAGTTTAAGTGAATAAGTGAATTTTGGATTTGCAGCCATATGGTGTTGACCAGCTCTTGCCCTCTTTCTTATCCTCAGTTTTCCTGTCTCCCAAATGGGCAAGTTTGTTCAGATGCATTTCAGTCTTGCTAAGGGTTACCAATGTCTCCAGACCTCACCTACCTACAAGAACAAAATAAGGTCATATTTGTCTTAATGCTCAAATTGACTCTGACTCATGCTCAGATGAATGAGGAGTCTGGTCCTGAGATTTCTTACCCTCAGTCTCCCTCAGATTATCACTCTAAGAATCATCCTGCCTGGATGAGAAAGATGCATCTCACAAGAGGATGTAGAACCCTGGGGTCACCCTCTCCTTCACCCTATTCCTCCCGACGTTTTGAAGAAAGATTTTGCTTTGCACTCAATTAATTGTTTCCCACACTTAAAATGAACAACAAACAAAAACCCCGCTCTAGGCCATTGAGATGGGCCTCTTACGAAGGCCGTTTCAGTTGAGATCTGCCAGGGAGGCTGGGTCAGGGAGGGTATCACCTAAAGTGTTCTCTCTGTACCCCAGCCTACAACCCTGTCTTCCCACAAGGGTTCTTCTCTGGGCCCAAAGGAATCCTCTGGTAATCCACTTGGCCTCAGTCATAACCAACCCATTCTCCATCAGATACCTTCTATTAACATTAAACCTTAAAGGGAAGTTACCCTATTGCCCTTACTCCGAAAAGTCTGCTTGTTTCTTTTGTAAAATTGTTATGTGCCAATAAATCCCTGAGAAAGGCACCACCTAGTTGACTCTATACCACCACCTCAGCTCTAGAATGGTATTTTTCAGAACGTGTTCCGTGGACCATGTATCAGAATCCTTGGGTTCTTGTTTAAGATTCTTTAGCATTACTCCAGAACAGAATCCCTGGAGAAGGGCGCTGAGTTTTGCAGTTAAAGCATTAGGTGTTCAATATGCATATGAAATGTTTGAAAACCTGGCCTTAGACCCCCTACTGCCTCCCCAAATTGTAATGATAATAAGTAGCTGTGCTTCTCCCCCAAGAGAGTCCAGTTAGTACTTGGTTTTCTCCTCTGTAACTAAAAGTTCTACTGAAGTGGCTCCTATTCATAAGGTTACTTGACCTCCCTCTTTTCCCTCACTGGTCTGCGAACATTTACCAAGCACCTGAAGAGCTAGACGCGGTGCTAGGAACTGGGCTTCATTCAGCAGGGAACGAGGCTTCATTCAGCATGATTCCCGGCCTCACTGAGCTTGCATTCTAGTTAGAGGGACACAGACAAGAAATAAGTTAAAAAAAAAAAAGGAAAGAAAAGAAAAGAAAGATCAAGACAGCTACAGTGCAACAGCACATTGAAGGAAGCAGACAGAGAGAGGTGATCATAAGTGAGTTTAAGCGAGGAGATGGGGAGCACAGTCAGAGTCAGGACACCCTCTCAGAGGAGGATGTGAAGTGGGTGGGGCCTAAGACAGGACTTGACAGCCAGGCATTCAGGTAGAGGAAATATGCAGTGCAAAGGCCCCGGGGTCAGTGGAAGGTCTTTGCTCCAGAAATAGAAAGAGGCCATTGTGGCTAAGGTATGAGGGGTGAGAGGGGGAAAGGAAAGCAGGCACACAGTTAGTTATGGTAAGGGAGCTGCAAGGCAGAGAAGTGTTCAGTGCTCTCTAACAAGAGAGCGAGAGCGATAGCAGTAACAGTCAAGAAAGAAAAAACTGAAGAGGAAGGGATGGGATGGGTTTGTCCGCTCTCCCTAGGGAGGATTACCAAAATGAGCAAAGCAGGGAGGGAAAGCAGTGAGGTGACCATACAGGCTACTTTATGGAAATAGGAAGTGAATTCATTCCTGTGGAAGGTAATTAAGCCAAGCGAGTGAGCGCAGGTTCAAGAGTCAACACAGTTTATTTATGGAGATGGAGAGAAGGCAAGGATCTGGTGACAATGCTGGGAGATGAGATTAAAATAAATGTAAAAAGCGTTGGCATATTGACTGTGTGACCTTATACTGTTCTAAAATTTAATTTTGTCCAAAGACTCATATTAAATATGGAAAGTCTGTTGCTGCTTTAGAGTCATCTCATATTCAGAACAATGTCCTTGCAACAATCAGATCATTTTCACTCCGTGGCTATGCTAGCAGCAATGTTCTTTTTTTTTGGTCTTTTGCCTCAGAAATATTGCAGTCACCACCTTTAATCTTTTGAAAAGTCAGATCCTTTCAACAAGGAAAAAATTACTTTTTTTTGATGGAGTGGTGAGGTAAATGATATTTTATTGTAAAAATTATGTAATTACTTTATTGCAGGCAAACCTGTCCTCATGCAGAGGGCTGCGTATTAGAGGTTGAAACTCTGTTTCCTTTTCTCAAGTTCTTAAATGAGAAGCCAGCAGAGCTCTGAGAAGAAGAGTGTTAACATTTGTGGTCAGTTCTTGGGGTGGTGCCTTTGTGAGAGATCCCAGGTGCTAATCTAAGACAGTGGACTTCTTTTTCTTTAAAAATTATTTATTATTGGATGATTTGTGCAAAGATCATTTTATGTTGCATCTAAAGCCTCAGTTGTATTGGTCTAGGGGAACCTTCAGGTCAGGAGCATTTTAAATGATATACCCAGCTTAGTTAAATAAGACAGGCTTCCTGATGGTGGTGAACTTTTAAGGTAGCAATTACAAACTCAGATGTTCACACATGTGTGAACCAGGGCTCACTGTCTTTTTTCTCCTAAACCTTCAGTAGACACATACATGTAGAACCTTTGATTTCCTTCTAACTATGCTATTAGATAAAATGACGGCTGACACCTGGCCTCAGTGTCTGAGAGACAGCAAGGAGGAGTGGAGACTGTGGCATCTGGAGATTACCTGTTCTGCTAAAGGGGCAGGCGGTCTCCATTCAGCCCTAGCCGATGGTTGCCTAGAAGTGTCAACCCATTACTGCCAGTCATCCCTTTTCTTTACAGAGAAGCTGGAATTCTGGATTTTTTTTTTTCAATGTGAAACCTCTATTTTTTTTTTCCCAATTATCCACTACTTCAGACATTTTATAAACTCTGTTTAACACTAGTGCGTTGCCTAAATCCAACACACTTCTGGGGACATTGCAGCCCACTGGCCTCCGATCATGCCTCTGTCCAAGGAAACCTCTCTGTTTCTCTCCAGTGCACAGTGTTCCACTGCTCTCCCCCCGCCTGCAGTCTTAGCGCAAATTTAGAAGAAAATCAAACGAATTATATGTTTATGAGCTCAAAGACAAGTTCTTGCTAGATACTAGAATTTCCAAGAAAGGTCAAATTTGGCGTCTTATAAAATGTTGTCTCTATTACTCATTCTTGAAGAAGCCTGGTTTTATTCACAGCCATGGCTCTAACTTAGTTTTGAAAAATACCTCTAGCTCTGAAAAGAGATATTTTATGTGACACGGTAGCAAAACTCGGATATTTTCCTGTTTAGATTTATGGCTATTTCTTGCTCTCGGAAGGGCTGCTGCTGGCTCCGTCAGTGAAATGGTGAATTGTCTCTGACAGCAATGAATTCACTCAACGTACTCTTAAACCTTCCCAATTACTGGCTTTTTCCTAAGCCTCAGAGTACATTAATCATGTAACTGAGGAAAGACTTATTATGACCTTCTTTTGTATCCATTTTAGATCTATCCTCTATGTGAAAAAGCTGTCTGTAGGTGTGTTCACTATTTTCCCTGAGAATTTAGGTAAATCAAACACGAAATGGAAATGGAAAGTTGAAAGAGGAAATTAAAATCTTTTAAGGAGAGCGCCGTGTCTTCATATTCTTGTTTAACTTAGATTTTGTCTTTGCCTAAAGAGAGAGCAGGAGTGAATGAGAGAGTTCTGCCTGTCATTTTAACCTCTGTCAGGAAGGAGTGATGGGAGACACACCAGAGTCTGCTTTTGTTCAATTAGTTTATATGCTCGTGTGCTCCCAATGTGAGCATCTTATGGAGAGTACAGAGTTTAAAACTGCATATTTTTAAAACATGACCCATAAGCAAGCCAAGCACAGCATTTGATGCTCAGTTGAGCTACATAAATGTAGTAAGTCTTATTAAGAAGCTTATTACAAAAGCCTTATTGAGAGATAATACTTTGATACCCAATGTGGCCCTTTGCTGATATATTTTTCAAGGATAGACTTGATCGTCTACATTTTTCACTTGACGTGCTACCGTCTGAGTGAGATGTTATCTGCAGTATACTCAGTCACTCTCACCCATCACCCTCTTCACCATGACCTCCACTGTTACTGCACCCACAGTAGGTGGCCCCAATCCGCACCTCTCTTTCCACACTCCACGCTGCTGTCACTCGTGTGGGAGAAGTCACTGAAGAAACTGCTTTCATGGGTTGATCCATTGAAGCATTAAAAAAAGAGATAATTATATGAAAGGTGATTTTTTTTCTTTCCTATTTCCCATATTCCGTTTTTGTTCCCTTTTGAACATGAACACTACACTAAGTGCAGACCATTTAAAGGAACACATTTCTGGCCTGGTGAGCATGCGGAGGATATTATAACATCTTAGCTCCCCCCCCCCCTTTTTTTTAATTGAAGTATAGTTGATTTACAATGTTGTGTTACTTTCTGGTGTACACCACAATGATTCAGTGATATATATATATATATATAAATACACACACACATACACATATATATATATGTGTGTGTGTATATATATATATATATGTAGATATTCTTTTTCATTGCAAGATGTTGGATATAGTTCCTGTGCTGTACAGTAGGGCCTTCTTTATCTATTCTGTATATAGTAGTTTGTATCTGCTAATCCCAAACTCCTAATTTGTCCACCCCCAGCTTTTCTCCTTTGGTAGCCATAAGTTGGTTTTCTACCTCTGTGAGTCTCTTTCTGTTTTATAAGTTAAGTTCATTAGTGTCTTTTTTTTAGATTTTACATGTAAGTAATATCATATGATATTCGACCATCTTAGCTCTTTGTTTGCTAAGGGCTTGTCATAGAGAGAAGGATCCATCCATTAGGTGCTGGAATAGCATTTAAAATGCCCTCTTTAGGAAAGTAGACTAGGTTTTGTTTTGCTTTGTTTCATTTTAAGGATGACTGGGAAGAGGTGGCCAGAAGAGAAAAAAGCAAAAGAGGAGCTATGGAATTTTTAAGGGGAAATTGGAGAGAAGGTTGAGTTGTTCCTAGATATTTAAACTAGGCGGCTATCCAGGGTTAACTGAATACCTATTATATGTGCAGTTTGGTGTTAAGTGCATTAAAGGGAAATGAAGAGGTGGGAGGAGCTGGCAACCAACCTGACGAGAATGAAATGGCATTAAAAGTACATGGTGGAGTAGTTATCCAGTTCTTAGAGCTTGAAAAGTACTTAGAGAAAGTACCTTTCTTGACTCACCAGTTACTTTAAGTCAGTGATTATGATCCTAATCTAACAGATAAGGAAGCTGAAGCCCGCAGGGCGTAAAATAGTTTGTCCAGCTAGTTGGTAGCTTCGCCTGTTTTGAACTCAGATGTTCTGACTCCACTCTAACCGTGGAAGCATGAGTGAAAGACAGTTCTCCATCCCATCTCGGATTTCTTGGTGTCTTGTGAACAGAACTGACTGCCTTTGCTCCAGACCATCTTTTCAAAGATGTCTGTAGAGCAAAGAGCCTTGAAAGGTGGAGACTGTTTTCCCCTCAGGAGCAGAAGACGGGTTTTTTTGTTTACTGTCCATTACAGTGGAGGTGATATCCTCCTCTTGGGCAAAAGGTCTGGCCCATTATTGAAGATTTGTGTTCCCTAAGAATCATACTTTATGGACTGAAGGGTTATTAGAAGCTCTACAATCCAACCCCCTTAAAAAAAAAGCTTTATTGAGATGCAATTTAAATACAGTCAAATCAACCAACTTTAAATGTGCAATTTGATGACTTTCAACAAATCTATGTAGAACTGCAACCACCAACACAATCAAGGTATGATGTACAGTATTTCCTTTACTCTCAAGAAAGTTCTTTGTGCAGTTCATTTCCTCTACCAGTCTCCTGCCCTTGGCAACCACAGACTTCTGTTACTCTAGTTTTCCATCCCTATGGTTTTGTCTTTTCTAGGATTCCATGTAAGTGGAATGATACAGTATTCTGTCTTTTATGTCCAGTCTCTTTCCCATAGCAGAACGTGTTTGACGTTCACCTGTGTTGTGGTGTGGATCATTCCTCTTTATCACCGAGTAGTAGTATGTGTACATACATCAACTTGTTACCCCGTCACCAGCTGAGAGGCATCCAGATTGTTTCCAGTTTGGGGCCATAAAGTTGCTAAGTATAAACATGCAAATTTTTGTGCAGGTATATCTTTTTCATTTCTCTTGGGTAAATTTGGAGTAGGATTGCTGAGTTATATGATAAGTATCTATTTAACTATTTAAAAATGGCCAAACCATATTCCAGCAGCTGTACCGTGCCTGCATTCTCATTAGAAGTATATGAGTTTTCCAGTTGTCCTACATCTTCACCAACACTGGCATGATCAATCTTTTCAACCGTAGCTATTCTAAGAGGGTGTGTAGTAGTATTCTGTGCTTTTAATTTGCATTTCCCTGATAACTGATGTGTTCAGCATATTTCATAAACTTATGTGCCATCTGTGTACCTTTGGTGAGGTGTTCAAATCTTTTTGGCTATTTTTAAAAAGCTGTCCTGTTTTGTTTCTTACTGAGTTATAAAAGTATTTTTATATATTCTGGAAATAGGTCCTTTATCAGATGTTTGTTTTGAAATTATTTTTCAGTTTCTTTACAGTGTCTTTTAAAGAGGGACACTTTTACTTTTGATGATGTCCAATTTGTCAGTATGTTCATGTCTGATCTCTTTGTGCTTTTTGTTACCTATTAAAAAATATTCATTTACCCTAAGGCTGCTTATATTTTCTTCCAAGTTTTCTTCTAGTAATGTTAGAGCTTTAAATTTTACGTGTAAGTCTATCATCCACTTCAAGTTAATTTCTTTCATGTGGCATGAGCTGAGGGCTAAGGTTCATTATTTTACATGTTCAATAGTTCCAACACCATTTGTTGAAAAAGATTATCCCTTCCCTACTGAATTCTTTGGTAATTTTGTTGCAGATTGATTGATCATGTTAAGTATGGGCCTATTTCTGGAATATCTGTTCTCTTCCATTAATCTATATGTCTTTTTTTATGACTAAGGCATTTTTAAAAATTGAAGTACAGTCAATTACAATGTGTCAATTTCTGGTATACAGCACAATGTCCAAGTCATGCATGTACATACATATATTGGTTTTCATATTTTTTTCTATATGTCTATCTTTATACCAAATACTATGTTGTTTTAATTATTATAGCTTTATGGTAAGGTGAAATGATCCCCCAGTGATGGAAAGGCACTTGTCCCAGATCACACAGCAAGGGAGCTTCCAATCCAGGACTAGCATTGGCTTACACCTACTCCCAACCCAGTTCTCTTCCCTACATTGCCTCATGTTGCCATTTGTTTCTGAACTCCTGCCTTCACTTAGTTTCCCTATGGCAGAAAAGAGTGAAAATGTAGTGATCTATTTTTTTATGGTAAAAACTCATGAGATTTTTGCATTTTGCTCAATCACATACTGTTCTGTGTAGTATAAAATAGATTTTTTTCCATCTACCCCCTTTCTTATCCTCCTCCCCGCAAATCCAAGTAAACTTGATCCTCTAGGAAAACGAGTCCCTTCTATCATCCATATACCTCTGGCATGTACCTCAACTAAATGGAATGGGCTGATGCAAATCAGGAGTGATTACTGGGCCATGAGGACACAAGCCAGCAGTGCCATAAGGTCGGCTGGCCAGCAGACTCTCCAGAGTCACACCTGGGGAGTTTTCTCTCCTTAATAAGAACTTCTCTGATAGTAGCAGATGGTTGGTACAATATGGAGAAAATAGTCCACACAAGCCGGCTTCTTTTGCTAAACTTCCTTTTTGTTGTCAGCAAACATGAAACTCAGGCATCTGACGAGTCAGCCGACACGGGATTCCCAAATCGGTGTCCTCTCTCATGCGTTCTCTCCACTCTGTGTTTTCTGCTTCAGATGCAAGGATTTGCACAGACCTTGGAGGCTTCCTTCTCTGTGTCTGGAACACTGGCCATGTGAGTGACAGGAATCCAGCCATAGAAGGAGAATCCTGAAACAGCTTTCACTGAAATGTTGGCTCCAGCTGAGAAGTAAGTGTTGCTTGAAATAAGGATCTTAACCACGTTTCATCCAGATTCCACTACCATTGCAGTTTTGTGCTTCTTTAAATTTAAGCTTATAGGGTAATCGCTCCATCCTGACTTCAAAGGCACAACTAAAATATTGATTGAGAATCTTGTGCTCCGGGGAAGAGTGCATGAACGTATGTGTGTATACGTGTGTGTGGGGTTGGTGGATAGGGATGGAATATCAAAAACTGCATTTTATTGAAAAGATTTGAAAAATCATAATTAGCAAGCCCAGAAGGAGAAAGCAAGGGAAGGGTCATATATCACTTGGAAATAGATTATATATGATAGAAGCTAAGGAATTTGGTAGGCTCACTCTTCTACGTCTAAGGTAACCCTTTCCTCCTTCCCTCTCCCCACATAAGGAAAAAGAAGATCAATGTAGTATAGAAAGTTTATGGAGTCTTATGCACTGACAACCCAGTGTATTTAACTGCTAAGTATAGTAAAATCTCACTTAACTAAAGGACTCTAAGAATGGTGTTCGAGTTATTTTACTTCTTGATTGAGGGTTTAAATAGACTCTTCCTCTTCAGCTTTTATTGAAAAAACTCCCCAAAATGTATGAATATACTTCCCTGTCTTTGTAATGCTAGGGAACATAATTGTGTTCTTCTCCTGATTCAGGATCTGAAGATTTAGGTAGGGGTCATTTGGAAAATGCATTTTTCCTTTTTTGGGGCTATAATAGCAGTGGCGAAACTGTGGGAATCCCATTGAGTGAACAAGAACCCCAGCTCTCAGTGATCTTATTGTGAAAAGAGAAAATGGCACTGCATTTATGGTTTGGGGACTGCATTGTGTAAAGCCCCCAGCCCCCTATATATCATGCACAGCCTGAGATGTTTTAAAGATTGTAGTTTCGAATCATCGCACCGATCCTAGGAGGTGGTTATTACCATCCTTGTTTTATACCTGTCGAAACTAGGGCTAGTGAGGCTGCATGCCTTGGCCAAGGTCGTAGAATGAGCACGAAAGAAAGCCAGCAGCAAATTCTGAGCTTTTTCCCTGTAGTTCTTGCCACTGGGCCCAATGTTGTCAAATTTCAGTGATTTCTTGCAACTTTGCTTTCACTTCCCACTGGTCCCTGTGCACTGAAAGATTCTGATGTAGGTTTGCCCTCTTTTGGTAATGCCTCATGCTAAAAACTGTCCCCCTCAACAGCTATTATCTCGGGACCCAGTATCAGCTAGCTCTAATCTGAGTATGCGCACGTTTTGGAAACAGTCATACAGAGAAGCACAACCTACTCCATAAGGACAAAGTGTGTAACAGTGGCAGGAGGGCCAAGGGGATTCTGGCGTATGTGTCATTCCCCACACCCAAGTGCCACACACAGGCAGCCCTCACCTACTCCGTGTGTAGAACTGGCTGGTCCTGGGGGAGTTGCCAACAGCTTCTCACCACGTACCATATCCCAGAGCTTTCAACTTTGAACGGATGTGGCAGACATTGGGATTTTGTCTCCTAGAAGGACAAGGGTCACTGCATGACACTAGTTGCTCCAGAAAAGGAAATCGAGTTGATGGAGGTCAGCTATCTCTTCCCATCTTCTCATTAGAGCAGCATTTCCACAGAGAGGAGTGTATTTACCATTCTTCTGAGCTGCAACTTACAAGCAAGCTGTAACTTACAAGCATGTGGGTCCATTTGTCTGCACCATAAAAATAACCTTATACTCTTGAGTTAAAGGGCACAAGCCAGGGGTTGTTTGAGCCTCCTTGCCTTGTCTTCCTTTAGAGGTCCTGAGGTTGGACCTTAAATATATGTTCCCTGCTTTGGGCTTCTTTTAGGGATACGTCAAATAGATTGCAAAGCAAGGAATAGAAGTTTATTTCTCAGCCTGTTTTGTTTTTAACTGTTAAAAATTAAAAGCATCACATTTTATTATAGAAAATCTGGAAGGAACCAAAGACTATAGAGAAGAGAGAGAAATTGTTTTAAAATGCAAGTCTAGTCATGTCACTCTGCTGCCTAAAACACTTCAGTGGTTTCTACTCGTACCTAGAATAAATTCTAAACTCCTTCTTGCTTACAAGATTCTGCACATTGGTATGTTTTATTAAATTTCTAATGCACTTTATATTGTTATGAGCATCATTTCATAAGAACTTTACCATTCTATTCCAAAAACAAAAAAATACTTGAAAACATCATTGTCACCACCTGACCACGTTATATGTCTATATCATAACATACTCATTTTCCTAAAGTTGAATAATTAGGTTATTTTCAGTTATTTTCTGTTATAAAGAGCACTGGGAGGAATGTCTTTGTATATATTTATAGGCATTTTTAGATGGGAAAGACTGTGGCAATTAGGAGACAGAACAGGTCATTTAAATGAGATAATGGATCAAAATACTTAACTGTACTTTTATGTGCATTGTCATAATGAATGTAAATTATGCTACCTTCAGATTCATCTCATTCCAGCACTGACTTTCGGAGTAAACTGACTACCTTATGGTATTACTAACCAGTCTGTCCCTTAATCCTGCAATTTATGATTGTAAATGTTATTGGTCCAAGGTTGGCTATTCCAGTATTGTTCATGCTATAGACTGTGTCCAAATCCTCTGAGGAGGATGTGCGTGGTTCCTTCTTTCTGTTAGAGGCTATGTGGCCATCAATACCATCTTGGGGCAGACGTCCCAGGAGTACACTTCCAAGTGCATCTTCAACAGCCTCAGGGGAAGGTGTTATTAAAATAAATTATTTTACACTTCAGTTGCTGCCTTAAGAGAAGCCTGAATCTTTCTCTTTTTTATATTTTTAACAGGAGCTTCGTGGGAGTTTGTTTATGTTTGACAGGGTCACGAAAAGATGGGAAGGCCAGAAAGAACCAGTTGCTTTTTTAGTTGCCGCTTGTTTTTCTTTTTTTTTTTTAATCCTATTCCCTTGCTATTTGAATACACAACTTAATCTTTTTATTTTATATTCATTCTGTTTTGGAAAATACTTCATCACACAGTAAAAGAGAAGAACACCCTATTTTTTTTTAATCTCTATTTTATATATTTCCTCTCTGATCTTTATTATTTCCGTCCTTCTGCTGACTTTTGGGTTTTTTTGCTCTTCTTTTTCTAATTCTTTTAGCTGGTGGGTTAGATTGTTTATTTGAGATTGTTCTTCTTTTTTGAGGAAGGCCTGTATCAATATAAACTTCCCTCTTAGCACTGCCTTTTCTGCATCCCATACATTCTGTGTGGTTGTGTTTTCATTTTCATTTGTCTCAAGGTATTTTTTAATTTCAGCTTTGATTTCATCATTGACCCATTGGTTTTTTAAATAGCATGTTGTTTGATCTCCATGCTTTTCTTTTTTTCTCCTTTGTGTCTCTGTAGTTGATTTCTAGTTTCATGGCATTGTGGTCAGTAAGGATGCTTGAGATAATTTCTATCTTCTTAAAACTGTTGAGGCTTCTTTTGTGCCCAAGTACATGATCTATCCTAGAAGATATTCCATGTGCACTTGAAAAGAATGTATATCCTATTCTTGGGGGGGTGTCATGCTCTGAAAATACCCACCAAATCTAATTTTTCTATTGTATCATTTAATTTCTCTATTGCCTTATTTATTTTCTGTCTGGAAGATCTGTCCTGTGATGTTAATGCGGTGTTAAAATCTCCACAATGATTGTATTTCCATCAGTATCCCCCTTTATCTCTGTTAGTAGTTGTTTTATGTACTCAGGTGCTCCTGTATTGCATGCATATGTATTAACGAGAACACCCTTCTAACAGGTAGGAAGTGTTTGGGGAAGGGAAGTCTGTGAAACAGCAGCAGGAGAACACAGCTGATTATTCAGGGCCAAAAGGGGAGCCACCATCCTTGCCGCCCTGCAATTTGCGGTGGTACTCTCAGTCCCATCTTTCCACTGCCAAGTCCTACATCTTGGTTCCAGACTCAGACACCTCCATGGTCCAGACAGATGGCATAAATTCAGTCAGCCAGTTTGGGACAGAGGAGACTGGAAGGATATTTTATTTTATTTATTTTATTTATTTTATTTTATTTTATTTTATTTTATTTTATTTTATTTTATTTTATTTTATTTATTATTTATTTATTTATTTATTTATTTATTTATTTTATTTTTCCTGTTATCTTTTAAAATTTTTTTGAGCTTTAACTAATTAATTTTTAACTTTTTTTTTTATTGAGTTATAGTCAGTTTACAACATTGTGTCAATTTCCAGTGTAGAGCACAATTTTTCAGTTCTGCATGAACATACCTATATTCATTGTCACTTTTTTTTTTTCGCTGTGAGCTACCACTAGATCTTGTATGTATTTCCCTGTGCTATACAGTATAATCTTGTTTATCTGTGGAAGGACATTTTAAGAACACTGTGCAGGCCTTAGAGAACATGTCTACAAGCTAAATGCAGCCCACATGTGACTTAGATGCATGTCAGTCTAGCTCTGTATGCGCAGGTCACATGTGACTCAGTCTGATGTGTGTGTGTATCTGTATACGGCCCCTCAAGTTTACAACCTTGACGTCGCCTTGTTCACGAAAGTAGTTTGTGGTACTAAACAGAACGCTTAGCCTTTTTGTCAGAATGTTTGCATTTGTATTCATACCTCAGTTTAGGGCTTCTTCAACAACAGGGTGATGGGGTGGTGTTTAGGGATACCTATTAACATCCTGCACATGTTTTATGGAATACATTTGGGAAATGGAAAATGTTTTCCTGTAGTATTTATTATGCCTGCACAGCCATATAAGATATAATTACAGGCATCTCCTGCTTAACATCAGTAATCTATTCTTGAAAAATCAGATATCTATACAAAAACACTCACCCAAGATGCATATTTCCTGTTATTTTAAATGGGAAAAGTTATAATGCATTATTCATCAACCCCAAATCCCCAACTAATTTCCTAAAACACAATTTAAATGCACACACACATAACAAATTATCATTTAAGATGTAAAATGCTTCAAACATTGCTTCCTGATAACCAAATTATCAATATGATTGTTAGCAAACAGTTGGTTTGGGTACAGAGCATGATACTCTAAGTCTCTTTGCACTGGCAACATTCCCTTTGATAATAATCAGCATACTCTTAAAAAAATGTGATTCTGATATTCCACTTTTTGTATTTGGAATGTAACTTGACAGTTGTCACCACACGTTGTTTTGTTTAGAATGTTGTACTGAGTGTTTAAGACTTACATATAATTTTTTTAAATATATAAAGGGAAGTGAAAAACCATTGTATTGAAAAATATGTAAGTGCTATGAATTTGTGTAGTATTTTTTTTTAAAAAGAGTCATTCTATTAGGAAACATTAACTGTAGAGGCTGTCAGATATGACCATAATGACACAGTTTATTGTTCACAGCATAATGACATAATAAAGTGCCTCGCTAGGCGTCTAGTACAGAGTCTGAGACTTGGTTGGTGCCCAAACAATATTTTAACTCTTACTTTAAAAAAAAAATTCCATCAGTAAATTCATCAATTAGGATTATGTTTCTATTTCCATTATAATTAGAATATCTCATTTATTTTAAGAAACATTTGTGAGCCTCAATCATAAATATGGGTTTAAATTTTCACCTACTGTAAATTGAAGGCTGTGTCTGGGTACTTACTAGGAAAAAAAAAATCCCAGCCCACAAGGACTAATCCAGGTGTGGTTTCAGATGCAGAGAAACAAAATCCAATAATCAAAAATAATTATGATGAAGTATGCTCCTAAGAGATCTCTTCTGCTGTAGATAGTCACTATAAATTCTGGACAAAATATGAAAAAACAACCACTTGAAGCATCTGAGAATGAGCAAAAGCAGACATATTCCAGAGAGTGATAGAATCTTAGAAAAAAAGACTAGCATAGGATAAATTTCCTATTAAAATGAATTCTAGTCTGAGGGCATGCAAAGTAGGTTCCATGTGGCATCTAAACCTTTGACAGAAACTACAGGTCTGCAGACTACACTTGGAGTACAAATTACTCAGCTAAGCAATAAAAGAACTAAATAAATTTGAGCTGCTGCCCATCAGGCACAGTTTGAAGTAGGATTCCAACCAAGTCATCGTCTCCTTAAACAAACCAAAAATGTTAACAATTTTGGGAGCAATGTAACAGAATTCAGTCTCTATGACATAACATTGCAATGCCCAGAATACAATCCAAAATTACTTGACATACAAAGAATATAAACATGTGACCCATTTTCAAGAGAAGTAACAGTCAACAGAAGCTAACCCCAAGATATGTCAGACATCAAAATTAGCAGACAGAATTTTAAAGTAGCTATTATAAGTATTATTAATGAGGTACAGGAAAATATGATCATGAATAAGAAAATAGATGATCTTAGCAGATAAACAGATAATATAATAAAGAGACAAATGGAAAACCTAAAACAAATGATACAATATCTGAAAATAAACAAATAAAATTAATCTGAATCTTTAATATAAATCTTTTACCTTCCAGGTAAAAGGTACTAAAGGGTATGTGTATTCTCAAGTCACAGAAAACATTTTTACAGTCTTTTCCTTGATGCCTCTCTCAGTTCTCCATGTGGTTGGCAAGTGCTGCCCAATGAAGTGTTCTTTTTACTACCATATTTTACCACTTCCAGTCTCCCCCAATTTTCTACCAACATCCTACCTGAAAAGCTTTTCTTGATTCTTCTCTTTTCTTTTCTCCTTTCTCTTCCCTTTTCCTTCTCCCTCTGAACTTTTCTGGATTCTGTTATTTCTCATTGTCCAGGAGCTCCACAGGAATGGGGACTCAAATTTTGCCCCAGTAGGTAACACTGTTTTTCCTTTGAAAAGCAAGGAGTAGAGATGAGGTGAGACATACAGTGACTACTCATGGATGTATTATTTGTTCCTAAACCTCTGCCGGTATATCCATGGGCTTGTATATCTGAATACGTGTCACATTTATTGGTGCACCCTGTTCTTTAGTGTGCTCTGCTTTCGACACCCTTCTTTTCCATTGATCATTATTATTTATTTAGCTGCCAAGTTTTATGTCTTTCCACTGCCTACACTACTGTCAACTTCTACTGACTCACTGACCTCCAAGGCCACCACTGCTTTGGAATCATCTAGTTTTCCCAGGCCACTGACTGCATCCACTTTTAAAATTATTTCTTTATTTATTTACTTTATTGAACTATAGTTGATTTACACTACTGTGTTAGTATCTGGTGCACAGCATAGTGATTCAGATACACACACACACACACACACAGAGACATATATATTTATATTCTTTCTCATTATAGGTTATCACAAGGTACTCAACATAGTTCCCTGTGCTACACAGTAGGACTTTGTTGTTTACCTGTTTTGTATATAGTAGTGTGTATCTGCTAATCCCAAACTCCTAATTTATCCCTCCCTCCCCCCTTTCCCTTTGGTAACCATAAGTTTGTTTTCTATGTCTGGGTGACTGCATCTGCTTTTGTCCTTTTTCAGCTAATAGGAAAGTCATTACCCTTTCTTATGACCATGCCTTCAGAGGGAGTTCCAACAGCATAGTTGTTGAATTGCTAGTGATCTAGTTTTTTCCTTTGTACTATAGCTCTTGCCCTTTAAGAAGTCACAGGTGAGTAGTGGAGCAAAGAGTGAGTTGAGGTTTGGTGAGAGCCAGACTCTCAAATGGAGGACCTGTTGAGGCTGGATCACTGTATTGTACATATATTTTGATTTTCTGTATATCATGATGTTCTGACATCTTAAAATACCTTTCTAGTCAGGGAGAAACTGTCCCTCCCTGAGGTAGCCAATTCTTAGAGACAGCAAAGGGCCCAGTCAAGATTATGCCTTTGACATACAAACTAACCAATCCAGAGCCATCCCTCCCCTATCTGGCCCTTATACCCCTGGAGTAATAGTCCTCTGCCTTAATCATCCTGGGACCAGGTAATAGGCAACTAAGGATCAATCCTATAGCCTAAAGCCAGCTGGAATTATTCAACGTAGCCAATCCTAATTCTGCCCTGCCTTGCCTTTCCCAAGGAAACCCCAAGAAGGGCTGCAGCCTGAGTGTTCTCCTTGCTCCCATCTTCTGCCTCCTGACCACTCTGGTGTCTCTCCCATGTGGCCCCGGGTAGTGTGCCATTATTCGTATATTTAGGACTTGTGAGTTTAATAAACCTTAGTTTTTCACTTGAGCTTCTCTTCCACTTGTAGCAGCATCTGACTGACCATGTCATCAAAGAATATAAAACAATCACTCTTCCTGATGCTTCCGCAGGATTCTTTTCCATCCAGGCCTTCATTGTCCCTTCTCTCAGGCTGGCCTCTTCCAGAAAATCCCTATTCATCAGGCTGACCTGAATCCCAGCTGTAGTCTAGTTTCATGTCCTAACCCACCATCCTTCTTTGTCCTTGGTAAGTTGAGGGATGTGATTGGGTATAAATGTTTACAGTTAACCCAGAACATTCTGTGATGGTGAAAATCTAGAGAGACATTTCAAGAAATTTCATGATGTCTGGCCTTCTCAGAGCATACAGAGGACCTCCAGTGAGATGTATGCCTGGCCATAAAAATATTCTGGGAGGTAAGATTTCTCCTCTACTCTCTTAGGGCCTCCAGCTGGGACTGACGTAAGAGATAAACAAGAGAAAAGCATACATATTTTATTTAATAAATTTTCCATATACACGGGGGTTTTCAGAAGAAAAATGAAAATTCAGAGAAGCAGGTAGGATCCAAAGCTTACATACTAGATTGGACAAAGAGTAATAAATTTTGGAAACGTGACAAAACAAAGGGGTTTGGGCTAGAGCAGTTAATTATAGAAAAATACCTGGAGAGAAATGGTTTGTTTAACAGTGTGTTTGTACAGATCTCTCCTGGCTTCCACTTCTGGTCTCCAGTGACTTGAATACCTTCCTTACTCTGGTACAAGGAGGGCACCTTTCACCTGGGAGTTTTATCTCCTGCTTTTAGGGAGAAGAAAGATGGTCAGAATGCCTGTCTTGTGTCTGCTATTTCTCAAGTGCCTTTAACTCAAAATGATCCATGTGCCAAGGTGGCAGATTTTAGGATGACATGCTCTGAAGCTCTGCAATTTCCAACGTTTGAAGGTGCATTTTGTTCACAATTCACAGACACAGGCCATTTCGTTTCTTTAATTTCTGTCAAAATATGGTAGTAAGTCAATGAGGCATCATGTAATTCATGATGTCTTAGAATTGAGGAGCTATGGTGGTTTTAATTAGGGCTGGGGTGGTTAGTTAACTAGGGTCCATGGTGGTGGTGGTTCTAACAGAGGAAATGGCATCTACTGGACCCCGAAGGGTGGTTGTTCCTTTGTCAGATGGTGGCCAACGTAGAAGGGTATTCTGGGAAGAGAGAACAGCATAAGAAGACCCCAACAAAGAGGGCAAGTCTGGGGCTTTTGAGGCCTTGTGAAATGTTTTAGATCATGAAGATGGGTTTTATAGATGGGATGGGTGATAAATTTGAAACCCTAGTTGTCTTATTTTGTATTGGCTGAGAATTGAAAGCTAAGAGCATTTATTTTCATCGGGTACTGGAATAACTGAAGGGTTTCACGGAAGAGTTTAAGTCTTACTACATTGAATTTTCAGCAGTAAGTAATAAGTGATAAGATCAGTAGGGTAGTTCCGGCAGTGGCCTAGCAAGAGATGATGAGCATTTGATCTAGAAACTGGAACAGAGAGAAGTGGGAAAAGGGGGAATAAAGTGACCTTCCAAAAACATGCCATGTAGGTGGTTTTGGGGGAAAAAGAGGTAAAAGGTGAATCAAGAGTTTCCACCTTGGGGACTGAAGAGATGATGAAGTCATTTATTGAGAGAGTAAACACAGGAAGAGAAGCAGACTTAAGATCTTACAGCATGGGATGAAAAAGACAGAGGTATACTATATGTACACAAACTTACAGGTGCCCTACATGGAAAAGAATTAGATAATAAGAAGTTCTGGGGAATTTCTTGGGACAGGGATTTGAACTAAAGACATGGACACGTTCTTTATTTTATTTTGTCATTCAAAATTTGGGGGGGGGGTCTCCTCTGTGCAAGGTTTCATTCTTGGTGCTAAGGATACACAGATGAAAAAGATACAGTTCCTACCCTCAGAGAAGTCACAGTTTAGGGGAGGAGCTCCATGAACTCATCCAAATCCCATGTCTAGATGGGTGTGATTAAAGTACTATCATTAAAGTATGATGAGAGTCCCATGGCAGACCCTGCTCATGCCCCGCCTTGCCTGCTCAGCTCTTGACATTCCTGGGCATGCCAACCCCACCACTTCCAACTTCCAGCACCTGCCTCTTCCTGAGAACTTTCTCTGGCAGGGGGAACCCTCTGAAAGTGTCAGGGAGTTACCACCACCTCCCCAACAGGTAACACTCAACCCATGACTGTGAAGAGTTGGGAGATAATAGCAACCTTGCCTCTCAGTTGGGGTAACGATGAGGTGTACTCTGCTCTGCATCACATGTTTACCATTGAGATTGAGCCCTTAGTTGTCCACTGCATTAACTTGCTGGTTAAGTCCCTCTAAATGGACTTTGTTTGCTTTGTGTCTCCCTTTGCTCTTCCACTGATGCTTCTGGAAACCTCTGCTCAAGGGAACTACATACATGCACGTGAATCCTTGGCTCAAAGGCTGCTTCTGCAATAGCTTTTAAACACATCCACAAGCTCTTTGACATGCCTCCCATCCACAGATGGGATCTAGGTCCCCACCCATTGAATCTGGTAAAGTTTTGACCTGTAGAATGTTCTAGAAGTAATGCTGTGTGACTTTTGAGCCTGGGTCAGAAATGGCCACTTACCTTTTCTCTTGTCCACTGACATTTGCTGCCGGAGTTCTGAGCTACTGTGTGAGGAGTGCTGGAGAGGGCACAGTGAGAGGCCACACAACGCGTCCTGAGACTCTGTTTACTTACAGTGAGATGCCAAGCGAGCCTGAGCCCTTGATGTCATTCTAGCCCAGGCGCAAGGCTTATGAGTGAGGAAGCCTCCTGGGGACTTCAGGCCCCAGGATTTGAGTCACCCTTAGCCGTTCCAAGTCTTCTTAGCTGGATTTCCAGGCAGAGACCAGCTTCTCTGTGCCCTGCCTGAATTCCCAGCCCACAGCATTCATGAACATAATAAAATGGTTGTTTAACACCACTGGGTTTGGGGGTCATAACACGGCTATTGACTTAAGATAGTACTTTCATGAAGGAAGCATCACGAACATCTATGAGATGCTTGGAAATAGGAGTATGAATTACTCCATCAAGGGAAAGAGTGCAGCTCAATTATTTTCTCCCATGCAGAGGTGATGTCTTTTACCTAAAAATGTGTATATTCTGTATACAGCCTGTCTCCCATCATAGGACCCGTCTCAATTGATATTATCTGGAAACAGTGGCTTTCAGGAAGTTACATGGTCTGAATTAGACCAATAAATTACAAAAGAACTACCAAGGGGCCACTGGCTAATAGGTTTTCAATAGCTTTCCCAATTTAAAGGTATTTTCTTGTGCTTTATCATTAGTGATCTACATACATTTGGTTAGAAATTTCTTCTATATAGCACAAAGAGCTATATTCAATATCTTTTACTAACCTTTAATGAAAAAGAATATGAAAATGAATATATTTGTGTATATGCGTGATTGGGACATTGTGCTGTACACCAGGAATTGACACATTGTAACTGACTGTACTTCAATTAAAAAAAGAGAAAAAAGTACATGGGACCTGAAAAAAGGCATTACAGCAGAGATTCTGCCTGAGTGAAGCCCTAGGTTCTATCTAGTTTGAACATGAGGTGAAGGGGAGGGGAGGGTTCTCAGGTGATTGGAAATGATTTCTGTGTTGGATGTGATGTCTGTCGTATCCAATCACCTGGTGCCTGTTTAGGATTAGACATATGACAGCAGGTGGAAGTGTGCTTTTTGATCCTGAAATGGCAACAGACCCTCACGTCTGTAGTTTCATTTGACAAATTTGGCAGGAGGGAAGAGGTCTGGAACCAGAAGCATCTGCCACTGAGTTGGGAGAGCTGAAATAAATGCTTTTATGAAAGCCTTTTCCTTCCATTGCCACCCAGTGAGCTTACTGTGGACACAAGATTAGATCTAAGTATGTTTATCAATATTAGGATCCTGGGATCATCTGTCTATGACTCATTGGTGTTTCTGAGATTCAGTTTGAATCTGTTCAGTTGACTTCAATTCAAGAGACATTTACATGGCTACCGGGCGTTAGGTGTGTGTGTGTCTGTACTGGGGCCTTGGAGGAAACCTGAGTAAAGTGTAGTTCTTGCCTTCAGGATGGTCATTCTCCCTCCTGTCATTGGACAGCTGCCTCATCACCAGGTGAGAGGCCTTCCCCAACCTGGATGGACTACAGTTCCATGAAAAATAAAAAAGGAAAACAGTTTCAGTACAGAAGAAAGTGATGTCACTATTAAATACTGTGGTGAGCAAGCTGATTTTAAAAGCAATGGAAAAATTCACAGAGGGAAGAGGTGATAGTTTGTATACAGATGAACAAAAGCTGCTTTAGGTCATAAATAATCTGAAGCAAAATAGAAATGACAGTTTGAGGACAATATTTGTGAGAAATAATTTGGTTAACATCCTAATCATGAGGAGAAGTCTTACCAATCAGCTAAAAAAAATACTAATGGGTAGAGAATATGAACCAATAATTCACCAAAAGTACAAATGACTAATAGAAGTATGAATAAATGAAAAGAGTTAAAGAGATGCCCCATTTTACCTATCAGATTTACTGAGATTCCTTGGAAGCAATAATATGCATTGGGGTGAAAGCGTGGTGAGGCGCACTGCCAGTAGGAACAGTATTTCTGCACCACTTCTGAAAGCAAATTGACAATCTGTGTCAAGACACTAAAAGAACTCAGAAGCTTTTTGGTTCATCAGTAGCACTTCTACGGAGCTGTTCTAAAGACAAAAGCGATGAACTCAAAGGTTTATGAAAAGAATAATTCTCAAAATGAGGTTGATTATAAAAGTAATATAAAAACAATCTAAATGCCTCCCAAAGGGTGTGGCTGAATACATTTGTATACATGCGTAGCATGTAGCAATTGGTAAAAGTTAAATTTATAAAGGATATTTGATGACATGGAAAAACTCTTTGTCAGAATGCTGATGAGCAAAACAGAGAAAAACAAAATATTAACAGTTTGTTACCAATTTTGAACATGTATTTGTAAACACTACAAAGCAAATATGCCAAAAATGTGAAAATGTCTGCCACTGCTGAGCGGTGAGACATTGGGTGATATTTACTTTCTTCCGTTGAACTCTTTGGGATGTCCTACGTCTCTACAATGAACATTGAGTTTGTTTCTGTTGCTGCACAAGGTACCACATATTTAAGATCTTAAAACAAGATCACGTGTTACTTCCCGGTTTCTGCAGGTCGGAAGCCTGAGGTTGGTTTATTTGGATTACCTGCTCAGGGACACAAGGCTGAAAGAGGGTGGGAGGTGAGCTGAGGTGAATTCTCATCTGGAGTATAGGGTTTTCGTTCAAGCTCACTTAGGTTGTTGGCACAATTCCGTTGCTGTGATTCTAGGGCTGAGGTCCCTGCTTTCTTGCTGGTTGTCAACCAGGGACCACTCTTAGCTCGAGGCTGCCCGCGGTTCTTTCCCATGTGACCCCATAGGCAGGTCACAACGTGGATGTTCGCTTTCTTCCAGATGAGCCTGAGGGTGTGAGTCTCCTCTTCTGTGACCAGCTGCAGAAAACTCTGCTTTTAAAGGGCTCACTGATTAGGTCTGGCCCACCTGGATAATCCCCTCGGGAAATGTCCACTACTTTGGGAACTTAATTACCCCTTCCAAATCCTTTTATAGCGGTACCTAGGTTAGCATTTGGGTCAATACCGGGAGAATATACATGAACACCAGGGGTTTGGAATCCTGGGGGCCAGCTTAGAATTCTGCTTACCACAGCACGTGTTAGCAGGTGAAGCTTTGGGGGAAAACACCAGACTGCTTGGATTTTAATTCTTCCTCTGACTGATCAACAGACTTGGGGCAAGTTACTTAACCTCTCTGAGCTTCAGTGATCTTTAAGGTGGGAGAATAATAGTAATCATAATAGTAATTATCTCAAAGAATAATTGTAAAATTTGTCACATATTTAAATGTACTAATATTTTATTACTTAATTTGGCATGAAGTCTGGTTTTCAGGCTCAGGATCAGAAAATACAAAAGCAAAATTAAGAAGCCCACAAAAACTAGTTAGGCAGAAGACAGTCTGACCAACCGTAAGAAAGAACTTCAGATTTTTCTCTTTATCATTCTCTATTTTAAGTCAACAGCTAGGAGCCTGTTTATTCCCTACCTCTGTGCAGTACTGGTCTGCAGCAAAGTGAAGTAACTGAGCACCCCTCTGGCTCTCCAAACCCTTTTCTTGATGTTCTGCTTCCCTCTCCAGTAAAGAAAAGCGTTTTGTGCTTCTCCATAGCTGGGAAACCTTGTTAAAACGCAAACGTTATCTTAAAAAGAGAGGCCACATACGGTAGTTTAGCATGGCTTGTGTTATTTTGAAAATTCTGTAATGGGAGCCCAAAAGAAAGAGGTGATACCCTGGTGAACTACCACCCCTTCTAGAGATAAGAAGATGGCGAAAGTCATGAAAACATTAGTTTCTTGAGAAAAAAAAATCTGAGAGATAGAAAGAATAATAGAATCTCTCTTCTAGAAAGACCCTGAGTCCCGGTAGCCACAGGGTACTACAGTCCCTGCAAAAGGTTGCTCACTGCCTCGCTTGGATTTATTTCTGGTCATTGGAGAGTTTTGTTTGTCTGTGGAAACTCCTGCTTCTCTTCTTGGCAGTCCCACATGGCAAGTTCAAGCCTGCTTCTCCAGGTCAGCCTTTGGGTGCTCGACAGCGTGGAAAAGGGGATGGAGAAATGCCAAAAACAAACCATGCTACTTTTGAGCCCAGCCCACCCTCTTTGCATTCTGGGCTGTTTCTACTCCCTGCCACCCAACCCCACACTTCATCTCTGCCCACCTCCCTGGCTGCTATCTCACCTCCCTGTGTGAGAAGAAAATGACTGCAAGCAGGTCACATCTGCTTTCAGGTTTCCCAAAAAGTGCTACATGTGAGGAGGGCCAGGTTACTGGATGCTGGGTTGAACCTTTCCTTCAACTGGAGCTGAAGGAATCATGGAAGCATGTGGCCAGCTGAATGAGACCGGGTTCTCTGGCAGATTTCTGTGGATTTTATAGACCTGGTATTTTTTAACCCAGAGTGTGTGCTGAGTGAACACCTTTGAATGGAATGAAACAATACCAACTCCTAAAGATGAATGTGCTAATATTTTGAATTATCTAAGAGTTATTCTCTCATTGTAGATTGATAATACAGGTATTTCGAGTATGAGTTGGGTTAAAAAAAAGAATAATGTCCTATAAAATTACATCAGTATATATATTTTTCGTATTTATTATGCATTAGGCACTGTGCTAGGTGCTTTACAAACACGATCTCATTTAATCCCCATTAGACTATAAGCTCATGAGGGCAGAGCCAAAGCCTTCGCTGCATGTTGTGGTATTGGTGTCTAGCAGAGTGGCTGGCATGTGGCAGTGGATAATGTCTGTGAATTACTTCGACATAGATTTATTTAAGGAGCAACGTCTTTGTGCTAGAGCAACCTGTCAAACAGGCACTGGATGCTAATGCTGAGTACGAGGCATTAAGCAGTGTATAAAACACACAGAAATCCTGGTCCTCATGGAAAGTAGTCTTTAAGAAGAAAGACTGGATTCAGGTTTAAATTCTGTTTCTGCCACTTACTGGCCATGTGACTTTGGCAGTTCTTTCCTATCTCTGGGACTCTGTTTTCTCACCTGTAAAATGGACATGATCCTAGTAGGATCTGGGTCTTAGAGTGTCTGGAAGATAACAGAGCACTGCCTGGCCCATGGTGTGTTCTCAGAACATGGCTACCATTATTTTTATAACAGTCATTCTATAAGAATTCGTTGAACGAATGGATGAGTAATTTTTCCCTCCACTCGGTTAGATAGGAGGTATATTCTTTCTTTCATAAATAAGGAATCTGACCTTGAGAGGGGTTAAGTTCTTTGCCGAAGGTCACTCTTCTGGTAAGAAGCAGCATTGTGATTGGTATCCAAGTCCATATGACTCCAAATTCCATTCCCTTCCACACTATTGCTGCTGTGTTCCTGTTAATGGTGAATGCCAACAAGGAACATAAACACATAGGATGGCATTCCTGAGAGCAACTCAGGCAAGAGGGTAAATGCCGAGCTGTTTCCCAGTAAGAATGGGGCAAGTGAGGTTAAAAAACAAAACAAAACAGTATTATAAAACTCTATCAGAGTCCAGCTGCCAATGTGGGAGTATTACCCAGTCTAGCTGTTAAGTGCTGTTGTGTGCCAGTTGGAAGTGGGCTGCATTTTCTTCATGTGACAGCTGGTCTTGGTAGCAAGGAATGCCTCGAAGTTGGCAGCACAATTTAGCCCAGAAACTGTTTGACTTGATCACAAGTATGCAGCTGAAAACCTACAACCAGAGAGATGGAGAACTCAGAACCGAGTCTGACAAGCAGGCAAAGGAGAAATGACTCTTTATTATTCTATTTCAATAATTAAAGAGGCTGCACTTGGCTACAGATCTCCAATTTAGTAATATGTGTTTCCAAACACATTATTAGATGAGGTGTACATTCACTGATCTACTGATGTTGCTTTTGATCAGCTGGAGACCTTGTCCTTGCAGGACTTGTAAAATGGTTCCATTCAAGGTATAATTAATACAGAAGTAACAGTGAGTCTTGTTCAGGTTTTCTTTAGACTCATCTCCAGTGCCACCTCTTCCAGGACAACTTCTTTGACTTATTCATTCGTTTGTTCATTCATTCAGGTATTTATACAACTTAATAGATATTTACTGAGTAGTACTATATAAAAGACTCTGGTAGAGAGCTTGACAAAGCCCTTGCTCCTATGGGATTTGCATTCTGTAGGGGAGACAGACAATAAATAGCAAACCAACAAGTGAGTAATTAAAATAGTTCCTGACTGTGATCATATCTGTGAAGGATAGGATATGTCATATGCTTCTCTGAAGTGGCATTTGAGCTGAAGCCTGAATGCTGGGAAGGGATGGTCATGAACAGAACTGAGGAAAGAAACATTGTGGGCCAAGGGAAAGGCTAGTTTAAGGGTCCTAAAGAAGAGAAAGGAGATCTTTGTGCCTATATCTCACAAAGTTGGGAAGGAGGGGCAGAAATCAGGATAGAGTTTGACAGGGCCCAAATCATCTTGGAACTTGTGGGACTTGGATTTCCTTCTAGATGCAGTGGTAAGTCCTTAGGACATTAAGCATGGGGATGGAGTGATATATTTTTTTAATATTCTTAAAAGTACTCTGTAGAGTGAATAATAGATTGTTGTAGCCATAGTGATCAATGGAATGGAATTGAAGGTCCAGAAATAATCCTTATATTTGTAGTCAATCTTTAGCAAGGATGCCAGGACACTCAAATCAGGGAATGAAGAGTCTTTTCAACAAATGGTACTGGGACAACTGACTAGCCATATAAAAAAATGAAATTAGATCCCTGTCTATATCATAAACAAAAATAAACTCAAAATGGCTCAAAGCCTAAATATTAGAGCTGAAAGTATAAAACACTTAGAAGAAAACAGATGGGTAAATTCTGATCTTGGATTTTCTTATTATGACACCTAAAACATGTATAATAAAAGACAAATTGGATCAATTTAGCTTCATCAAAATTAAAAACTTTTGTTCATTGAAGGACATAATCAAGGAAATGAATGGATACACCGCAGAATGGGAGAAAATATTTGCACATCATGTATCTAATAAGGGACTTGTATCCAGAGTATATAAAGAGGTCTTACAACTCTATAATATAAAGAGAAATAACCCAATTTAAAAATGGGCAATTGACTTGAACAGACATTTCTCCAAAGAAGATGCAAGAATGGCCAGTAAGTACTTGAAAAGACGCTCATCATCATTAGCCATCTAGGAAAGGCAACCACAAACCACGGTGAGATACTATGTGACACCCACTAGAACACTAGAATAGTTATAATAAAAAGAAGTTAGGTAATAACAAGTGTTGGCTAGGTTGTGGGGCAATTGGAGCCCTTGTATACTGCTGCTGAGCATGTACATTGGTGCAGTCACTTTGGAAGAGAGTCTGGAAGTTCCTCAAATGTTAAAGGCAGACTTACCCTGTATTTCAGCAATCCCACTTCTAGATATGTGCCCATGAGAAATGAAAACATATGTCCACACAAATGTTATACAGTATTTTTCTTAATAGTCTAAAAGTAGAAACAACCCAAATGCCCATCATCTGATGAATGGATATATAAAATGAGATACATGTATACAATGATTTATTATTTGATAATAAAGATAAATGTAATGCTGACACATACTAAAACATGTATGAACATTGAAAACATTCAGTGAAAGAAACCAATCACAAAGACTGCCTATTGTTTGATTATATGTATATGACATGTTCAAAATAGGCAAACGTATAGAGACAGAAGGTAGATTAATGGTTGCCTAGGGCTGAAGGGTTAGGAGTTTTGGGGATTACGTTTATGACGAGAGCGTTTTCTTTTCTGCATAATGAAAATGTTCTAAAATTGATGGAGGTGATGGAGGAGCGCTCTGTGAGTATAATCAAACCATTTAATTGTACACTTTAAATGGACGAATTGTCTGGTATATGAAATATGTCAATGAAACTGATTTTTTAAAATCATAGATAGGAAGGCAAGATTAGAGATAAGTAAATAAATTAGGAGGCTGCTGCTGTTGTTCAAGTGGGAGGTGGCAGTGGCTTGAACAAGGGTAATCTGGTCACCCCATCTATTAATGTCAGGTCAGGCCAAAGTAAATATTCTTCTTGTTTATTCTTGTTTGTCTATCTCTGTCATTAAAACTTCTCACATTGCAATGAAATGATCTATATAGCTGTCTGTCTCCCCTACTACATGTAAACTTCCAATGAAGAACTTCATTCTTATCTTGTTTTAGTTCTCTGTACATCAAATGTCTGTATACACTAGGAACTGAATAAATGTGCAGTGAATTGATCTGGGTCAGCAGTTGATGGCATTAAAGATGTCTCAGATGTCTCTAGAAGGTATAAAACTGAGAGCAATTAAAAATGTATGCAGCACTCTCATTTTCTCTCATCCTCATCTTTATCTAGAATTGATTGCAGAGAGTTTACCCAAAGGAGAAAATAATACACAAAAAGAAAGTTTTAGCGGTCGGAGTAGAAGGAAGTCAAAGAAATAAAACTTTCCTTGTTTGCAGACAACATACTTGTCTAGGTAGAAAATCCCAAAGAATTTGTAAAAACAACACTCAGAATAAGTGAATTTAATGAGATTATGGAATATGAGGTGAATCCATGAAAATCAATTGGATTCTATACACTCGCCATGTACAACTTGAAATCAAGAAATTTAAGTAATGCCATTTACAAGTACTTTAAAATGGAATACATATGTATGAATATAAAAAACCACGTATAGGATCCAAAAATGTAGATGAAAGATCTTAATAAACATAGGCAGACCATGTTCCTGTTTTGGAGGACTCAACATCATAAAGATGTCAGTTTTTTACAAGTTCACCTATAGATTTAATGCAACTCTAATGAAAACCCCACTGGGGTTTAACAGATATAGACAAGCTGATTCTAAAATTTATATGGAAAGGCCAAGAACTAGAAAGGCTGAAAACAGTTTTGAAAAAGACAAAGTTGAGATTATACCACCAGACTTTAAGACCTCCCCCCTATAAAGGGTCAGTAATCAGGACAGTGTCGTGCTGGAGAAGAGATGTGTGGAGATTGATGGGAGAGACTAGAGCTCTGAAGGAGACCGACCCACACTCCTATGGATGACTGGGTTGGTTTAGTATCAGGTTTCTTGTGATATAGTTTACATATTATAAAACCCATTCCTTTAAAGTATGTAATTCAGTGGTTTCTGGAGTGTTGACAGAGTAGTGCGACCATAATTCTAATATTATTTTTGAAAACTTTCATCACTCAAAAAGAAACCTCGCACCCATTAGCAGTATTACCCATTCCCCAGATTACCAGGGCAATTAATTTTTTACAAAGCTGCAAAAGCAATTCAATGCAGGAATGGCCGTCCTTTCAACAAATGGTATTGGAACAATATGTAATGAAAATGAACCTTATACAATAATTAAATCAAAACCCATCATCAATCTAAACATAAAATGTAAACAAAAACATTTACATAATTTTTTTTATTTTGGGAGAGTTAATCAGGTTTATTTATTTTTAATGGAGGTACTGGAGATTGAACCCAGGACCTCATGCATGCTAAGCACGTGCTACCACTGAGCTATACTCTCCCCCAAAAAACATTTACATAAAAACACACAAAAAAAATCTTCAGGACCTGGAGTTAATCAAAGAGTCTTTAGCTCTCACACCAAAAGTACAATCCATAAGAGAAAAAAAATGAGTAAGTTGTACTTTATCAAAATTCAAAACTTTTTACTCTGTTAAAGACACCGTTAAGAAGATTGGGAGAAAGCATTTGCAAAACACATATCTGACCAAAGCCTTGTATCCAGACTTTAAAAACTCTCATAACTCAGCAATAAATAAAACCAAACAAACAATTGAAAAAAATAACATTTTGCAATGGACAGAAGACTTAAACCTTACCAAAGAGATTATAGGTGGTAAATAAATATATGAAAAGATGTTCAATATTATTCATTGAGGAAATAGAAATTAGTACTCCAGTGTGATAAAGAATGACACACCTGTTAGAATAATTAAAATTAAAATACTGGAACTATCAAATGATGACAAGAGTGCAGAGCGACCAGAATACTCCTCCATGGCCTGTAGGAATGAAAAATGTTCGGCCACTTTGGGAGACAGTTTGGCAGTTTCTTCAAATCATATGACCCCATCAGTGCCTCCCCTGAGTATTTACTCTGGAGAAGTGAAACTTATGCAAAGACCCATCCATGAATGTTTATGGCAACTTTATTCATAATTGCTCCAAATTGTAAATAGTGTCAAGCCCTTCAGTGACTGAAAGGTTAAACAGACTGTCCCACATTCACACAGTGGAATACAATGCAGCAATAAAAGAAACAAACTATTGATAAATGCAGCAGTTTGGATGATTCTCAAAGGCACTGTGCTAACTGAAAGAAGCCAGGCTCCCAAGGTCACATACTGCATGATTCCATTTACATGACAGTCTTAAAGAGACAAATCTACAGGGAAGAAGAAGAGAATGACCATTGCCAGGGCTTAGGATTGGGGACAAGGTGTGATGAAAAACAGATAGCTTGACTACAAAAGGAGCTTTGAAGGTGATTAAACTGTTCTGTATTTTTATTGTTGTGGTTACAAGAATTTATACATGTGTTAAAATTCCTAAAATTTTACACAGAAAAAGTCAGTTTTCCTGTAAATTATTTTAAAAAATAGAAAAATAATGCAGCTTTCCTGAACCTCAAGATCTCTGGAGACAGACTCACCTGACATTTAGTCTAGCTCTGCTCCTCATAACCTGGGTGAATTTGGGGTTAATGCTTAACCTCAGTATTCTCATCTGTAAAGTGGGGATACTAACTACCTGTCACCTGATAGAGAAAGTTAAGCGAGATAGTACTTGCAAGACACTTAGCACAGTGCTTGGTGCGTGGTAAGAGCTCAGTAAAGTTCAGCTAGTGTTTTTGCTATTATTTCTATGCCTTCTACTTCTTATTGTAGAGAATAATGCCAATGATAAAAATTAGTCATATTTTAACCACTAAAATACTAATGTCGGGACATTTTGAGAAGTAGTAACATGGTTTGCAGCTCTGTGATATTTTATCTGAAATTGCATCCCAGAGTCAGACAGGCTCAGTTTGCTCCCCAGTGCCCTCAACAATCAGAGGCCACTGTTCTACATTACCCCAGTGTGACTGATTTAGCTCCATCTAGAATCTCTGAGCCTACTGTTCCCTTGCTGGTTAACCTTGGAAGAAAGTTCAACATAATAGATTAAGAGAAAGCCTTTTGAGAGGTCCTATGCATCTTGACTCTGAGATGGTTTCCAAAACCTAGTATAAATTACCATTGCTACTCTTTGTGTGTGTGTGTGTGTGTGTGTGTGTGTACACAAATGGCAGTCTTCCAAACTCCTCTGCCAGTATCTCACAGCCACAGAAGGCTGGATTTTAAGCATTTGGAATTCCACTTCTTATCTTCCAGCAGTTGGCATTGAGAGCCCAGGACAGTTTCATATGTAAGTGCCTGATGTCACTGATAATCTATAACTGATAGAGCCCAGATGCCTGACTGAGCATGTCCAATCACTTAAGTTAATAGAGAAGCTTCATCATGTGCCTGTAATCTTTGGCATCTGACTTGCAGTCCTGTTCTCCCCCGACTCCTGAGCTGGCAAACTCCCTTCCACCTACAGTCTCCCAGGCTGGAGCATCTTTCCAGGAGACAGCAGAGGGTCAACTCCTGGCCCATCTTGTTGTCTTCTAATAACTCTAATAGCCCTGCATGCTTGCCACTTGAGAATTGTATTAAATAGAGCTTCCTGGTGTGTATGTTAGGATTTGTTTAGACACGAATCCTGTGATGGCCAGGCTGGGAAGATGCAGTGCTAGCTACACAGAAGGAAGTTGCACAGCCCTGGACAAGTCTGTTGTTTCTCTCTGGCCTCAGTTTTCACAACTGTAAATGGAAAGGACTGGATCCAATGGTGTCTAATGTCTCCATCACTTTTTTTTTTTAACTTTTTTTAATGTCTCCATCACTTTTAACATTTCAGGATTCTAGTTCAATAACAAAGTTGTGTTGTGGTTAAAAAAAAATTCCTTGAAATCTAAAACACATTGATCCACATTCTTAATTTTTTTCTTCTTCTTCAAAATAATGATCACATCTAAATTGAGTTATGAATACTATAATCTTTGTTGTGTGATTCAGTGTGGCTACAAAGAAATTAGTTCTTGAGCTGTCAATAAATTAACACGGGTTCGTGGTTATCTTCAATTCAGATTTGACACAGGCGTGAAGGAAGAGCTTGGAGAACCACATTTTTCACATCAGGAGTGACTGAAGAGGCATTAGGTTAGTTCAAGTGCATGTATTCTGTGCTGGGAGGTTGGGGGGAGGAGGTAGTGATGATGACTGAAGGGTTAGGAGAGAAGGAAGGGGATTACTAACCTCATGTGACAGAACAGTCACAATTAGACAACCCCTTCCCCGTCTTGCTTCACCGGAACGTGTTAGCTATTCACCTTCCAAATCCACTCCTGAACCAGAAGGATGTGCAGACACAGACAACATCTTTAAATTAGAAAGGAGCGGCTAAATGGCCTTGCTGTCGTTTCAGGAGAATACAAATACCTACATGTACCGCTCCCGGTACCAGGGCCTCCAGGAGGGAGTTGGGATGATAAGGACAAAGCCTGTGCTAGCTGACTAGGTCCAGGGCATTTTTTCCAGAGCCAGTGGTTTACAATTCCACATTCACGAATGTAGACTCTTCCCAACAGTGAGATAAATCCTTGCCTTCACCACACTCCTCGGTGGGGACAGCTAGAGGACCAGCAGAATATAAGGAATGCCAGGTTTTTTGTTGGAAGGCAGGAGGTTGGGTCTTGACTTTGTTATTTACCAATTGTATGACCCAAAGGAAGTAATTTTAACCTCTGTAATTCATTCCTTTATTATTTGGTTGAGTGAGTATGTATTGAATTCCTGCAATGCTGTCCACTGGGCTAAGTATCAGGATGACAATGAGACATCCTTCTTGCTTTTATCAATTTCAGAAACTCAATTACTGCCAGTAATACTTGATATATGTGTCAGGCCATATGCATTTTACATAAATTATGATAGTAAATTCTCACAATACTCCAAAGAGTTATTATCACCATTTTTCAGATAAGAAAACTGAGGCTCACATAGGTAGCTTACTCAAAGTCATGGAGCAAGTGATAGAAATAGGACTTTTGGTCCCGAGCCTTAAAGTTTAACCATCGTATCCACTGTACCTCTTGATTTACTGATCTGAAAACGTGGGTAATGCTACTGAACTAAATTTATTTCATAAGGTTTAGTGGAAATTTTTAGTAAACTCGAATGTGTCATTAAATGTATTCAGTGATTATAATAGGTCAACTGAATGGTGGAGGAGAAATAGCCCAGGGATGGATACTTCTCTGCTCTACATTTAATAAATCGTGGAGCGTGGGCAAGTCATTGCAGCAATCTGAGTCTTCATTGCATCAGGCGACCAGATGAAGGGAATTATGGCCACCCTGTCTTTCTTGAAGATTGTTGTAAGGATCAAAAAAAAGCTGGGGATGTGAAATGTTGTGTATGAATTAAGGGCTGTGAGAATTTAAGATCTTTGTCAATATAGTGTGAACATTTAAGTTGTGATGGGCAAGAGGGACACTCCCATGGAGTCTCAAGATATTCCCTGTATTTATTAATTCTGAGCATCTGAATCTTGACTTCCAAAGAAGTGAAGTTAAACAGAAAGAGCAATGGCATAGTTGTCTCACGAAACATTAGAGTTGCCACGTGACTTATAAACTTTGGAATGTGTTCAAAGGTAGTTTCCAGGTCCTACCCTCCAGATACTCTGGTTTGTTGGCTCTAGGCTGGCTCATAGGAGTCTATGCTTAAATTAATACTGATTCAGGGAAAACAGACTGCACGTTGTGAATCTTCCATCTTGTTCAAGACACACCCTTTACAGATGGAACATGGGGATGCCTGGCTTATAGGAAACACTTCCTAAAATGAATTCCCTTTCTTGCAAAGGAATTTGTTAATTCAACAAGTATTTATTGAGTACGTGCTATGAGCCAAGACGTGTTCCTCATGCTGAGGGTACAGCAGTGCACACGCTTGCCCTGGTGGAGCTGACATTCCCTTGGGGGAAGATGGATGGCAAAGTGTTAAGTACATTAATACATGGCACAGTGGGTCTGGTGTGCAGGAAAGACAGATCCATGAAAGGAAATTCAGCAGGATAAGGGGATAGAGTGTTACAGGTGGGGCCAGCCTTCCTCATAAAGTGATGTTTGAATAGAAACATGAAGGAAATGAGAGGGGCCCTCCAGGTAACTGAGGCTAATTTCAGCGAGGGGAAATAGGTACAAAAGTCTGAGGCCCAAGTGTGCTTGGCATATTCAGAGAACAGGACTGAGGCCATGCCCTAATGCACAGGAAGTCATGTGTACACACCGTTCTAACTCTTAAAAACGAAAATCTGCACCTGCTCCCAGCTCCCAATTTCTTAACCTGGCATTCAGAGCCCTTTGCAGTCTGGCTCTAATCTTCGATCTTTTTTCAATTTTTCTTTTTAACGCACATTCAGGTCCAACGGACCTCCTCTGGCTTTGCTTGCCCTCCCTCCCTCGGGCCTCCCCTGCCCTTGGGGCTCCCTGACTCCCTCTAAAGCAGTGGTTCTCAACTGTGGGTAATTTTGCCCCCAAAGTGAATCTGGCAATGTCTTTAAACTTTAGAAGTTGTCATAGTTGGAGAGTTCTACTGGTCATTTAGTGGGTAGAGGCCAGGTATAATGCTACATGCCCTATAATGCACAAGAGAGCCCATGCAACAAAGAATTATTTGGGCCAACATGTCAATAATACCAAGACTTGAGAGACCCTGCTCTAAGGCCTCTTTATTCTTCAAAGATGGGGCCTCTTTTATGCAGCTTCTGGAAGTCCCTTACCCCAGCCCTACAGGATTCTCTCTCTGAATTATGTGGACCTTATATACTGCCTTTTATCATCATATCCATCCTGACATGATTACGTGCACAAGTTTTGGAATTATACAGCACAGATTTCATTCTCATCCTATCTCTGTGATCTTAGGTACATTATTTAACTTTTCCAACGTACCTTTTCCTTATCTGTAAAACAGGACAAGTGCGTTGTTGGGAGGATTAAATGTGTTAGTGTGTGTAAATCCCTTAACCACAGTGCCTGATACAGGGCCTAATAAACCTTAGTTATTATGATAATAACCATTATTTAATTTCCTTAACTGGTTGCATGACCCTTGGAACCAGCAATTCGATGTTGTGCTTAGATCCCTTATGCTTTCTTGTATCTCCAGGTCCAGATGAGTTAGAGTTGTTTACCGAATTTTTCTTGGTAATTGTAAGCTTTGAGTAAGTGTTGGGTATATTCCCAAACAATGGGCTCCAAAGCTGGGAGCACAGGCTAAGTGCATCACCTTTTGAGAAAATAAACTGCTCACTTAGGTCAGTGAATAAACTCTTCCAGCTCACCGAATGCTGATGCTTGATCCAGGACAAATCCATCACTAGGGCTGCACCTGAGTTTCTGGGGATAGCTTTCCTCTTTTCTGTGTTAAGATAAGAAAGATAGAAAAAGAAATAGTCAGAAAAGAATTTAAGCACAGGCTCAACCCGATAAGAAGGAGGATTGTGTGGGGGCACTGACAGAGGAAGCAGGGAAGAGAAGTGATAAATGGTCTTAGGACTGAGGGAGGGCTGTTCATTTAGAGGGTGCAATCCTGTATGTGCCCTTTAAAAAAAAATAGTCTGCTAGTATGATTTCAGTGAACTCTTGGTTGAATGTGTCTCTTTCCCTCCCAGCCCTCCTTCTGAGTAACTTGCTGATTTTCCAACTTGTAATCTAGAAATCAAAGCTGTGAAAAAAGACAAGCAGAGGCTAAGATACTTGTATAAGCAAATGCGTGTTACTTCACTGCCACCTAATTTATGTTTTAAGTAAGTCAAGATATTTAGCCCTGGACCTCGCTTAAACTGAGGGAGACTTACAGAGCTCCAGACAGAAGTAGAGATCTGAGAGTCTCCCCTTCCTAACCCTAACACCAGGCTTCTGAGAGGCATCAGGAAGGGCTGGACTTTTTTTTTTCTTATAGGCAGGTACAGGGTCCAGAGGGGATGCTGGAGACAGAGGAAGTCCTCTGTCGGTGGATGGATGCTCCAACTGCAGCCGTTTTTTTTTGTTTGTTTTTTTTTTCCCCAGTTCTGAGAACATCTTTCTCTTCTTACTTTGGGATCTTCCACTGGCTTCTCGGCCCACTCGCTTCTTCTGTCCAAAGCCTGCTCACCCTTCATTCACAGCTTGAGCACCTCTTTCTCGGGGAAGTCCTCCCTCACTGCCCTTGCCCAAGCTGTTTTCCTCTCATTCAGTTCCACAGCACCCCTCCCTTCTCCTCCCTCACACTTACCACAGTTGTAAAAGGTATAAATCCTCCCTACCTTGTAAACTCTGAGCAGAGACGTGACCCAAGACTATCTTATTCGCCAGTCAGTTTTCTGTGCTCACAACAGTGCCTGGAATGTGGTAGTCTCACACTGAATGTTCATTGAATGGGTCAATGAAGTAGAAGTTATAAGTCCTGGATTTAAGCTCATCTCTGTCCTTGACCTGCTATGTGACCTTGAGCAAATGTTTTCTTCTGTAAAAATAGTTCATAGCTCCAAACCTTTTATGTGCACGATTCTACTTAGTCCTCACAACCACACAAGAGGTGAGTACTGTTTGCTGTCCGTATCTTGTAGATTAGAAAACTAAGACTCAGAGAGGTTAAATATTGGGTCCGAGTTTATGCAGTGTTCAAATCACCATGCCCTAGTGGTCCTTCCATTTCCCTACATATAATGTGAAAGTGCGATGCTAGGTAACTTCTGAGATCCTTCCTAAGTCCTACTTTTTGTAAGCTCGAAATCCTAATATTAAACTGGCACTAGTAAGGTAGAGTGACTAGGAGGTGGGGATGGCTATTGAAAGATTAGTTTAAAAATGATATATGATATTTGTCCTTGTCTGACTTATTTCACTAAGTATAATCATCTCTAGGTCTATCCATGTTGCTGCAAATGGCATTATTTCATTCTTCTGTATGGCTGAGTGGTATTCCATTGTATTTATATACCACATCTTCTTTATCAATTCATCTGTCGATGGATGTTTAGGTTGCTTCCATGTGTTTGTTGGCTGTTGTAAATGAGAGAGGTGATTAGGCAGACTTACTGACCCTGGCTTATTAACAACAAGGGAAAGACAGTGCCAGGCTGTGAAAAAACAAGTTGTTTCTCTTATCCTGCACCTGTCTCCTTAATTCCAAGAACATAGTCATACAACAGGACGATTTATGTCCCACAACTGCTGCCTTGATCAAGGACACACCCCAGTATCTCTTTCTCTGTTCTCTTTTTTTCCCGCCGAAGTTTCTGTTTTAGGGCTGAGCTTTATGGGAGGAAAGAGCCCGGAACAGAAGATGATTGGCACTACTAGAATAAAGATGACGAGGGCAGAGCCTTCTAATAAAAGACCCGGTGTCCAGATCAAGGGGCTGGAGCTGTCTTGACCAGCTACCTGGCTGACAGCTCCCTGTTGAGTGTTTCCTTTTTTTCCTCTCTCTGAGCAGTAAAGCAGCTTTCTTTGTTTCACTTTGTCCCTCTATATCTGTCGAGAATTCCTTCTCAATTGGCAGGCAAGAACCCACTCATCTGAGGTGAGGGGCTTGTCCACCGATTTGGTGGGCTTGCCCACACATTTTTTGGCTTTCCAGTTTGGGGGTTTTCTATCCGCTGACATAAATAGTGCTGCTATGAATATTGGAGTGCATACATCTTTTCTAATTGGAGTTTTCTCTGGATATATGCCCAGGAGTGAGATTGCTGGATCACAGGGAAGTCAGTTTTTAGTTTTTTAAGGAATCTCTGTAATGTTTTCCATAGTGGCTGCAAATTACATTTGAATGTGTGTGTGTGTATATAATATGTGTAACTGAATCACGATGCTATACACCAGAAAGTAACACAACATTGTAAATCAACTATACTTCAATTTAGAAAAATGATTATAATGATCTTGGTCTGGGGACATGAGGGCCAGGGGACAGGGAAAGAAGGTCCACTCATCAGTGACATGTCTTTTCTTGTTCCAGCTTACCCAACAAGTTGAACGACTCCAGCGTGCTTTAGCAGCCGGCATAGCACTTGCTTGACAAGATTTGACAAAGATCAGGCAGCTGTCAATAGTTTGCCAAAAGCTAAATGATGCAGGCTGAATGCAGCATATCATTTATAGTCGCTCGCTCTCTCACGCCCCTTCTTCCCACACTTGTATTTTTTTTTTTAATCTTTCTTTTCTCTGGAATTTCTTGCTTTTTGACAGTAAAGCAAATGAGCTCTGTGCCGTGAAGAATGGAAGCACTGCTCCTGTGCCTTTCTCTGCTCGCTGCCTTTGTTGAGTCGTGCATGTCTTCCTGAGTAATTGGAGACGACACCAGGTGTGAGGTGAGGGACGGGCAGAGTCTAGCCCTCCTGATGGTCTCCATCTGGCTTTGGAGAAGTTTGGATTCAGAGATAGGGTCGTAAGCAAGGACAGGAATGGTATTAAGGGGCAAGGTGACAATGAGCCACTAAGAAAATGGGCAGGCAGAACTTCCCTTAGATTTTTTGGGCTGGCATCACTGGCAAAGGGGGAAAGTAGATGCTGACCGAGCTGCTGATGCTGTGGATTCTGTCTCAGCTCCGTCACCGACCCCTGTGACCTTGGGGAATTTACTCTTCTAGGCTCAGTGCTTCTGTGTCTCTCAAGAGGAGATAATGGAGCATCACGGTGGTCCAGAGGCTTAATTATTGTTTGCAGAAGAAGACTTGGATATCTTTAGATGAATGGCACAGTCAAGGTGCTGTCCAAAATAGTATCATTTTGCTTGTTAGTTAGCAAGATGGCTGATACCTGTCATTGTGTATTGGGTCTGTCTTAATGGAGGAGTCACTGTAGAGAGAGGAAGGAAGAAATACGAGGCTGGAGAATGGCCATTCCATGGATTTTTTGGGTCCAATTGACCATGCTTCAAATTTCTTTTTATTCTGAGTGTTAGCTACTGTGGCCAATTAAAGATGACCACCAATTCTTTGATTCTCTTCCTGGTGAGAAAAGAAATTTGTTTCCACTTTCCTGAACCTGGGCTGGCCTGTGACCACATCACCACTGGGATGTGGTGAAAGTGACACAAGGCAAAGCTGGTCTTTAAGAGGACTGACCGGCTTTCCCTTCATCTCCAGGGGCCCTGGACCACCATGTAATCATTCCAGCTGCCCTGTTGTCCAGCTGTGCGCATCCTGTGATTCTGTGGAGAGTGGTCACCAAGGTGACAAACAGTGAGGCCTCTGTGGGTCTTCTTGGACCTCTAACCAGACCAACTGCCAACTAAATGCCCCTGAGCAATCCAGGTGATGTCACGTACAGCATGATAGTCATCCACCTGAGCCCTGCTCAGAGTTCTGTTCCACAAAATCATGATCCATAGTGAGGACAGTGTGTAACATGGGTGTGGAGATCTGGAGGAGTTACCGTTTATTGCCTGCCTGTTGTGAACCCACTGCAAGGCCTCATTTAATTTTTATTTTAATTCCAAAACTTAGGTGTAATTACTCTAGTTTTACAGGTGAGGGAATTAATTCCTAGAAGGAGCAACAACAGAGGAAGCTCTTGGATTTGCATCCAGGTGTGTATGAGGCCAGAGCACCTGGTCTTTCCAGGATGGCACCTACCCCCACTGGCACCTCTTTCTTGACGGCTGGTCCCGGTACACGAGGCATCAACTTTAATACTTTGTTACTTTGGGCTGAGTCCCACCCAAATTCCATTCTTATGCAAACACAGGAGGGCATGTTATCATTCAGGACTCAGTAATATGAATAAACTCTCTGATCTTTGCTTCCGGATTACTCTTTGCAAGAGCAAGATGTGATCATCTCTAATAAAAACCACCAACATTTATTGAGCAACTCTCTGCTCTCTCCTCCTTTCTCATTTAGAATCTTCATCTTAACCTATGGGAGAGATACTGTTATCCCCCCTCCTTTCACAGATTTGGTCCAGGATTCCCTACCTGGCTTATCCGGAGCCTAGACTGGATGCACAAGGATCCTGTTCTGACAGAGTCTCAGGATAGGTGTTTCCATGAGTTCCCTGCATAACCAGCTGTGTGTGGACCCTATTGGTCTAAGCCAGCTCAGGAGGAGGTGCTGACGTTAGTGGTTCCTGGGTAGGTTACTGTTCATGCTACCCAGATCAGTCATTTGCTTCCCCTGTGCCCAAGTTGGCCACACCCTAAGAAGCACGGTGCTCCAAATCAGAGGCTCTGCTCCTGGTGTGGAGCACCAATTCCCTCTAGAGCATCTCCCCTCTAGCCAATTCCCAGATAGGTCACAGTTGATGTAAAGAGGGTGGCTGGCGCATGCCGACCCTTGCTCGCTGGACACAAATGAATCTGAGCTCACGCACTTACTCTTGGTTAGGTGAACAGTGTTACCTGCAAAGGGTCTCAGAGCTAAAGGGACAGTAAGGCATGATTTGTCCAGCCCCTCCCTTAATTTGAGGTAAGTCAACTCTGATTCATAATCTCTTACGGGCGTTTTCTAGGCCTCCTCAACCCCCACCCTCTCTCTTGCTCATTGCTCTTTAATTCTCTTTTTTGGTGGTGTCTTTGCCTGGTTTTGGTATCAGGGTGATGGTGGCTTCATAGAATGAGTTTGGGAGTATTCCCTCCTTTTCAGTCGTCTGGAAGAGTTTGAGAAGGACTGGTATGAGTTCTTTGTATGTTTAGTAGAATTTCCTGGTGAAGCCGTCCAGTCCTGGACTTTTATTTGTAGGGAGGTTTTTTATTGCTAATTCAATTTCATTTCTAGTGATCGGTTTGTTCAAGTGGTCAGTTTCTTCTTGACTCAGTCTTGGTGGACTGTATGTTTCTAGAAGCTTGTCCATCTCCTCTAGGTTATCCATTTTGATTCCATATAGTTTTTCATAATATTCTTGTATGATATTCTGTATTTCTATGTTATTTGTTGTAATTTCTCCATTTTCCTTTCTTATTTTGCTTATTTGTGCTCTCTCTTTTTTTCGTCTTTGTGAGTTTGGCCAGAGGTTTGTCGATTTTATTTACTCTTTCAAAACACCAGCTTTCGCGCGCTTCTCTAACTGTTGGCGATAGCCAGGTATGGGCCCGACACTCCAGCACCACCCATTTTCAGGGCTAGTTGATTCCGCGGGTGAGTTGTTTCACACTCCTCAGCAGATTCCTACTTCCACGGCTACCGTCCTGCTGCTCACTGCCTTTAAAATGCTGGTCCTTCCCTCTCTTTCTCCAAGACCCCAAGCTTAAGCTTTCCTTCCAGCCTTTGCACTTGCTGTTCCTTCTCCCTGGAAGACTCTTCCTCTGGATCTTCCCGTTTTTGACTCCTCTTCTTTCGTAGTCACTTACACAGCACTTGCCTTGTCATTGTCCTTAGCCCTTTACATATGTTAACTCATTTAATCCCCATGATCATCTGAGGAAACTGAGGCACAGAGAGGTTAATCACTTCCCCAATGTCACACAGGTGGCAAGTGATAAAGCCAGGCTTTGAAGCCGTAGACTGGCTCCGGAGGCAATGCTCTCACCTGATTCCATGCCGTCTCTCTTTCCTGGCGTTAAGGCCTAATTCAAGGTCACATGGTACTGTTTGATATTCCCCACAGATCACTGAATTTGCCGCGTTTGCTGATTTCTTCATTGCTGGGCCCCTCCTCAGGGTGTGCACCCTGTAAGTGCAAGAGTTTGAGTTGTTTTGTCTGTCATCACATTTCTAGTGCATTTGTCGAGTGAATGATTAGGTTAGAGACCCGGCTGAGTAACTGGGTGGCGAAAAGGTGACTGAGCAGGATGGTAGCCGAGCTCCAGCCTGATCTCTCCATTGTTTCCCTCTCCTCCTTATTTTACCAGTTTTGACTTTTGTTCTTTCCTAACGAAGTGGCCCCTTTGAGTAGGAAGAGCACACAGCTAGCCAGAGCAGATCTAGCTAGAGTCTGGTTTTCGCCAGCTGCTGGCAGTGAGACCCTGCATGGGTTGTGTAGCTGTTCAGAGTCTGTTTTCTTTCCTGAAAATTGGAGGAAATTCCCTTTTTCCTTACAGAGCTGGTTTCACAGGGCTGTAGTAGTAGCCACAGCTAATGTGAATCGATCCCACCTCTGTGCCCAGCCATGCTCAGTCGATGACCCAGATTGTCTCATTTAGAGCTTCTTAAAACTCTGTAGTGGGGTGGGGTGGGTTTAGCTCAGCAGTAGAGCACATGCTTAGTATGCATGAAGTCCTGAGTTCAATCCCCAGTACCTCCATTAAAAGAAAAGCTATATTCAATTTCTTATAATGATCTGTAATGAAAAAATAATCTGAAAAAAAATATATATATAACTGAATTGCTTTGCTGTCCACCTGAAACTAACATTGTAAATTGAAAAATTAAGAATTAAAAAAAACTCCATAGGGTAAGTAGAGTGATAGCCCCATTTTACAGTTGAAGACACTGAGGCCCAGAGCAGTTGGATATCTTGTCCCTGTAAAAATCATACTTTGAACCCACACAGTCTGATTCCAAAATCTGTGCTCTTAACCACGATAAAAAACTCATGTAAAATGCTATGAAAAATGTCAGTGATTATCATTGTTGAAGGTCCTTAACAATGTGGAATTGGTGATTACCTCTTGGGGCTAAACCTATAGCCAGAGCAGCACTGTGTTTGGTCTGCTCTGGGTTGCAGTGAGCATCTGGTAACAGATGTGCTTTAGCCTGGCAGGGGGCTGACAGGTTGGCTGGGTGGGCAGACACTAGGCAGAAGGAAAGGAAAAAAAAAAAAAAAAAAACCAAAATGAAGGTTAAACCATCTGAAGATTTCCTAGAGCAAATGTCTCCCTTTCCCACCGAACATTAGCTGGCATTTAAAGAAAATTATATTACCATGCAACTTCTATATAGAAAACGGGCTTATAGCTGGTGCTGCATGTTCCATATCTTTTTAAAAACCAGAGCAATACGTTGGTAGAATAAACAGTTGTACTTGAGCACGTAGAAGTTGAGATAGATGTTAAAACACCCATGTCCTGTGGTGTGTACCAGTAGGAGACATTAGAATCATTTTTACTGATTATAGTAATACACGGTGCCATTGAAATGAACAGCCTCGCTTGTTAAAAAAGAACCATGAGTATTATTAGCTTCTTTGGATGACAGTAGTTCCTCATACATTTTTAATGTTTTAATCTGCAAAACTCATTGATGTTTCATGTTGGAAGTGCATGGCGCACTGTGTTACGGGGCAGCCATTTAGGGACTAGAGCAGGTGAAGGTGGTGGGCAAAGAGGGTGAGGGGCAGGGAGGGTGAAAGCACTGATTCGGTTCCAGCCAGGCTGAAGAAGCATTTCAGATCTCAGCTCTCTGCTCATAAATATGGTACCTTAGGAGGAACTGAAAACTAACAATTGTATAACATGCTATAGTTTTCACAAGCTTTTGCATACTTTCTTTCACTTGACCTTGGAGTTTATTATCCCCGTTACAAATGGTGAAATTGACAAGCAGGATAGACATGTGACCTGCCTGAGATCATCTCATTAGGTCCTGGAAGGTCCAGGTTCTGACTATAAAATTTTTGTTTGATGTATTACATTTTGCTCTCTCTGCATAATACTATTTGGTCTTATTCCATGATAGGGAGTAGAAACAAAAGACTTGGCCTGTGAATCCAGTGATATTGCTGGTGGCCTTCATATCAGCTCAGCTAACAGAAATAATACAGTTTATCTCTCCAGAATGGTATTAAACACTCTTGGATATTTGTTCACTCATTCATTTGTTCATACATTCTACCAATATGTATTTAATATCTATCATGTGCTAAATGTCTTGTTAAGCATCAGTTACTGTATTATAATCAAGATAATCAATAAAGCTGTGATCATTTTGAAAATGAAGGTAAAGTAGCACTATCTAATGTAAATTGGTGCATACTTTTTTGGAAGGCAATTTAAAAGTACCTTAGAATGCTGAATGCACAAGTTCTTAAGCCCAGAAATTTCACTTCTTGCTGTCATAGAAAAATACTGCCATGTACACACAAAGAATCACATGTGAATACAAAGAGACATGTACAAGTGTAGACACTGCAACATTATTTATTATAGCAAAAGCAAAGCAACCCAAATGTTCCATAGGAGTCTGCTTAACTAATCTGTTATAATAAATATAAGTGGAAGAATACTATGCAAGGAATTTTAAAATGAGGTAAATCTGCATGAAGTGTCATATCAAGATTTCCAAAGCTTATTGTGTTATGAAAAGAGAAAAATACTTACAGTAGATATAATTGATGTTTTTAAAAATCAGCGAAGCAATAATGCCTAGCTATATATTTATCTATCTGTCAGTCAAGAGATACATATAAATACATGGAGAGTCAGAAACACACACCTTAACATGGTTTGGAAAATTACACTCCATACAAATGTTACCCATAGGTGGTGGGGGGAAGGATTGGAGGGTTAAGATGAACGTAACAGATTAAGGTTCTGCTTTATCTGTACTATTTGAATTTTTTTACTCATGGAACTAAAATTAAAAACTATTTCATCTCATGTGTTAAAGTGAAGAATACATTTCTCAGAGGTGACGGATGAATCTAAGCTCTGCATCTTACTCAGTTTGGCTGCTATAACAAAGTACCATAGACCGGTGGCTTATAAACAGCAGAAGGTATTTCTGACAGTTCTGGGATAAGGCTGTTCTTTAGAAATATGGAAGGTAAATAATGAAAGAAACATCTAAGAGATTTGCAAGTGCCTACTTGTAAGGAGCTGGAATTGGAGGAGAGAAAGGGGAGAGCAGGTGACAGCTCTTTTTACATGTAAGCCTTGTAGTATTCTTCACTTTCTAAACCACATTGAATACTACTTCGATAAAAAATTTTAAAAATACATTTTATAAAAGTCATGGATTAGAAAAATGAGAAGAGAAATATCCCTCCCCGCCACAAAGGATTTTTCGAGGTAAATTTTTTCCAACTTCTATATCCCCTGCGTTCATCTTCTGATGTGCTTTGGGGAAGACACTAACACAGACGCTTTCAGGATCAAAAGTTCTGTGTTTCATTTCATTGCTTTGTTTCTCAACCCAGGAAACTTTTTTTTTTTTTTGCTTAATTTTTTTTTAACAAAAATCTTCCTGTATTTGGTAAAAATCAATGCTCACAAGCATAAAAATAGAAGGGCTGATTTTAGTCACTGTCCTGTATATGCAAACAACCCTCTGGTGATACAATAAAAAATGATTCACTAATTCAGTGAAATATGAAAGCAGGCAAGAAAGGTCATTAAAGTCTTTATATGAAGCAGACACTGAGCCCAGCACTTTCTGTGCATCATCTCATTTAAGCCTCGTGACAACTCCAGGGGTAGGGACTGTTGTCATCATTTTGAGGGCTTTGCAAGGCTGGCGGTGGTTTATTCCCCATCCCTTACTCTTCAAAATGCTATGTAGCCTGCCAGTTCCCATGGTAGTAGGAGCCAAAAGAGGCATGTTGCCTTAATCTAATTAGATCTCCTATCTAATTTGATCCTTATAGCAACTTTGGAATGAATGCAGGGCAGGCATTAGTTTTTCCATTTTACAGACAGGAAAAAGGAAGCTTAAATAAGTTGAATGATTTGTTGACATACCTGGGGTAGTAAGTGATATTGCTGGAATGAATGAGCCCCAGTCTTTTGACTCTGAGCCCAAAGAAAGTTTATCACTTACAGAGAGAGATATTAACCTTTGTTGTGGCAGACTTGACACACTTCTGTTTAAACTCTTGAGGAGTCCCAAGAAGCTGAGTACCCAGGTCACACCCCCCAATCTTCCTAGAGCTTACACCAGGGCCAATCTGAATCTATACAAGTTCTCTGCATCTAGGGTTTTGCTTTTTTTTAAAATCTAAATATATATGAATTTTTCATATTACACAGTGGTGTTCCATTTTCATATAGTTGAAAGCCAGAATTATTCCAGTCAGCTTGGGCTCATTTCTGGTAATTTATACCTTGAAACATCCAAGTGTCATATTTCTAGCAGGAGCCTGAGAATGAAAATCACATGTAGAATCAGAATGCTTTCAGGTCCATTGAGTATAACTGGAGAGGAGGGAGCTTTGCAGGGGAGCTCTTAAATTCCAGAGCGAGACTATAATTAGCTGTAATAGGACCCAGAGTAACTTCACTGCCATAATTCTCAGCAGGAAAACAATTACACTGCAGCCGTGTAACAAGACAGACATGCTGTAAATACAAAACATTCTCTGGAAATATATGCTCTATATTTCTAAATACACGGAAAATTATGTCAGACACTTCTTTGCTAATTATAATTCACTGCAGTATTACTCCCTTTCTTTTCCTCAACTATTTTCCCTTTCCATTTTAACATGTATGGTTAAGAAAGGCATATCTCACTTAGGAAATATAATAAAGAAAACAATGGTGCGTTTAAGATCTGGTATGTTCCAGAGAGGCAGTCTGGGTTGAACAGAGCCCTAGCCTGGAATATGGGAAATACAAATTTTAAAAATTGAGACATAATTGACATATTAACATTGCATTAATTTTAGGTGTACAACATAATGATTCAATGTATGTATATATTGTAAAATGATCACGACATTAATTTAGTTAACATTTATCACCACAGAATTACAAATGTTTTTTTCTTGTGATGAAAACTTTTCAGATCTACTCTCTCAGCAAATTTCAAACGTATAATATCAGTGTTATTAACCATAATCACTGTGCTGGACGTTCCATCCCTAGGACTTATTTATCTTATAACTGGAAGTTTGTACCTTGGACCACCTTCACCCATTTTGCCCACCCCACTTACCCCCTGCCTCAGGCAGCTCCAGTCTGTTCTCTGTATCAGCTGAGTTTGGTTTATTTTGTAGATTCCACATGTAAGTGAGATCATACAGTATTTGTCTTTCTATGTCTGATTTATTTCACTTAGCATACTGCCTTCAGGTTTCATTCATATTGTTGTAAATGGCAGGATTACCTTCTTTTTTGTGGCTGAATAATATTCTGGGGTGTGTGGAATATTATATATTATATATATATTACATTTTCTTCATCTATTCATCCACCCAGGTTTAGGTTGTTTCCATGTCTTGGCTGTTGAAAATAATGTCACTGAACATGGGGGTGCAGATATTTTTTGAGATAGTGATTTGGTTTTCTTTGGATAAATACCCAGGGGTGGAATTACTGGATTATACAGTAGTTCTACTTTTTAATTTTTTTTTTAGTAACCTCCAATACTGTTTGCCATAGTAGCTGTACCATTTACATTCCCACCACCAGTGTGTGAGGGCTCCTTGTTCTCGACAGCACTGGTTATTTCTTGTCTTTCTGATACTAGCCATCCTCATAGGTGTAAGGTGACATGTCACTGTGGTTTTGATTTGCATTTCCCTGATGATCATTGATGTTCAGTACCTTTTCATGTACCTGTTGACTATTTTATGTCTTTGTTGGCAAGACAGCACTCTTTATCTAGTCCCATCCCTAGTCCTGGGCTAATCATTTTGTCCCAAAGCCACAATAGCAGTTTACACACCAAGTCTGACAAATAGATGACAGATGTCTTTGTTATAACCTGTGCACTATTTGTGGGGGAAAAAGTTTGAGCCAATTTTTAAAAACCATAGGATTTCACCAAAAAATCTGGGTTTCTGGCTTCTCATGGAAATGTCAATTGTGGACCTCTGGGTCCACAATTCCTTATAGCAATGGACAGCAGTAGCCAGGTAGCCACTGCTTCCTTTGGCTGAGGCAGATGCTCTCCGGTTTACTGCAGAATTCACTGGTCCATTTTGCTCATTTAAGTTATCTGTGTTGTGATCAGTTTCCTCATCTGTACACAGGAGAGGATGGATTGAATGTTGCAAGTTGGACTGCTTACATATCCATTCATCTTTTAAGATCTGGAATTCTGTAGCAGTGCTAACTAAAAGACTGATTTAGAATTGACTAAATGATACAAGGATTAAAAAAAAACCCCTAAATTATGTATTTTTCCTTCTTTCAGTTTGTGTTCTTATGTTGCTTATCGTCTGCTTTTACTCCTGGGAGAAAAATCATGATAAATCACAGATGCCTGCAAAAATGGCAGTGTTTCTCTGAAGGAGAATTTACACCAAGTTAAATGGCTAGTTATTTACACATAAAGCAGTTTAAGCACTAGGAAGTCTCTGGGTTTAGTGGGGTTAAATCAGAACCTTGACATCGTTTTAGCACAGTTTTATTTTCCTATGACCTCTGTGGTGTCTATATAATCCTAAAATCATAGCTATTCCAAAGGAATCACTTCCCCCTGCATTCTGCTCTGCAAAGACTGAGAAGCAAAGAGCCCCGCAGGCACCAAAGAGGGAAAAAACAAATTCCCGAGCTCAAATATGCCAAGTTCTATCCCACCTACAGAAGCCTGGGTGTTCTCGGCCCCACCTTGGCCCCCACTCACAGCTCCATGCAGAGAAGATGGACAATGCAAGATGGAATTAGATTTCATTGTAATAAAAGTTAATTTTGGGCTCCTACCCTGGCAGGACTTGCCTTCAGGGTGGATAAGAGCATAGAGGCGTTCACTAACCATCGACACAGCAATGTGACCACATCTTTAGTTGAATTATCAAAATGGAATTCCTGGTGTCTCTGTATATTACCAAAGGCAAATTCGTGTGCCTGCCCAACCATGAAGCCAAACAAACTGAAACATGTAAGTTTGGAGCAGAGAAAGGTTTATTGCAGGGCCGAGCAAGGAGGATTGGGTGGCTTATGTCACAGAAAACCCTGAACTCCCCGAAGGGCTTCAGCAAAGCATATTTAAAGTCTGGGTAAAGGGTGGGGGTCGCAGGGTACATGAGCAGCTCATGAACAATTCTCTGGTTGATGCTGAGGGAACTGGGCGGTCAATACTATCAACCCCTAGGCGCCAGGAGGCCTGGGGGCTACTCGCTCTCGGTCAAGTAGTTAATTTCTTCCCTCTGGTGGTGGTTTTTAGCCTCTGAAAAACTCAGGAAATACGCATGAGATACTATTATTATCTGGATGCTTCAGAGAGGAGCTACCCAGAGGATATGGGAAAGAGGTCTGACCTAAGAAGGCCCTACAGGGTCCTGCTTGGTTAAGTGTAAACAGTAATGTTGCCTTCAGGTAACAATTGTTTTGTTTTTTTCCTTTTCTATTTTCATACGTTTGTATACCTTTCAGGATTTTTTAAAATTAACTTAGTATTTGGGGTAAGACTTCTAGAACTGTATCGAATGGAAACAGTGAGAGCCAAGATCTGATCTTAAATGGACTTTAAGATTTTATCATTATCTTAAATCTTTGTGGTGAGATTTTTTGCTTGTTTTTTGATATGTGTTATCAAGTTAAGAAGGTTCCCTCTATTTCTGTATGCTAAGAGCGTTTAACATGAGTGAATGTTGAATTTGATCTAATCTTTTTTCTGGTATCTATTAAGATGGGACACATGATTTTTCTCTTTTAATCACTTAATGTAATCAGCTACATTAATCAAAGTTCTAATGTTAAGTTAACCTTGAATTCCTAGGGATATCTCAACTTAGTGACGGTTTCTTAATTAACTAGTTGCTTAGTTCATTTACTTCTAGCCTTTATTTCTATAATGTGTATTTAAGGATAGTTGTATATTTTCCGATAAATATTGCTCTCACTGTATTCCCTAAGTTTTGATGGGTAATATTTCAATTGACATTCTTTTTTAAAGTTTTCTAATTTCTGTTATGTCATATGTGCCATTAATTCCTTTTGAATTTTTAAATGTATGGGGATTTTATATTTTTCTGTGTTTTGTAATATTTAAAATTCTGACTTAACTATATTTTGATCAGAGAAATTTTTTGATAGAAAAATAATCCTTTTAATTTATAAAGAATTGCTTGTTAATTATGTTGTTTAACTCTTAATTTTTTTGGTATGCTTGATCTATCAATTGGTGAGAATGTCCCTCACTATCATGGTAGATTTATAAAATCTATTGTAATTCTGATCATTTTTACTTCATACATTTTGAAATTACTAATCAGGTTCATTTCAATTTAAAATTGCTTGTCTTTCTGGTGATTTGAACTGTTTATTCTTGGTGATCCTACTTTATCTTTATTAATGCTTTTTTTCTAAAGTCTAATTTGCCTATTATTAGTATAAGTATCCTAGGTTTCTTTTATTATTTCCTTAATGTATATATTCTTTATATTTTTACTTTTTATATTAAAATTCTTTTGTATGATTGAGTATAACTTACATTAGAAAGAGATCTGCTCTGTGGTTGCAAAGAGATCATACAGCTGGGATGACCTTTCAGAGATGTTCCAAACTGGGGTAAGGGTATCTGACCCTGTGATCCTGCGTCTATCAGGCTGTCCCCACGGAGAGGGAAATACACTTGAGTTGAGAGCAGTTCATAGAAATGGACACAGCTCTGAGCTATCTGCAGGCAACATTCCTGGATGCTGATGGAACGGGTGACTTGATATTAGAGAGTGAATCTGGGTGGTACACCAAAGCATCCACTACAGTTAATTGCATGCACTATTCAGATTTGCTTGCTTCAGAAAGTCAGTGTATCACATCTAGCTCTAGTTCTTCTAGAATTCTTTGTTAATTTTCCTGGAGTAATTTATAAGAACAAGATGAGCAGAGTGGACTATACACTCTTGTACTGTGTCTTATCTCAAAGCTGTAACTGAGACTTATTTTATCTCTCCCTCCCTTCACTCACAGGTAGTACCTTTTGTCCTCAGGTGTTTACCCAGTGAGATGACTCAGGTGCTCCTTGGTTCATGTGAGCCTCTGCTCACCATTTTCAGGCTGTGGCAGCCATACTTCTCCAGTTGCAAGGGAGTACCAAGATATGCTCAGGCATATCACCGGGGTGTCAAATGCTGACGATCACTTCCAGAGAGGTGACACTTTCTTGCCTGTTGTTTCGTTGGTACAAGAATCCTGAAGTGGCAGGGAAGCAGTTATAACTTAAAATCTAATAGGACATTTGCTGTGCACTCTGGTGGAAGCATTGCACTCTTAGGACTCCCAGATCTGCAGAGCGTAGAGGTTTGAAAATGGTAAGGGCAGATTTCCCAAGTTTGTCTCTGGGAGTGACAGTGAACAGGGCCATTCTCATTCCATTTCTTCATTCCTGGACCCATGTATGCTATCTATTGTGGACAGAGTACCGTAGAGTGATCACTGGTTTAGGGTGTGCTTCCCATATTCACAGTGCATCACCTCCAAGGTGGCCCCTCAGGCATGCTTTCCAAAGGCCACTTCATCATTCTATCAGGCCATCAACTTCTAAGTGTAAGGTCTGTGAAAGGACCATGGTCATTTGCCTACTGCCTTTCTTCCTTGGTCCAATGCAGTGTTACATGGGATTCCCCTGCTGATGGACCAAACACCCTGAGTTCTCATGTAGTGGGGCTGGTTGAGGCTCTGTGGGAAGGGAAGGCAAATCCATACCAGGATTATCTTTAAATTTGCATCACAATGAGTTGCTGCTCCTTTTAGGGTGAAAGGAATCCAATATAGTCAACTTACCACCAAATAGTTGTCTGATCTCCTTGAATGGTGGCTGGGTTGGGGGCTCAGTGTGGTTTCTTTGGGGTGTACATTTGGCATTGGAAGTACCTAGATCTACCTTCCTGAGTGGCTGCCCTTAATCGTGGGCTCGTGCCCGGCCACCATGGCTATTCTATTTGCGGTCACATTGTGCCAGCCCTGCGGTAGCCAGTCACTGAGGATGGCTGGTGTCAACTTGACAAGTCGTCAGGTTTGTTTAGTTGATAGTACCTCTTGGTTTATTGGTGTTCTCTGGTGGTTATTAGCGTGTGATTCAAAGATCTTTACTGTTGGTTCTTCCTCCCACAGTTCATTCAGACACCTCTCCCTCAAATCTCCTGGTTCCTGATCTCCCAGTCCTTCTGTTTCCAGGCTACTTTCTTTTCACACAAAGCGGATGACTCTGTGCATCACCTAAAACTCTGCCCATTGAGGGGGTTTCCTCTCACCACACTGCTTCCCTGGGATATTCCCGAATGAGGTGGTCATGGAGCTGCAGTCCATCTTCTGTTTGTACCCCCATATCAAACTATCCAGCCTATGAGCACAGCTTGGCCCTTTCTCCTCTGTTGGCTGGTCACAAGGGACCTCCCTGCAGTGTGGCCTTACACGTGAGCAGAGAGAGAAGCGCCAGCACAACACGTGGATTTCATGCAAATCTGGGTTACCAGCTTGGGTTTCCTATTTATCCCCTCTGACCCTGCCCATGCTTGATCCCATGGGTACTGCCTCCATCTTATGGAGGGTTGTTTCAGGACCTTCCTGAGCTTATGACTTGCTGGATCTGAAAGAACCCAGCTCATGATGAGCAGTTCTGTCCCCATGGTCACTTGATATCCCATGATTAGATGCTCTGTCTCTGCCAGAGTTCAGGTGCATGCCAGGAGAAGCTTTTCTAATGGTGTATAGTTCTCTGCTGCAAATAATATGGCCTCCCTCTATGACCCTAGGGTTGATGATGTGATTCTTCCCTGAGATTTATCATAACATAACTTGATACAGTATCTTTTCCCACCTGAATATCTTTGAAACCCAAACTAGGCATGTGGCCCACCTGTCAGGGATGTTTGCACCGTATCCTAGACCTGTTATAGAGCCCTTTCCTGCTTTGGACCCTACTCAGTGGAGGCAGGATTCCATGTTACTTGATAAATAGTTTAAAGCAACGTTCTTTTTTTTTTTTTTTTTTTTTTTTTGGTGGGAGATGACTGATTGATTGATTGATTGATTGATTGAGGAGGTACTGGAAATTGAACCCAGGACCTTGTGCATGCTAAGCATACACTTTACCACTTAAGCTATACCCTCCCCTCCAAAGTAACATTCTTAAGTGTGACAGTTACCATTTTACTGCCTTTCAGCTCCAAATTTACTGTTTATCACTGTGCTTGAGACACTGACTGTATCTTAATGGTTTTTCTTTTGTCAGCTTGCATGTAGTTAAGATTTGCCAGTAGAGGGTGCTAGAAGGGGTTTTTCATCCTACTTCCAACGTGCTTTCGTCCTTTCCTCCCCCTGTGGGTCTCAGCTGGCATGCAAGACAGCCAAGGCACTCCTTGATTTCAGCGGGGATGACAGTGTTACAGAGTGGCAGAGACCAAGAAGCAGCACTTAACTTATAAAACAAAGCGGCCACACCTTGCTGCCATGAAGAGCAGCAGGGACACAGAAGGAGTCAGAATGCTTTGGCCGACAAAGACCTTTGACAGTGGTTAACTGATTGTCTCCCCCCAGTCACAAAATTTATGGACAGCCTACTAGGACACTGCTTGATCTATATAACCCAAAACCCTCTAACTCTGGAAGCAGAAAATCTGACTTGCACCACCACAGTGGTGAGTTACAGCCTCATTTCTAGACCTATGCCTATTCACAGACCCGAAGTCCCTTGACTGAAGGGAAATCTGGGTCTCCTTGCAGAAGGGCCCTGTAACACTGCCACAAGTACATGCTATAAATTTTCCTCCAAGCCTTCTGCAAGGAATCTGTGGCCGTAATAGATTGACTAAACTTTGGAGGAAAAGGAAAATCACGGATCTTTCAGAAATTACTAGACAGTGGCTTTGAATTGGTGCTAATTCCTGTGGACACAGTCAAAGTAAGAGGCTTATGGTAATCAAATAATAGATGGGGTCTTAGTAATAAAGTCCTAATCGCAGGTCCATTTCACCCTGAGACTGATTCCATGGTTATTTGCTCCAGTTACTCAATATATAATTTGAAGAGATATACTGAGCAATGGGTAGAATAGCCTCATATCTCTTTGACATATTGAGTGAGAACCATTATGGTACGAAGGGTCATGTGGAAGCCGCTGAAACTTCTCTTCACTACCAAGATAGTTGACCGGATGCAATACTGTATTCCTGGGAGAATTACAAAGATGGGTGACACCATCGCGGAGTTGAAAGGTATGGGGGGTGTGATACATATCACATCTCCATTTCACCCATCGGGTTGACCTACGCAACAGTTGAATGGATCTTGGAGAAGGACTATATAGACTATCATAAATTTAATCAAATGTTAAATGCAGTTGCTATTGCTATCTTAGATACAGTGTTTTTCCTAGAGCAAATTGACATGACCCTTGGCACTTTGCATGCAGCTACTGACCTGGGTAACGATGTCTTCTCTATACCAATTTTCAAAGACCACCAGGAGCAGTATGCCTCTACCTGGCATTGCCAGCAGTATATATACCTTTACATCTTGCCTTGGGGCTATATCAGTTCTGCTGTCTGCATAATACAACCTGCAATGATCTTGATCATCGTGACCTGCAAATGAGCACACTGGTCTACTGCGTTCATGATGGTATGCTGCTTTTATCCGATGGGCAGGGAGTACAGAGTACTTTGATGCCTTGGCAGAACGTATATACATGAGAGAACAGGAAATAAAGCACCTACAATTTCAGAGACTGGCTAATTCAGTGATTAGCCAGTTTCTGGGGGGGTTCACTCATCGGGAGCAAATCTAGATATCCCCCCACAAGGAGAACTACAAGTTGCTAGACCTTTTGCCACACGATGTGAAAAAAAGAGGCACAATGTTTGGTAAAAGCTTTCTGGACTTGGGAGTCAATATAGCGCACCACATTTGAGTATGCTACTTTGACCTGTCCACACAGTCACCGTGTAAGGTTGCCAGTTTCAGGTGGAAATAGAGGGGGAAAGTGCTCTGAAGCAATTTCCAGGCTGCATCACAAGCTTCTCTATCACTTGGGTCTTATGATCCTGCAGATTCAATGACATTTGAAGTCTCTGTGGCTACTAGGAATGCTGAACAGAGCCTTAGACAAGCACCAGTAGATCACAGCATAGACCTCTAGGATGCTGGAGCAAATCTATACCCTCTTTTGATGATAACCGTTATCATTTTGAGGAACAGCTCCTGGTTTACTGCTGGACCTTGGAGACTACATGCCTAATTATGTTATGTCAGATGACCGTGTGGCCTGAGCTTCTTGTCGTGAACTTGGTATATTTGAAATACCCATACACAAGGTTGGGTGTACGGACCATTAATCTATCACGGGTGGAATGATGTACAAGGGACTGAGCTCAGACAAGTGCAGAAGATACAAGGAAGTCATGACCAGACAGCTCTTGCTCCTGCAGTAATGACTCCTGTTATATTGCTGCCTCTCCCACAGCCCACACATAAGGACTTTTTGGAAGTTCTTTATGAGTTGACTGAGGAATAAAAAAACACAAGCTAGGCTTACTGATGGATATCATGATATACTGCTATCACCCAAAGTAGACAGTTGTAGCACTAGACCCACAAAAGGGTGACCCTGCAGGACAGTGGAAAATCCACTTCAAGTGGCACATTGAGTTTTTTCCCCTTGGAGTGAGATGTGGATAAGAGATATGAATCAGCACTGATTTATAGGCAGATGTGAACAGTTTGGCTGGATGATCAGGTCTTGAAAAGAACAGCATTAGAAGGTCGGTGACAAGGTAGTCTGGGGAGGAAGTCACATGGGTAAACCTTCTGGAATAGACAGACTTTACAGATATTTGTGTCTCCTGTGAGCACCCCTCAAAGTACAGCCACTGCAGAGAATGCCCCTATTAGCCAGGTGGACAAAATGATATGCCCTGAGGATGTCAGCCTCTTTCTCCAGCCACCGAAGCGATTGCTTATTGGGCCATGAACAAAGTGGCAGGGATGGAAGCTATGCATGGCCTCTCTCTTGCCTGGACAGAGGAGGCTGTCCTGGATAACACTCCTGCTGAGGGCCTGACAATAATAGACATCAGCCTTGAGCCCCTCATATGGAACTGTTCTCTGGAGGGATCTGCCAGACACCAGGTGGCACGTTGATTACTGGGCCTCCCCCATCATGGACCGGTGAAGGTAAGTCTTCAGTGGAATAGACACATCTTCTGTGTAAGGTTTTGCCTTCCCTGCTTGTAACGTTTCCACCATAACCACCATCCATGGACACCCCTTGTTCACCACTGTGGCATGCCACACAGCATTTTTTTTTTCTGATTAAGGAGATCATTTTATAGCAAAGGGACTGAATAAATGAGCTTAAGCCCATAGAATTCACCAGTCTCACCGTGACATCCCCATTATTTATTTCTTTTATAACTGGAAGTTTGTACTTTTTAACTCCCTTTTCCATTCCACCTCCCCAGCAACCACCAATCTGTTCTCTATACCTATGAAGTTTTTAAAATTTATTTATGTATATTTTAGATTCCACATATAACTAAGATCATGCATTATTCATTTTTCTCTGTCTGACTTATTTCACTTGCCACATACCCTTAAGGTCCATCCGTGTTGTATCAAATAGTAAGACTTCTTTCTTTTTTATGGTGGAATTACTCACTGATGTATATGTACACCACATTTTCTTTCATCATCCATCTGTTGATGGACACAGGTTGTTTCCATATCTTGGCTATTGTAAAAAAAAAATGCTACTTTGAACATTGGAGTGCTAACACTTTTTTGAGTTAGTGTTTTCATTTTCTTTTAATAAATACCCTGGGTCCTATGGTATTTTTATTTTTAATTTTTAAAATAGCCTATGTACTGTTTTTTATTCTGGCTGAACTAATTTGTAATAGTTCACAAGGGTTCTCTTTTCTCCACATGCTTGCCAGCACTTGTTATTTCTTGTTTTTTTGATCATAGCCATTCTAACAGGTGTTAGGTGGTATTTCATTGTGGTTTTGACTTGCGTTTCCCTGATGATTAGTAGTGTTGAACACCTTTTCCTGTACCTGTTGGCCATTTGTATGTCTTCTTTGAAAAAAATATCTATTCGGTTCCTCTACCCATTTTTTTAATCGGGCCATTTGGGTTTTTTTGCTCTTGAGTTGTATGATGTTGTGTTCTTTTAACTGTGTCTAAAGCTCTCTGCATGTCAGGTCTCCCTGGCTACCGCTCGCCTATAGTAGTAGTAAGATAATTGTGCCTTGGTTCTAATAGTTAAGCACTGCTTGAAATTACTGTCAATATTCTGTCATCCCTACTGCTCTTAGGGAGCCTAGTTTGCAACAGTGTTTCCTGTTAGCCTTGGTCTGTAACAGAACAGTCACCAACTGAGCTTCCCGGTGGTTCTGTTGCCCTGCTCATCAGTGTATCCCCGCTGCACTGTAAAACAATATTCTCCGTGTTCTGTGTGTCCTCCCACAGAACACAGTTGGCTGTTGGGATTTCAGGCTTATATAATTTATATATCATAAACATGTCTGCTCATTTGAGCCTTTTGATTTCTCTCTTGCTCAGCTGCCCATGACAGTTTTGACCTTTCTTATTACTTAGTTTGAGCCATTGTGTTCTTCAGGTTTATAAGGGCCATTCTACCTCTGTGTTATCATCGTCTCTGTGGGTCCTTGCTAGCACAGTCAGTCCTCTATCGTGGAAGAAGGCTTCTGTAACCATAAATTCCCCTTTACTCAACTGTGTTCCACCTTCCTTGTCAGCAGCCCCAGAGTCTGTCTACACCGCTATTCTCCCAACTCCTCCTGGTGCATGTTGCCTAGCTGGCTGGTTGTGATCCCTTAATCCTTCCCTATTTTACTCTGTTGCCTGTCACATCATCAGATATTGCAAACCATATTTCTTTTACTTTCTCTAAGTCTCAGCTTTCCCATCTATAAAATAAGATTATTTCATTCATGATAACAGAATCTTCTCTACTTTTGATAGAAAAGATATTTATTAAAAGACAGAATTTTTATGGGGTGGTGGGCAGCAAACGCTTGGAGGCTGCACACCTGAGAAATATGCCTAGATTACTCTGTCTTGCAGTAGAGATCCTTCTGCTGCTACAATTGCTGACATGGACGTTCAGTCTAGCATCACAGATCTTGTATGTGATGTTACCCATGGACCGCTGTCTCTGCTGATTCTGGCACTTGGCTGTTTCTTCCTCATGCTTACCAGAAAGTGAATTCCACACTATCCCTATTCTCACACATTGCTCCTCCTAAATAGAAGTCCTGAGGATGCATGGCTGGTTGAGGAAGCCTGGATCAAATGTCTATGTCCTAGTTGCCAGGAAGTCTGGAAAAAAATAATTCTGGCTTCTACCTTAGGAAAGCAAAATTCACAGTGTAAGGAAGCCACAAACATAAGAAGGCTGTTTAAATGAAGCTGCCTGGCCACACATGGGACAGCAGTACACCAGAGAAGGAACGCTATTAACAGTGAATGCCTGCTACTCAAATCGAGTAAGTCATCAAGGTAACCTCTAGGCCCCTTCCATCTCCAGCATTCTTTGCTTCTATGATCCTAACGAGAACATTTCTTTGCATTTAAAAGCACACAGAAACATAATATAAAATTAAGATATTTGTAAAACCGTACGTTTATGTAAGTAACTTAGGTTATCTATTTTTAAAGCTAAAGAACATATCCAGTTTCCTATTCCTACTGAGAGACCTTAGGTTACCACAAATGAGATCATTTAAATATTTTAATTTATAAAGTGAAACAGTTCTCGTCTCAGTTATTTTTCTAGATATATCCTCCAAACCTCCTGGGCTACCCAGGCATTTAAAGGGTTTGGAGATTGTTCAAGGAATTTAAGTTTTAGGTTAGCTTTTCACAAATCAAGGTCACTAGAATTTCGGCTCAAAATATCTGTCTCCCCACCAAAACACTAGAGATTAGAATTTACACCTATAAGCAATACACCTTTACTAAGAGTACAATTCTCAGCTGGGGAGCAGGCATCCCCACCAGTTGAAAATCCTTTCCACATTCTTCATCCTTTAGCAGCATGACAAAGTGGATATGGCATGGGCAGTACATCTAGGGCAGACTATACAATATTCATTTTCCCGTATTCCTCCAGTTTGATTCTAATAGCAAAATGTCCAGCCTCCTGTGTCACTGGAGGTAGACAAAGCAAGTGGAAGTTCCTAAGAGGAGCTTCTAAGAGGATATCTTAAAAAGTTCTGACTCACCAAAGAGGTTTACCCATTTTTGTACTTTGTTCTTCTCATTTTCCCCTCCCTGGAATATGGATGTGCACTCTTGCATCCATCTCTATCCTTGAAGATGAAACCAGTGCTACGGATAGCTGAACAGAAAGACAGAAGGATTGTGGGTCCGTGGTGACTTCATGGAGCTGCTATACCAGCATTGTGTAACTTACCTCTAGACTTTTTTCCATGAGAGTAAAATGATACGCTTATAATTTTTTTTTCAGTCACTGTCTGTATGACTATCAGCCAGACACATTTCCTAACTAATAAAAATCAAACTTAGGTCAAACCTCTTGGTTCTATCCCTCTCTAGCTGTGAAGTTTCAAGTCTGTCATTTACATCTCTGAGATTCAGTTTCATTGTGTAAAAAATTGAGGTCTCTCTAGGACATCAGTGAGACAATATGCAGGGAGGCCCTTGTACAGTGTCTTGCACAAAGTTGGCTCCTCATGACTATTCATTCCTTCCCACTTTCTCTTCAGTTTTTCACAGCAGTGGCTTTGGGGGCAATACAGGCTTCCCCAGGGCCTCCTGGATCATATGACAAAAGTAAAATTGTATATTATACAACTTGTTTGAGCATCTTATTTTGTTTTATTTAAAATATGTCCACCCAAATCAGGATATATATTTAACTGCACTATTAATCAGAATATTATTTAACTAGTTAGACTACCCTTTCTAGTTAAGGAAAATGACAGTGCTTAACCAGTAATAAATTCTCTGAAACTGGAGGGCCTCAAAGGAAGGGACCTTAAGCTAGGGGCCTAGTTTCACAGCTTGTAGGAGGAATTAAAAATTCAGACCTGGGTTGCAATAACTGATATTTCTTAGCCTATCACAACTCAGAGGCCCTAATATTTGTCCTCATTTTATCTTCTGTATATTATTACCAGCCAGGAAGACTTAGTTGACATTTACTCGCTGCAAACCTTACTGAATATATTACAAAAATAATAGGTACCTATGTTCCCATTCATCCATCCTTTCCCTTTTTCTCTCATGGAGAACTGTGTAGTTTTCCCTAAAGCCAAGTGTAGTGTAGTGGTTAAGAGCACAGGTTTGATGTTAGTGCATCTGGGTTCATTAGAGATTACTACACATCTTAAACCACATGGATGAATTTCTAGTGGTAACATAGTGGGCCTCATGGTGGGTCAGTTATGTAGGTATTTTGTAGGGAGAAGACCCTTCACGTTGTCTCTTTGCATAGCAGAGGGCTATGCTGGAGCATCCTTGTAGGGACTGCAATTCTGGAGTCCACTGGTGTCTAACCCAGCAGAGACCTCCTCCTCCTTGTCTTCTGTTTAGTGAATGAACAGATTTGGGCTCAGTAGTGGTAGCAGTAGGAGCAGCAGTATCATGGGGGAATCATAATAACAACCATAATAATAACAACTTTCTTTAGCATTTTCAAAATATGTTCACTGGGCTGTCATGGAGGCGTGCCACTCAGGTCTCCCTCCAGGAGAGAGACTTGCAAGGAATGGGATGAGCTGGTGGCTTCCAGCTGTCACCCCTTCTGGATCTGTGTACAGCAGAAGGGCCCAGGGCATTCCTGCCCAGTGGGGTGCTTCTCTAACAGGCTGTCAGCACCCCTGGATCCCCATGTCTGTTTGGGACTTTCTTGGAGCTGCACTGCAGGATGAGTCTCCAGTCTTCTCTTTCTCCTTTCACAGCTGTCAAACCTGCATTGTGGTCTCTCCTCGGCTACTGTTACGTAGTGTATAGCAGGGCTGCCATCTCAAAGTACCACAGACTGAGCGGATTAAACAACAGAAAGTTGTTTTCTCACAGTTCTAGAGGCCAGAAGTCTAAAATCAAGATGGCAGCGGGACTGGCTTCTTCCGAGGTCAACTTTAATGACTGTGATCTTCTCTCCTTAGAACTGATTTTGCTGCATCCCATAGATAGTAGATAATTGTATTTTGTTTCCATTTGTCTCCAGGTATTTTTTGACCTCTTCTTTGGTATCTTCAGTGACCCACTGGTTATTTAAAGCCATGTTGTTTATCCTCCACATGCTTGTGAGGTTTTTTTTTTGCAGTTTTTTTTTTTATAATTGATTTCTAGTGTCAGAGTGTTGTGATCAGAAAAGATGCTTGATATGATTTCAATTTTCTTAAATATCCTGAGACTTGTTATGTAGATTGGCATGTAATCTGTCCTGGGGGACATTCCAGGTGCACTTGAAATGAATGTTATGCTGCTTTTAGATGAAATAGTCTACGTCTATCTACTAAGTACACCTGGCCTAAGTTGTTGTTCAGGCCAGTGTTTCTTCAGTGATTTTCTGTCTGGATGATCTGCCCATTGATGTAAGTGGAGTGTTAAAGTCTCTTACTGTAACTGGTTACTGTCAATTTCAACCATGTGTATTAATTTTTTCTTCTTTTTCTTCTTTTTCTTTTATTCTTTTCCTAGTGATGATTATCTTTAATGTTATGTTTTGATTCCTTTGTCTCTTGTCTGTGTGTGTCTTCTATGGATTTTTGGCTTGTGGTTATCATGAGGTATATATATGATCATTTTAAGTTGCTGACATCTTAATTTCAAACACAGTGCCCAGGGAGTCCCAGGGCTGGTGCCGGCTCACTGGAGGGTGGAGCTGGGTCCCTGGGTCTCTGGCTACAGGGCCCTGGGTCCTGATGATGGTGTCAGCCAACTAGTAGGTGAGGCTGGTTCCTGAGGCCATTGGTTGAGGGGCACAAGATGTCCCAGAGCTGGAGCTGGCCTGGTGTGGGGCAGGGCTGGAGCGTGTTGGTATGTTGGCTGAATCCTGACAAGGCAGGCTGTGGGACTGCTGTGGTCCTGGGGCTGGTGTCTGCCTGCTGGTTGGTGGGGTCAGGGTCCAGGAGAGCCCAGGGTTAGTGTCCACCCACCAATGGGTGACGCCATGTCTTGAGGATAGTGCCAGCCCACTGGCATGCAGAGATGCATACTGGGGTCTCTTGTGCAGGTCCTGGGGGTCCCAGAGCTGGTGTCAGATCACTGGTGGGTTGGGCCAGTCCTGACTCAGCTGACTATAAGGTTTGTGGTGTTCCAAAGCTAGTTCTGGCCACCTGGTACATGGGGATAGATCCCAGAGCCGCTGACTGAGGGACCTGAGGTGTCTCAGAGCTGTTGTTGGCCTTCTGATGGTCCTGGCCAGGACCCAGTGGGTCCCAGGACTAGTGCTGGCCTGCAGGTGGGTTAGCTGGGTCTTGCCTTGTCAGACTTCAGAGCCTAGGGTGTCTTGGGTCTGGTGCCTGCCCAGTGATGGGTAGAGCTGTGTCCCGGGGTCTCTGGATACAGCGCTTTGTGAGTCCTGAGTCTGGTGCCTGCACACTGATGCTTGGGGCTGTGTCCTGGGTCCTCTGGTGAAGAGGATCATATCCATCTCCTCTCCTCCCCTCTCCTCCCCTCAGGGGGTTGTAAGGCAGCCTGCCTTCTGATGGGTGGGCCTGTGTCCCTGGCCAGCTAGTTGTTTGGCCTGAGGCATGCCAGTACTGGTGCCTGCAGGGTGGTGGGTAGGGGTGTGGCTGGGTCCAGAGGCTAATAAGCTGGAATGAGGATTCCAAAATGGTGCTCGCCAGCACCTGTGTCCCTGTGGTAGCATGAGCTCCTCCAAGTGGCTGCTGCCGGTGTCCTTGTCCCCAGGATGAGCTCCAGTTACCTCCTGCTTCCCTGGGAGACTTCTTCAAGCTCAGCAGGTGGATATGACCCAGGCTCCTTTCAAAGTGCTGCTTCCGCCCTGGGTCCTAGAGCATGTGAGATTTTGTGTGTGCCCTTAGAGTGGAGTTTCTGTTTCCCACAGCCCTCTGGGTCTCCTGAAAGTAAGCCCTGCTCGCCTTCAGAGCCAAATGTTCCAGGGACTTACCTTCCCAGTGCAGGACCTCTGGGCTAGGGAATCCAGTGTGACCCTCAGACCCCTCACTTCTTGGAGGCGTCCTCTGCGATTGTAATTATTCTCTTGTTTGTGGTTTGCCCCCAGGTATACAGGTCTTGACTATACTGCGTCTCCTCCCCTTTTACCCTTCTCACTGCAGTTCCTTCTTTGTATCTTTAGTTGTAGAAGATCTTTTATGGTAGATTCTGGTCTTTCTCATCAATAGTTGCTCTGTAAATAGTTGTAACTTCATTGTGCCCATGAGAGGACGTGAGATCAGGGTCTGCCTACTCCTCCATCGTGTCCAAGCCGCCTGCAGTCCTTAATCTCCTCTTCTTGTAAGGACATCAGTCATATTGGGTTAGGGCCCACCCCAGTCTCCTTATTTTAATTTAATTACCTCCTTAAAGTCCCTGTCTGCAAATGCCGTTATATTCTGATATACTAATTTAGGACAACAGCATTTGCATTTTAGGGGAACACAGCTCATCCTGTAACATCTTTACAGGCATTTCCCCTGTGAAATCTCAGTTTTTCTCATTCTGTCATTCTTGTACTTCCTACATTACCTAAATTCACAAACTGACCAAGATTATTTCTCTGAGTACTCTGAACAACGCCATTTTAAAAGTGGAAGGTGGAATGACTTCACCAAGCTATCATTACTAGTACAGATTATGTCCAGAATCTACATCTTCTCTCAGCCTAATGTAATTTTTAAAAAAATTTTCCTGGAAGAACTATTTGTTTCACGTAATTGAGCAAAGATGCAAAAATTTCCCTCCAGGTCTTCTTATACTAAATTGGCAAAAACATTATCTAGTTTAATTCATCCTTAACACACTTACATTTATTTATAATTTTCTTTAATTATTAGTAGCCTTTCCTTTTTGGTTTTAAATGAATAACATTTCTAGACTAATGTCTTAAAAGGCTGGAATTTTTGTCTTATTCCTCTTTGTTCTCCTACAGTTTCCGGCAGAGTGCCTTACACAGTGGATACTCAGTGATTATAGCTTCATTTAACAATCACTGATTGTGTGCCTGGTCTAGCCTCTATTCGTAATGCATAACCTAGCACCTCGCATATTGCAGTTTTCAGTGTATATGTATTAAACCAAAAAAAAAAGGGTTAATATTTATTGAGCAATTGCTATATGCTAGACACAGCAGTTTTCCTCGATGGAGGTATTATTATTATTATCTCCATTTTTCAGATGTGGTTTGGAGAGATTCTGTTACTTGCAAACACCACACAGCTAGTAAGTGATAGATCTAAAATATAAACCTGTGAATTAACGACTGCTTCACGCTGCAGAGGGTCTTCAGTCAGTCCAGCGGCAAGGCCAACACAAAGACTGCAGGAAGAAAGACAATTACCTTCCAAAACTTTGAAACAAGTCCTTGGCCTGTATTTTCACACAAAGTATCATGACTCATTAACAGCAGGAGTTCAATTGTTGTGTGTGGAGGATTAGTTATAGTGATGCAAGACATCTTGGGGAGAACCTAAAAATAGTTCCTCAAAACTTTCAGTGAAGAGGCAGTTGGGGGCAGAATTTAGAGGAAACAAAGTTGACCTTCAGTTCTTACTTTCGTTTTTTTGGTTGCATACCATTTGGTTTGGCAGCTGATGGAAAGTTAAAACTGTAATCAGATTGCACACTTTTCATTAGGAAGGGGTACCTTCTAATGGGCATTGTGAAATACGAGTCTACCACAGTTGAAAATGAGATAGGGAACTTTTTTATTCAGAACACTTTTTGAGGATCTAACTGAAAACAGAGTGTGGAGGTTAGTAAGATTACAGAAAGGGATCACTGACAGTCACTGCCTTCAAGAAGTTTGAAGTCTTACGGGACAGACTGATGTGTAAGTTGAACATAAGTTACCAGCTGATATTTTTTGAGGGCCCCTGCGTATCAGGCACTGGGTTAAGCAGGGCCAGGACTGGGGTGAGGCATGTTAGGTGCAAAATGTAAAATGATGCCAAGAAACTCAGCATTCAAGATAAGTAATATTTTAGGTAATATTTTAAACATCACAATAAATGCAAGCAAATCCATGATGAAAAAATACCAAACTTTAAATACAGACAGGATCAATATTACTGCTTTTTCTTTTGCCTCAGTGGCAGCTCCAGTGCCACTGGAGCTAAGCACTTGGCATATATATCAAACACATGTAATTTGTAGAGGCTGACAAGTACATATAGAATAGATAAACAAGTTTATACTGTACAGCACAGGGAAATATATACAAGATCCTATGGTAGCTCACGGTGAAAAAGAATATAACAATGAATATACGTATGTCCATGTATGACTGAAAAATTGTGCTCTACGCTGGAAATTAACACAGCATTGTAAACTGACTATAACAATAAAATAAAAGTAAAAAAAAAAAATGCACACGTTTCTGCCATCCATACCATTTGCCACCAGTCAATTTCCCAGGCAGGCAACTGAAAATTTAGAGAGCATTTTTGAAATGTAACAGTTAAGCGCACAGGGACACCTGAATTCAAAGCTCATCTCTGATGCTCAAACGTTTTACTCCTGGCTGAGGAATTTTACCTTCCTGGGCTTCTGGTTCCTTTTTTCTTAAATGGTGGTAATAGTTCTCAGCTCCTAGCATTGTTATTTTAAATGAGCTAATACATGGAACATGCCTAACCAATATTTTTGATAAATGTTATCTACTATTATCATGTTATAAAAACCAGAATGCAGTAAGCTATAGCCATACAAAGATTTTGCGTCAGGATCACAGCATCTTGAGTCATTTAAAACCAGGATGTGCAATATAATTAAAGATGTAACAGGAGCAGTACTCTTGAGTCTTGAGGAGGGAGACAGGATTTGGTAAGTGAGGCAAGGCATTGGAAACCAAGCTTCTATTACAAGCAAGGCATGAAATCATGAATGTTATGAATGTGGATGGCAAATTGTGAGTAGAGCATATGGTCTAAGGAGGATCGTAGGAGGGAATAGAGACGAAGACCTGGAGTTCTGACTCTGAATGCGACAGGAAGTGCTGGAGGGTTTTTGAGGAGAGAAGTGTCATATACTGACCTGGCTTTTAAAAAGATAAGTGGTCCTGGGATGAAAGACTGATGGTGGAGTTGACGTTTTCAGGAGTAATAAAACTTAATATACATGGAGACAGAGAATATCTCATAGATTATGTGAAAGGAGAGACTGATTTGAATTACATTTACAGTAAGTGATATTTTTGAATGTTCCACTGAGGAGAATAGTGGATCATATTTTCAAATTTTTAATCTTAACTAGAGAATCGGGAAGACTCAAAATTCCTGTTTCACAGAGCTTTGCCATATCTTTAGGAAAATATGGTACCCAAGATGTCATATAATTATCTTGAATCTTCAACCCACGGCTCAGAAGCAATGATTCTGCCTAAAATCAGTTTCTGTGCATAGAATAATTTGTTTTATTACACTTGCATTTATCTTCAAATCTCATTTATTCTTAAAATAACAACATAGCAAAATTAAGCAAAATGTTAAAAAATTACCCATAGTCTCACCATCCTTATACAACTGTTTTATCTTCTAGGCTTCCTGCTGTTTCCTTTGTATGCTGTGAATTTTTGCATGGTTGTAATCAAAGCACGTGCATAATTTTGCATTCTGTTTTTTTTTAAAGCTGACATTACATTATAATTTTCATTTTCCCTTTTCAAAATGTGCATAATCACTAATCCCTCCTCACTAAAAAGGATGGATTCTTTATTATAGAAAATAGAAGAGGTTAAAGGCACCTGGGATTTGGAGTCATATGATTAGGGTTTGAAACCTAGCTTACATTTTAGTACATGTTTGAATTTGGGAAAGTTATTTGAGCTTCAGTTTCTTTGTCTGTAACAGGGGGTAATTATCCTTACTTCATTTGCTGGGAGGAGGAAATGAGATATAAGCTATATAAAGTGCACATGTCTAAGCATAAGTAAAATGCTCAATAAACAGTAGCAACTATTATAACGCTCATCAGTCATGATAGCAAAAGTACAGTTTTATTTTATCAAAGAATATTTATTAAAGGCTTACTGGATGCCAGACACTGTACTAAGCACCAGGGTGAAAAAGTCAGGATTCCTGCCTGCTAGAGGCTTTCAGTGTAGTGGAGGGTGACAGTTGTGCAAATAGATGCACAGTAAAGCGTGTTAAGTCTGTTTTTTGGTATCTCTTTCTTTCCTACTTCATACTTACTAACATCCTGGTCTTCACGCTGTCTTCATGGGTTTGCTGCTGGACCTTTCGAAATCCCTTTGCATGTTTCTTCAGAGTCAGATTACTGTAGGTCAAGGGCTCACTAGATTTTCCCTGAAAACCTTCTGCAAGTATAGCTGTTACTGACAGTGTCTCTGTGATTATGAGAGCCGGCGCTGCTGTCGGACTCCTGACTTTCAAACACCAGTTTGGCCACTAGATGGGAGACCTCGAGAAAGTTCTTTCTCCCCTCCAAGCCTCACTTTCCTCAGGTCCTCATTGAACGGGATAATGCCTGCCCGAGGGTGTTGTGAGTGTTACAGGAGGACCCTTGTGATCTCCTTGTTAGCTCAGGCCTGGCTCATCGTCAGCACTGAGCAAACGACGACGGCTTTTACAGTCAGCGTAATCAGTGTTGATGCTGCAGCCCTGAACTATCCATGGCTCTACCTCGTCTGCACGTTGCTGTGACTCAGGCAATGAGTTGAGAGGTAATAAGAGGGGTCCTACCACACTCCCCCCAAAAAGGGAAACTGAGACCAAACGTGTTTCACAAGTGCTGCTTTATCTTGACTTCCCTCGTGATTTCCCATTGGTACCCTGCCTCCTTTCTCCCACGTATGGTTCTTCACTGGTCAGCTCCCTGCCCACCGCCCTGCCCGTCGCAGTCTCACATCTGTGGGTGAGCTAGGCAACCCTGCCAACAGTCTGGCCAGAGCTGCTTCAGCTCGGTGGACCCCGCTGGAAACTCTGCATGTACCTCTCAGATGCCACGCTGGCTCATGGCTAGTGTCGTCCCCACGACAGCCTCTTCCTAGCCTGACAGGCCGTCTCCATTCCATCTGCTCCACTGCCTGATGGGAGGTGGTTTCTTTCATGTCTCCTCTTGATGTTTTAAGTAGTAAAGGACAGCAGAGTGGCAGAGTGTTAATAGGGAGCTGATTCTCCTCGAAAAAAGCAGCTCCTTTCTGCCATGTGCTTTTGCCTCTGCAGTGTCTACACTTCCTGTCTTCGAATTCCCCTGTATCCGCCATGAACACAGTACGTAGTGACAGTCCTACACGGCTCGAGGTTCTGTGTACAGGTGCTTCCCAACACATCCTCATGATATTCACACACTGTGAATCTTTACTGATATGACATTCACATAATATAGGACTCACCATTTTAACCATTTTAAAATACACAGTTTGATAGCTTTTAGTTCATTCACCATGTTGTGCAAGCATCATCGCTATCTAGTTTCATAACACTTTCATCACTCCACAGAAGCCACTCCCCCTTCCTCACCTTCTCCATTCCCTCAAAACCACTTACCTGCTTTTCATCTCTATGAATTTAACTGTTCTGAATATTTCCTGTATATGGGCTCATACAGTATGTGACCTTGTTTCTGACTTCTGTCACTTGGCATTATGTTTTCAAGGTTCATGCATGCTGTGACAGGTACCCATTCCTTTTATGGCTGGATAATATTCCATTGTATAAATAGACTGCACTTTGTTAATCTGTTTGCCAGCTGATGAACATTTCAGTTGTCTTCACCTTTTGGCTATTGTGAATGGTGTTGCTGCGAACACATGAGTACAGATTTTTGTTTGAACACCAGTTTGGGGTATATACCTAGGAATGGAATTGCAAGGTCCTTCCTGGTATCTTGTGTTAGTATTTTCTAATGATAAATTAGTTTTGCTAAATTCACAGAATTTAAGTCTTACATATGTAATTTAAGCTTATGAGTTTCCAGAATGCTAAAAAATATCAGTTCCGTTGGTGTCCTGTATTTCGAATTTTTATTCTGGAAACATTTTCTGGGGGAACGAAGATCTTGCATTGAAGTAGTAATATTTGTGTTAGTCAGAGCTACCACCACAACAGAAAGAACTCACATAAAATATGCTTTCCAAAGAAAATACTGTTCTGAGGAAGCTTTGGTGGAAAAATTATACAGCTTTTGAAGACTAAAAGAATAGTTCAATTCTGCCTTGTTTGCTGTAGCATGTGTGAGTAAGAGAATGTAGAAGCCTTTCCTTTAGTCATTCTGAACTGGCTTGACAATATTCATTTTGCTGTTCTCTCTTCCAACAAACTGATGAATAGATGAGCAAAATAGATGGAAATTAGGATTTGAATCACCTCCTAATTGTTTTCCTCAGTTCAAATGGCTGCAGTTAGCATACACACATTTTTCTCTACTAAGTAACCTCCAGATGATAGAAAACATCTTTTTAAAGGATTCCCTCTATTTTTCCTCCCTGAAACAAATTGGCACGTGGTCTTCTATATCCACACTTAACATTTTGTTATTGGTTTCCTTACCTACATCAAAGTCTGTTCATGAAGTTTGACTTTATCTGCTTTGGTGAGATTGAATCTATTAGCCACGGAGTACATGCTGTTGACAAAAGAGCGTTAACGTGCACTGAGGCAAATACCTGTGCAATGAAGGGACGTTTTAATAGTGGCATGCTGAATAATCAATTCCACTTTAAGACACAGATCAATATTATCTTTGGGATGCCTAAATAGCCATTAAATATGAACAGAACAGGTCCAGCAAGCAGAAAAATGAGGAAGAATATTGTTTTTGACCATAACATGAGGCTTCTAATGATTTCAAATGGGAACACTGAGCTCATTGATGAATCTTAATTAGTTAAGTTTTGTTTTCTTTTTGGTTTTGTTTTGGACTATTTTGGTTTAAGTATGTTATTATTTGAGGAAAGAATATGAAATACTTCCTGTAGCATATCTCTTGGGGTTTTATAATTCATTGTTTTTAATTTTTTTTTTACATTTTTAAAAATAAACTTTGAACTTCTGAATGGCTCTAGATTTACAGAAAAATTAGCAAGCTAGTGTAGAGAGTTTCATATACTCATATACCTCATATCCACTTTCTCCTATCATTAACATCTTAAATTAGTATGGTAGGTTTGTCAGAATCAATGATTCAATAACATGTTGTTAACTAAAGTCCATTTTATTCAGATATCTTAGTTTTTAATCAGATGTCCTTTCTTCTGTTTCAAGATCCCATTAGGATACCACATTACATCTAGTCACGTCTCCTTAGATGTGCCTTGGCTATGATAGCTTCTCAAAGTTTAAGTTTTCCTTGCTTTTTGACAGTTTTAGGTGCACTATATTATTGTACTGTAAATATTATATGAATATACTACAGTTTGTTTATCCATTTGCCTATTGAAGGACACCTTGGTTACTTTTAGATTTTGGTGATGAATTAATCTGTGACAAACATTTGCCTGCAGGTTTTTGTGTGGAGATGTGTTCAAGTCAGTTGGGTAAATACTAAGGGTGCAATTTTTCAACTGTGTAATAGGATTATGCTTCGCTTTAAAAACAACTACCAAACTATCTTCCAAGTGGCTGCACCACTTTGCATTTCCACTAGCACTGAGACTTCTTGTTACTCAGCATTTTCACCAATAATTGGTATTGTCATTTTTAAAGTAATTTTATGTAGGTGTGTACTGAGTAAATTAGCTAAGTTTTGTTTAGTGATCATCCATATTCAATGGAAAAATATCATGCATCAAACATACGTGGACTTTGTTAGATGCTCTCCTTTATATAATACTTTCGTCACCACCAAAACTTGGCATTCATCACATTTACTTCTAAAGGTATGAAATACAGAACAGTATCTTGGTTATTCGCTTTAACTTTGGATTGAAAAGTAAACTGGGTTTTCGTCTGAACTCTCCCACTTACCATCTTGGAGACTGTGGGTAAACTATTAAGTTGCCCTGCTTCAGTTTCCTCATCTTTAAAACAGAGAACATAACAGATCCTAGCCGAGAAGGTTATATGACTTTAATGAGCAACTTCATGGAAAGCACTTAGCACTTTGCCTGGAACACGGCAACAAGATGGTTATGACTGTTATTACCGTACTGCTGCTATTACAGTTACTACTGCTATGACTGCTACTACTGGTAAAGGCTCTGGTTAATTCTTGAAAACAATACCCTTTCAGCCCTTCCCTTTTGAGCTGCACGGATCTTTTCCACCCAACCATGCCTCGGAAGAAAGAATAGAATAAACACACTTCACATTCATTACATTTCTTGCAGTACGATTTTTTTCCCCTACTCCAAAGAGCATGGTGGAATAGATATTTGCAAAGGTAACCTACGTGTTACAACTCATTGGCTTCCTGTTATTTCTTGTATTACTAATAATCTCTTACATTTGCTCAGTGCTTTAGATTTTACAGAGTGCTAGCTGCACTGACGTTGTCTTATTTGCTCCTTGAAAGAGCTTTCTGGAGGAGGCAAGACATGCATGTTAACCTTGATTTTGGTGAGGTGAGGTAACTTTCCCCAAATTGCATAACAGGGAAAGGCGGAGCCAGGCTTTGAATCCAGGTTTTCTGAATCCCGATTCAGTGTTCTTTCCAGGAAACCGGGCACAGAATGAATCTTCAGATAAATATGCCTGGGGTATTCATTAGTTCCAGTTAGTTCTGGTCCATCTGCACAGGTTCATGGGTGGTGGGGGTCTTCAAAAGGGGCTCCATTGCACTTCAGGGCTTTAAACCAGCTGTCACATCACCAATCCTTGTGTCCCCCTGGCATTTGCCTACGTATCATCTATTGTGTGTGTACTGAGATCCCCAACACCACTTCCAAAACATTAGATTGTTCATTGTAAGAAGTGTAGTAGCCCCATTTCTGTACTTTCTCTGGAACTTACCCCAACCCACCTTGCCCACTTTATATCTAATTCACAGGGCTAAGCTCCTAGGAGGTTTGTTGCTACTGTGACTGCAGACTCCTGGTTCTGTCTGATGGTCCAGAGTGGACATTTGACTAATGAGATACCCTCTCCTGATAAAAAGACAGGAGGCCCAGAGACAGTGAATTGTGAAATGCATGGAATCTGTATTATCTGTCACAGGAGCAGAGAGGCACAGAGGTCTTTTGCAGCAAGAGAGGCAAGAAATAGCAGCATAGCAACAATGAGATGAAAAAGAGATATAGAGAGGGAGAGAGAGAGAATATTATGAGATCTAGCAGGATTCCATCCCCAACTTCCAGTCCCTTCCAGAGACCTTGCTTCATTACCTGTGTTTCTTGAGTCTCTTGATTTTTTAAAATCAGTTTCCTGCCCCAGCCCTCAAACTAGCTTAGATTGATGTCTGTAACTCTGACATACAAAGAACTTACAGGGAGAGTGAAATTCTCCTGCTGCAAAATTTCCTTTTGAGCAACAGCCAAGGTAGCTTTCAACAGCAGCATTAACTTTCAAGTGTAATGGGCCACCACTGAGTCAGTTTGTAGATTCTGCACAGGAGGGGGTACTCAAAGTACTTAATAGTATTTTCACCTTGATGTGAACAACCCTTCATAGCATCCCAGGATCTCAGCACAAGGGTGTACTTATTAAGTCAGCTATTTCAATCGTCTGCCCCAATCAGAATTCTGTCCTTCTATCTTCCAGCCAGTTTCTGCTTGAAATTTTCCATGACTTAGAAGCAAAGCATAAGAAGAGAGAGTATGGACTTAGGTGTAATACAGGCCTTTGTTCAAACTTGCTCTGGAACATTCTAGCCTGAAAATTTGGGGCAAATTATTTACCCTTCTGAGATTTTCTTCCCTCATTCTCAATGCCTAGATTAAAAACTCTTACTTCAGCTACACGGATGGACCTAGAGATGATCATACTAAGTGAAGTCAGTCAGACAGAGAAAAGATAAGTATCATATGATGCCACGTGTATGTAGAGTCTTAAAAAATGATGCATATAAACTTATTTACAAACCAGAAACAGACTCACAGGCATAGAAAACAAACTTGTGGTTATCAAAAGGGAAAAGGGGGGAGGAATAAATTAGGAGTCCGGGATTAGCAGATACAAACTACTGTATAAAGAATAGATAAACAGGGCCCTACTGTATAGTACAGGGAACTATATTCGGTATCTTATAATAACCTATAATTGAAAAGAATCTGAAAAAGAATATATATTATATATAAGAATAGATATCATATATGCAATGCATATATAATTCAGTCACTTTATTGTACCCTTGAAACTAACACAACATTGTGAATCAACTATGTTGCAATAAAAACACATACAAGTTAAAAAATTTTTTTTATTTCTCGTTTTCTTAACAATGGAAAAGGTAATATATACCACTGACTAACTTACTCCATTCATATTGCTATTAATGATTTCTAAACTTGTAGGTTTACAGTATTACAATAAAAATATTTGTAGACCAAAAACCACCCAATCCTACTTTTTTTTTTAAATGGGGATTTTATGAAATTTAAAGTGTGCAAAACTCCTGCTACAGTACCTACTCCATAGTAAATAATTAATAGGTCATGATCAGCATTTAAAAAAAATAAAATAGATTGAATAGGGAATATTGAAGTGAATCACACATTAAGGATATGTGTTGTTTCATGAAATTTTTATTTAGATTATAAATGAGTGTGTATAGCCATGGTGTAATGTATAAGTCGTTTTTATGGTTTGTTTTGTTTTAACTATGTGCTACTCTCAAAACTGAAGAACAGTAGTTTAGAACATGACCAGATAGAGAAATAATTCTCAAATTTACTGCTGCAGATGAATTACCTATGAACCTTGTTAAGATGAAGATTCTGATTCAATCGGTGTACAATGGGACTTGACTCTGTCTTTCTGGCAAGCTCCCTGGTGATGCCCTTGCTGCTGGTCCAAATAAGGAGATAGTGTGTTAGACAGAAACACTGTTTCCAGTGGAAGAACCCGAGGAAGCCCCTGAAGCATTCATTTGTGACTTCAAGAGCCTCCAAGGAATAGAAGAATACAAGATTTTCCCTTCCTTTTCTGGTTTTTGCCTTTGGTAGATGGATAGAAATCCTAACTTAAGCCCATTCTTCACTAAAGTCTGTTGCTGTCCAGCTCCCAGGTGTTGGGTGTTGAAACCAAGGGGCCAAATAAGCTTCAGATTTGTTATTGTGAAAAGCTCCACTGTTGTCTGAGTGTTAGCCCCCAGTTTCCCATTATGTCTCAAGCACATGTGCCTTTCCATATAGTGTCCCCTGCAATTTACAGCAGAGTACTTCCTGTAAAACAGGCTTTTAAGAGCAAGGTCAGGAAGAGTTTCCTTTATTTCACCTTTACCTGCCACCGCATTTCATCAGGCTTCCATCACCTGCACCTGGATAGCTGCCTTGCCCTCCTACTGGTTTTCTCTGCCTGCAAGTGCTTTTCTTTCTTCCTTTCCCCTCCCTCATCTCTTCCCCTGCTAATCCATCCTGTACAGGGACATATTGATCATCCTAAAATGAAGCTTTCATTATTTTCTTTCACTGTTTAAAACCCTTCGGTGGCTCCCCATCACCTAGGCAAGCTCTTTGCTCCTGCTATAACATGTCCTTCTTCATCTTTTATTGACCTCCTCCCTCCCCTTGAATGATCTCATTTTTCCAGATACCTGAATCTTGCCTACTCTGTAGGATTTAGCTTAAATTCCTCTTCTTTCATGAAGCTTTTATTTGGGGGGGAGGGGGGAACCTCAGAAAGAATGACTCTTCATTTTTGCTGTGTCTCAGCACACCACCACCGAGAGCATAATTTGTGTGCTGACTGGTGTGTGGCAGAAAAAGCACAGGTTTGGCAGTAGGAGACCAGACTAACCAAAACCCGATGTGTCGAACCAAATCAGATGTGTGTGACCTTGGACAGGCCAATTTGTCTTCTCTGAGCCTCTATTTCCCCATTAAGATAATGAGAAGATTGGAGACTCAGAATTCTAAGTGACTGCACCTGTGCCCAGTCACGTGCATATACTGCTAGTTTCTAAGTTTCCTTAGAGATCTCATTTTCAATTTTCCTGTGATAATTTTACTTACTTGAATCATGCTTCTCAGCACTGAACTCTTACCCATGTTTTGAAGTTTTTCTAATTTTAAAATTCTCGCTTATGTTTGTTTTGTCTTTCTTACTCCTATCAGGAAGGAACCTCATTTTATCGTTGGAGCGATGGGGCCCAGGGAGGACCTGCCTAAGGGTACGCAGAGCAGAGAACCGAACCCAACTTCCAACCGGGGCGGGGCTATGAACCAGGACCTTGCCAGGCATCGCACAAAGTGAGTGCTCACTAATTATGTATCAGTTGCTTGGAGGTTGTCAGGCCCCTCTTGCAAGACAATTCCTTTCTCCCAGTAAGGAGAAGCCCTTTGGAGGCTGTCGGTTAACGGGAAAAGTGCTTACTCTGGGAAGAAGGCGGGGCAAGCCGAAACAGGCATACTCCCTCACCCCGGGTATCTGAACCCCGTTCTTCGCGGGGGAGACGTGACGGGGTTCAAGGATACTTGGAACCTGTCCCTTCAGCTGAGACACGTAGCCGCCTCCAGCCGCTGCTCCCGGCTGATTCTGTGGAGTGGAGCGCCCCGCCACCCCCCACCCAGCCCCGGGTTTCGCTCAGACTCCCTCCGCTCTGCAAAGGGAGGGGGGAGCTGGGGGAGCCTTGCACACCAGTCTTCCCGGAGCTGCAGGAGAGGAGCCCCGTGCCCTCGGGAGCCTGTCGGCGGCTTCCCCTCGGCTGCGCGGGCGCGCAGGCTCTCCTCGCCACCCCCACCCACGGCTCGCCCTTGCTCCCTCCCTCCAGCCCCGTGGCCAGAGCGCGCACACCGGGGCTCCGGCACGTGGGCGCGCGGGAGGCGGCGGCCGCTGCTGCCGCTGCCGGAGCCCAAGCCCGAGCCCGAGCCGGCGAGATCGCCCTCCATGCTGCGGGCTCTGCAGCCGCCTTCTGCTCAGCCTCTGGCCCGAGCCCAGCCGCGGGAGCCCCGAGAGCCAGTGAAGCAGCCGAGGGGAGACAGACACGGACAGGAGGAGAGGCGCGGCGGGCTGGGGCGAGCCGGGTTCTGAGCAAGGGGCGCCGGCACCCGAGAAGAGGCAGCCCGCCGCTCTCGCTCGCTTTTTGCTCCAGCCGCTGCTGGGGGTTCCAGGCAGCGCGATGCCGCTGCCCTCTTACTAGGTGGCGGCCAACGGAGGCTACCCGCAGCCGGACCCCGTTCGCTGGCGAGCCCCTGGTCTCTCCCGGAGGACGCGCCCGGCCACTCCAGCCAAAGGTAGCGCGAAGTCCGAAGTCAGCCCCCAGCGCCGCCAACTTCCCCGGGAGCCCCTCTCCCCGCCGCAGCCTGCGCCAGCCCTGGGAGCGATGCGCCCCCAGCCGGGCGGCGTGCCCTCTGCCAACTCGCCACCCATGGGATCCACTGCCCTCGGCTGCCCCGCTTGGAGCGCGTAGCCTTCGTCGCGTGGCCCGGGAGAGGAGCGAGACTCCACGGCGTTTCGCGGATTCCACGCGCGCCCGTCTGCTGAGGTCTCCTGAGGGGGCGGCGTCCGTACCCAGAGGTGAGTAGCCCGGTCGTGATGGCGCCCTTTACCCCCAGTTAGTTGTTTGTAGGGATGGCAGGGAGAAAAGAAAGTTGAGACTCCTTGCACCTGTACTGGGATTTGGCAGCGAAACGCAACATTGGTTCTCCCAATCCGATTGCCTTCGGGGCATCCCCACACGCCTTCATTTCTAAACCAAGGAGAGGGACCTCTTCCGTTTACCAAGGAGAAAGGGAGCTCCCTAGAGCAAACCACTGACTGCTCCCCCACCAGCCTGCCATTTGGGGTTTTTCTGTTGCCCGCACATTAAGCGGGCACCCGGAGTAAGCGCTTGGAGATCCGCAGCCTCCTGGGCGCTCTGGGAGATCGTGAGCAGCCCGGGCCCTAGGGGAGGCTAAGCGCGCTTCATTAAAGAGAGGCAGCTGCTCGAATATTAGGGAAGTGTGTATGTGTGTGATTGGGAACAGGAAAGGTAACCACAGGAGAAGGCGCGAGTGAAATTTTTCTGTCGCTGACGCGTAGGGTACCCGGGGTGCCCCGCTCCGCGGTGCAGGTTTGGGGGAGCAAGATCTGGGGCAGCCGGACAGAGTCCAACAGGTGGCCTGCGCGGGCTTCCTGTGGCCGGGCGCGGAGGAAGGGAGCCGCTCCCTCCCCCCCGGGCCCAGGCTGCTGCTTCTAGGGGCGCTTCTGAACATGGGTAAGGAAATGCGCTCTCTGCTTTCAGGCCCGATTCGGGGTGAGTGTGTGAGGCATCCAAATGCCTCCTGTCGGAAAACAGCGGCTTCATTGTGTGCCTGACTGAGGTTTCAACTTGCAGGCAACTGAGGGACCATTCAGCTGGGGCGACGCGGACTTGGCTGGTCCCCGGCCTTCTTCGTGGTCCCTGGCCGCGGTTATTCCAGCTCCCTGGGATGGGCAGCTATCCAAACCTCAGCATTTTGCTCCTCTGTACTCTCCCAAGCGGAGGGGGAGTTGCAGGAGCATCTGGGGAGTGCAATGCACAAGTTTATTCTTCTTTACCTTTGTCCTGCACTTTTATCCTAAGACTCAGATGGAAGAGTAGAGGTAGGGGTAGGGGTGGGTGGGGTGAGTGTGGGGTCAGGTCGAGTTTGAGAGCTGGAGGAAAGCGACTAGAGAGAGACCAAGTTCCCCACGCACCCACAGAGACTCGAATTGCGAGCTGGGAGAGGGCGTGGCAGTGCTTTGAAAAAGTTTCCTTTGAATGCACCATCCTTTGGTGAGGTGATTTTGGTCCTTGAAAGTGGTGGCACTCCAAAGTAGTATCTTCCAGAGTCGGCCGAGTAACTTCTCCATCCCTCTAGAGAGTTAGCCCATCTCTAGATTAGGTACAGTCCCCCACCCCATGGCAGAAACCTTGTCTGTAAAGGAGATGCTTAAAGATGGATGTCAGGTTGGAAGATGGTGGAGCAGCTGAAGGGAGGTATGTGGGGAGGGGAGGTGTCTGGAGGCAGCACACAGAGTAAACACTCAGATTTTGTATCTTGAGATGGTTGATTGGCTTTGAGAAGATTGGATATTTTGAGATACTAAAGCTTTCCCAATATGCCCTTGGTGCTGCCACTCCACTGCATGCCGGTGAGCTGTTTGTACTGTGGAAATGAAGTGATGGACACTCACAATGCAAAAGCACCCTCCACTGCTAGCGCTTGGACCAGCAGCTTCTCCTTCAGGGGAGACTCTGGGTACTAGAGCTGTTTAGCCTTGCTGTTTCTACACCATGAATTGCTGCTGCATCTTTCCAGCCCCCATTTAGTCTTTCTTCCCAAAATTATCCTTCTTACTTGGGCCCACGGGTAGCTGATGGCCAAGAACTTGTAAATAGAGTGAGCCTCTTGACTTGAGGGAGCTGGCTGACAGAGAGACACAGAGGCAGAAGGAGGGAAGAATCAGAGAGACATGTACACAGAGGTGAAAGGAAAGAGGGAAAGAGAGAAGGAAAGATGCAAGGTAGATGGGGCAAAACATAAGAGGAGTGGGGGGTGGGAGGGAGAAGTGGAAGGAAGGGAAGGGAGGGGAAAGAAATCCAAAGATGAGTGTGAACAAAGAAAGGGAAAGGAATGGGAGCAGGGCAGGGAAGTCAGGTGGGGAGGAGAGGAAGGCTGGAGAACAGAGGAGGCAGATGAAGTGAGAGGTACTCGCTTTTTGTATTTAATTTTTATAAGCCACACTGGCATTCCAAGGAAGTGGGCATAATCCACATCCTTAAGTAGCCAGCCCTTGGTTTGTGTTCATTTCTCTGCGGAGTTGTGAATTATGCAGAAATTGGACACCCTCTTGGAGCCCAGCTGCAGTGGAGATGACAAGGATGTAAGAAGTTTAGATTCTTAGTAAATGCACAAATGCATAAGTTCATTTGCCTTTGCTGTTTTTTTTTTTTTTTCCCCTGGGTAAAAGGGGCTGGAGAATGAGAGGGAAGAGTCGTTCCATTAGCAGTATTTGCCAGTGATTCTCTAACCCCTGTTTGTGGAAGAATCTCCTGGATAGCTTCTGAGCAAAGCACATTACTGGACCCGCTCCCCTGGGAGTTTGATTCATTAGGGATGGGATTGTGCTACTGGAATGAATGCCCGTTAATTCTAAAGCAGGGCATCCCTGAGCCACCCTTTGATAAACATGGTATAGATGGTATAACACATTTCTCTAATTTGTTCCCATATTTCCTCCTAAGAGACATAGTTAAATGCCTCCCCCTGGTATTCTGTCCTCCCCAGAAAAGCTCATTTCTTGTGAATTTCTCTGGATAAAAGGACAAGTCCAAGGATTGCTCAGCCAGGGTTACCTTTCCCCAAACCTCATTAATCACAGTAGCTTCAGGGGACAGTGGACAGCTCTTCTGGTTGACCTTGTCAGGGGTGTTCCAAATAACCAACAGGTATTTGGTGCTCGGCAGGGCACAGTCCTGGTCATTCTTTATACACTGACTAGTTAACACTCAAAAAATCTATGCCTTAGGCGTTGATACTATCATCAGCATTTTCTAGTTGAGGAAACTGAGACTTAGAGAAATTATATTACTTGTCCCAGGGAAATGATATTAGTTGTCTACGGTCCAGCAACCGGAAAGCAGCAGTGCTGAAATTTGAACCCAGGCGTGCTCATCCTAACTCTGCATTCTAGATGAGTGGAGTTAAAGATGCTTGGAGAGCTCTCCCAAGCACTCTCTCTCTCTCCACTTTATCAACTGAGGAAAATGCAAAGCCGCTAAAGAAACTGACAAGTGACTTACCAGAGATCTTACAACCAGCAGGTGTCAGAACTGGGACCAGCGCCCTGCTATCTTGAGTCTCAGTCCAGCCTTCTCCCCCACGACATCAGTGGTTGTCACATTTGGCTCATCCTCAAGGTCACATGAGCATCTAAATCAAAATCCAAGTTCCTGGACCCTACTAGAGGCTTCCTGATTCCAAACCTTGGGGCAGAGAGCCCAGAAGTCTGTATTTTTAGTTCCTGCCTTGAGTCTGTGTCTGCATATTACCATTTGCCCCAGTTATTCTTTAGCTCTTGGCATCTGACGCTGTGGATCCCTTTCAAATGGCTTCAAGAGGAGAACTCCATGCCCCTCCCGCTTCAAGCACACACACACACACACACACACACACACACACACAACACACAAGTAGTATACTCTGTGTCTGCCGCAGCCCATGCTGAGGCACCACGGGTAAGGAAACAAGCTGATCAACCTGGACGCAACTTTGAAAGCTCTTTGAGAGGCGTAGCTGTCACAGTGATGTTTGTTACACTCGTTTTTTTTCCTGTGCCAGGTTGGAAGGCCTGTAAGGAAGCATCAAAGGGTCCTTTAATGCATCACTGTTGGTGTTTGTACTCATACTTGACACAAAACGACACCGTGAGCCAGGCCACCGTACTGCTGTGACAAAGTGTCACGCTCCCAATTTAGTGGTTCTAGCCATCAGGTAGGAAGGACCCCTCTCCTCCCTTCATTATTATGCTTTTGACTCCCTCAGAATATGTCCGTGCCTCCTCCTGCAGGTAACAAGTTGCCATCACGCCCACGCTCCTTCTGGCCCACTTAAACTGTTTTCTCGGTGACCTGGACATCTTTCCCCTTCTATTTCATTGAAAAGTGGCCAAAGGTGCCAGACATCTTGTCCAGCAAACTGTTTTGTCATCTTTCTCTTTTCAGGTCCAAGTTTATGTTCTGAATCTGTCGCTTTTAACCCTGACCTCTTATTCAAGGATGCTAATTGAGCTGAGGTAGCGCTGATAGGCAACTGTGTGTTACATGTGCTTTAAATAACCACAGCCATTGGTGAATAGAATGTAAACCAAAGAGTAACTTACATTGACAATGACCACATCTTTAACATGCTGGGAATTTTTCTCCCACTTCAGTGGGGGAAACCCACTTTTCTGGCATGGCTGGCGATAGAGAAGTAGACTGTGGGAGGAAACACTGAGTGGTTAGGGCTTGGGCTCTGAGGTCAAGGCCTGCTTCCACCTTGCTTGCTGTTATAACCTTGGCCTGGTTATTGAACGTCCCCAAGCCTCCATTTCTTCACCTGGACATAGAAGCCAATGACAAGATGGCCCTTCTGTGTTTGCTGCTGGGACTTACCTCGGTCAGGGACCAGAGTGCTGAGCCTGGCGTGTGGTAAGGACTCACCCGTTACCTAGTATTTGCTAAACATACGACATGTACTAGGCTCCATTTAACTGAGGATGAAACTGACATCGCAGGGGTTAAGCAACTTGCCCAGGTCACCCAGATCCTAAATAACAGACCCAGGCTTATGATCCAGATCTGTCCTTTTCAATTCTCCCAACTCTTACCGTTACATTAACGTGACTCACTGTTCCTTCTTTATACATTAAGACAGAGTGTTGCATATGAAACGTATTCTGGTTTGTATTTTAATTAAACCCATTGCTAGATTGTCAAGTAGAACACTTCTGGGTGGGAATCTTTTGAATTTGGGGGGATGATTTTTAAGTGGTTACATCACCTCTAAGTACTGGTTTTTGCCTTTTCTGGCAGTTGGGATAGAGTTTTCACAGATCCATCTCCAGTTACTTTTGCTTGGTTAAATTCTCCCTGTTTCTAAAGTCTTGGCATAGATGCTGCTTCTTTAGGAAAATCACCCTTGACTCTTTAAGGGCTAAGTTAGATGCCTTTCTAGTGTGTTTCTTCACTTCAACTGTAGTGTGTGTCCATTTACTTCTTTTTATATGTGTTCCTCAGTCTGTTTGTAAGCTTTTTGAGATTACGGACCTGGTCTTAATTGAAGTTGTACCCACAGTGCCCAGGACAGTGCGTGGCATATGGAAAACGTACGGAATACTTTTGAATGACCAACTGAAACTTTGAGCTATTTCTTGGTAGCAGAGAAAAAACTGGTCATTGTCTTTGAACTCTGAAAGGGAAACATGCAAGCATTGGAACTGGAAACCTTCTGTATTATGTGCCCCCAGAGGCATCAGTTCATCAGACGGAGGAGGAATGTAACGGTATCAGTGGTTGTCGATTAACTGTGTTGGTAGCTTTGGGCAAGTTCCATCATGATGTTGCTTCAGATGTAATTAGAAGGGACATTCTGATTTATAAGTTAATATGATTTTATCTGTACATTTAATTAGTTGCTCAGAAAGGCACTTTTGTTCCTCAGCCCCAAAATTTTAAAAATTAATAGGCTCCTGGAGTTAGAACCAAAGTTAGAGATAATCTCATTCTACCAGCTTGTACAGGAGGTGAGAAAACTCAGGCTCAGAGAAGGCAAGGGACTTGCCTGAGATCACCCAGCAAGTTAGTGCCATAGCCAGTGTGAGAGCCAGAGGTTTTTGGCTGCTCGCCCAGGACTCTTAATGCACAGCCGAGAGTGATGAACACATTAGTGGTGAGATGCTTATTTGCTTTGAAGGGATACTTGCAAGCCTTCTCCATGCTTATAGCCTGGACTCTGCAAAATTCCAAGATAAAGCTGATGCTGAGAAGGAGGGATGCAGGACCAAAATGATCCAGGCAAACGCAGAGTGTCAAGAGACATTTGTGGGAGAGCATCTTGGTAGGTCCTATGTTGGCAAGGTCTTGTAGGTTTCTGGGATTCCTGGTCTGCTTTTCAAACAAGGAAATGTGACTTGACAGGGCTTCTCCTTTGATGTTCTTGAGTGTGGTATGTCAAGAGGTAGAGATGTATAGAAGTTCTTTGCCAAGCCCCTGGCATGTTGGCAGCGCAGTGGTTCAGATCACGCTCTCCTTTCTTCTTCGTGCTTTTTCTAGATGAGAAGCAGTTACCTTGAGACCCTTCTCTCTACCTCTGGGGTGCCTTGGAGTCTGACTAAAATAGACCAGCCTAAATCCATTCTCAGACACACAAACCTGTGCAGTGGTCTCTGACGTGGCTAACACACAGATCTTTATCATATGGTGTCAGTATTATGGAGGCAGTTAAGACACAGATCGTCGGTGCGAAATATTGTGGATGATCCTTTGGAAACATTATAATCAGTGCTGACAAGGCAGTAGAAATATTTCAACACAGCACCTTCCCTGCCTCCCAAAAGATTTGCCACATCAACCCAAAGTAACAAGACTGGGATCATTCAAGAAGGTGGCACAGTTAAGAATTCTCTTTACCTCTCAGCCATAATCAGTCTGAGATATTGGTGCTATTTTTGATTTGGTGTTCATAGATTGAGTGCAAGGGGGAGGCACCTGTCTTTGTACCCCTCCCACCAGAACGAATTGCTCCCTTCTCGAGCTTGTGTGGGTGCCAGATAAATCCCTCTATTAAAAGGCAATTCCTTTGGACTTCAAATAACTGGGGATTTTCTATGGTCCTCTTAAAATGCCAGACTTCCTGGGTGCGATCTCATTGAGCTACTGGAACTGCCTGGACCTAACATCTGGCCCTATACTTCTTTAAAGAGGCATTTTGACAGGCATTAAGGGTGAACACTGCCAGAACTACCGCCACCAGCCCACCACCTACTGCTATTTCTCCTGCTAACGCTCATGTTTGCATTTACTGAGGACCTACTATGTGCCCACATGGTTCTAAGTTCTCACACAATTTTCCTTCCCTCTGATGCCTGCTAACCCAACATCGAAGTTATGATTAGGGGAATGATGATATTATCATAGAGATGACAAATAATGCTGAAAAGTATAAATAAATAAAGAAGTGATATTGTGAACAGGACAATATTGAGAAGCAGTGCAAAATGGCGGGAGGGAAGGGGACACCTCCTTCCTTCACCCGGTACCAGTCATCCAGGTCTCCAAGTAGGGTCTTTGGAGAAAGGCAAGGAAAGGGCGTCTTGGAAAGTTAACTTGTATCAAATCCCAGAATAGGGCTTTAAATCCAGAATTTTCTTACTTTTAAACTTCACTAACTAATACAGTCTCCAGTTGACTTAGAAAACTCTGAGCTTGAAAGAAGCTTAGGGAATATCTTGTACTGTGACTTTCAAATGACTATAATGTACATTACAAAACACATTTTACATCCTTGCCTAATATATAGGCACACACACAACTGACACAAAGGTTTAAAAAAAAATACTACATAGTCTTCCTGTGGGATATTTACTGACATTTCCTATGCCACTGTATTGTTACCCACTGTATACACGTCCACATGCAGACGCAGCATAGTCACGCATGTAACTGAAACAAACATTTCAAAAAATAATATTTACCCTTTTTCACTTTGGGTGATACCCCTTGATATTTTCTGTTCTGTCCTAGTTCATTAAAAAGATTATGCTATGACCCACAACATTTATTTTGTGACTCAAATGGGGTGAAACACACAACCTGGAAAATGCTGACCTAATCAGTTCCTGTAGACTCTGAGAGATGCAGAAAGTGAGGCTTGGGGAGATGACGCCGTTTTCCCTCGTCTGAGATCCCATGTCAGCCTAGTAGGTAGCAGAGCTGGCGTTAGACCTGGCTTCGGGTGTTCGTCCTCCCCAGGAGTAAAAGCATCTTTTACTGTGGACTCTGGGCCATTACTTAGCTTCAGTCTGACAGCAGGTTGTTGTCACCGATTGCTCATATCTTCTGCTTTTTACCTGGACTTGACTTCCACTCCCTTCGTGTAGAATTTTTTTTTTTTTTTTTTTTTTGGTGGGGGTGAGATTTGAGTGACAGAATTGATTGGAGGTGTATGGGTTTGGCAGAAGGTGCTCATGGTTGGAAGGGTCCGTGGAGGGGCAGGAATGGTGGTGACCCTGTGACTCCTCTGTGGGCCTCTGCAGACTTTTTGATCCAATGGTTGGGGTTGAAATCCTGGAGGATGGAAGAAGCATTGATGCCAGTTTGGCTGTCCTTTATTCCCGTACCTCTCTCTGTCTCTGGACCCTTTCACAACCCAGAGAGCTTTATTCTTAGGTTTCAAGGCATGAACACAGCACCACATGAGAGCCTGGTTTTGCCATTCCTGGTGTGCAGAGAACACTTGCTGGAAACTGAAGACTGTTGCGACTGGGGGGAGCGGAATTTTTATTTTTAATGGTAAATTTCAATTTGTTTTGCACTGCATAGGAATAGTAAAAATCGAAATAGTACAATATTGGTAAAAAATATATATATGTATTCTTCCATCCCTGATCCCAGGTCACCGTTTCTCTCTTTTCCAGTACAACTATGTTGCGTGAGTCTTCTGCTTTTTCCCTGCCAGGTATGGGACAGAAAGCACCTGTTTTTCCCTCTTTCACACAGATGACAGATGGGCTGTACCTTGTTTTTTATTTATTTTTTTTATTTAAATGGTGCATCTTAAGGTTAGTTATCAAAACTTTATTTTGAGCTGCCTCTTTATTTTTCTGAGCTGCATAATATTTCATCACATGGATGTGCTGGGATTTATTTAAAATGTAATGATTAAGAATCTAAACCCTGGAGCTAACCTGCCGTGTGTGTGTGTGTGTGTGTGTGTGTGTGTGTGTGTGTGTGTGTGTGGGTGTGTGTGTGGATGTGGGCAGGGAGGTGGGGGAGGAGACGGAAGGGGAAAGAAGATATGGGGCAAGTGAAGACATTGCCTCTTGCTCTTGAAGAATCTGGAGACAGCGTTTACTTACCCCAAACAGGTTGAGAATGATAAGCAATTGTGTGTTATTGAGACCTAAGCTGGATGCTGTCTAGGAGGTACCTGCTACAAGATCATTCTATGCAGAAGGGAGAGCAAGTGCAAAGGCCCTGAGATAGGACAATGGGCTTCACACTTGAGGACCAGCAAGGAAGCTAGCGCTCCTTGATGGAGAGGAGTACAGTAGCGCACGTCGACTCCTAGGAAAAAGCTGTTTTAAGGCCAGTCTATAGACTGTAATAAAAATAAAAAAACTCTATTTAAGCCACCTCAGCTAGGTTTCTGTAGAAGGTTTAAAGAAGGGTGTATGACTGTTTCTAAAGTACAAGAAAATAGATTTTTTCCTTTACAGAGCCCAGGATTTTCCAAAGTCTCTTGCCTGTCATCCTAGTGAGTTTGAAGGAAGCAGAGAAATGTACCCAGGAAATAAGTGTTCAATGAAGGAACAGACACTTGAATAAGGGAACTAATTAGAAAGTGAACGCACCAGGTTCGGCTCCTGAAAACAGCGGAAGAGACGGAGGCAGCTCCATCCGGATCTGTAGGCAGGGAAGTCAGGGGAAATTTCTGAAACAAGCAAGTTGTAAGTTATCAGCTGGGAAATTCCTTTACCAGCCAAAGTAGGGAGGGAGTTTTACTTTGCACTCAAAGTTACAGGTTTTTCATTTTGAAAATCAGTTGTTTGGATGGAAATAAAATGAAATAAACAGCATGGAGAATTACTAAGAGCCAATTCTGCCCTACCCAGTGTACCTTAAGGAAGCTTCTGGAGTGACTGTCCCAGCGTTAGCCCCACGAGGTCAAAGACAAAAATACAGGGAGAAATGCTTGAAATGTGTGAATACATTGTTTTGAGTGACACATATTTTTAACAACAAAAGCAACTCTTAACTCCTAGCTTTTTATTTTTATACATCATAGTGGAGAACATTATACAGGACCACTTAGTTTGGGGAAAACACTTACATTGGATGTTTTCTATGCACTTATTTCTTTAAAAAAAAAAAAGTAGCAATGAAAAACATCAGTCTGGGTGGTCCTTTTTCTGATGCAGATCATTCAAACTGAAATCCTTTTTGTACTCAAATTGGGCCTGCCAGCTTCAAAAGAGGGCAGTCAGGATAATATGATAAACTGGCCCGGGTGTTCAATCTTAGCTCATCAAGGCTGCGCCAGAATTGACATTTCCGTACCCAATGGCTTGATGCTCTGATTACAAATTGGACCTGAGTAGCTAGGCTCTTTGTAACTTTATTCACTAAGGAATTGTGCTTGTATCATTAGGTCTGTTTTGGTTTTGAAACCTGGAGCAGGCAATATGCTTCTGGTTGAAGAATGCAATAGAGAGAGATTCATACAGGAACAAATGCAATTTTTTCCATGCAAAATTAAGAATTTCATCTTCCTTTTAGAGAGTGATGATAGCATTTCTCTTCCCACTTCCTCCTGGAAGTTTTACAAAGGTAGCTTAAATTGTAGTTTTAGGAAGGGTATTGAGTATTTATATTTCCCATCATTGATTTTACTTGTGATAAAGGGATGAATTATTTCCAAAATAAGTAGATCTCTAATTGTATATCTTTTGGGCTTAACAAGAATTCTATTCTTTATTCCACTGTATGAACTTTTTTACGTAATGAAATTACCAGCCATTGTTTTTCGCTCATGGACTTTTTTTTGTACTTGGGGTCTTGAGAGAATAAAAGACAAGGACAATGCTTTCTGTCCTTGGAAAACCTACAGATGGCATGTATTTACCCAGAGCAGATTGAGTGGTGAACTATTGCACATAATTGAGAGTTAAACTGGATGTTATAGACAGTGAATCCACTAGGATTTGGAGAAGGAGGTGGTCAGCCAAGAGCAACATAATTGGGTGACATTTCCAACACATCATCAAAAAAATCACCATATGATAGGAAAGTAGACAGTTTTTATATGACCACGAGTACATACACTGAACTCTTACAACAGTAAGTTAAAAATTATTATTTTACACTTTCACTTGGCCCAGAGTACCCCAAAGAGCGCAAAGCACCTAGATCATGGATAAACCTAGGTTTCAGTGTATTGCTAGGCTTGGAGCAAGTAAAGGAACTCTCCAGCCCTCTATATGCTCAACCACTGCCCCCAAAGGAAACCACAAACCTGGAACCGAAACCCAAATGAGAGGTATTGAGCAAGGAGCAAGTGAGAAAGACCAGAACTGTTTTGAGTGCAATACCCATAGAGCGTATCTGAGGATCAACCTTGAGTGAGCCAGCTCTCAACCAGAAGCTGAGGAAGCTGGACCCGACTCCTGCATGGTATCAGGACCTGGAAGGGGGACCAAGTAATCTTAGGTTGGGAGCCTCTCCTGGCTTCCAGCGAAAGCAACCACCATTCCTCTTTAGAGGAAAGCACACCTGTTTGGAACTACAGGAAACCCACAAGTGAAGATACGAACAGTGGTCCCACAATCAAAGATGATAAAAAATATACCAGGAAACCAACCAACATCAGTCAGAGATGTAGGAAGGAAAACAAAACAGAAAACAGACTCAAACCCCTGAGCTTTTCAAGTACTGGAATGATTACATATTACATATCACAATATAAAGTACATTGATATGACTCTTTAAAGGAAGAAAAGGAAATTATTTAAAATATGAGCATGCAACAAAAGACTGTAAGAAGTGACTGGGAAGATTTTACAAAGAACTTTTCAAAAGGGAAAAAGGAGTTAATAGAATAAACCTAATGGGTTGATAAACAGCATAACAGTCCCAGCTGAAGTTAGAGGAAGGCAGATTGGAAGATATTACCCCAGAATTCAGCACAGAAGAGACAGGGAGATGGAAAATCTGAGAGAGAAGTTAAGAGAGAGAAAGGCTAAGCTGAAAAGTTTGTTTTATGTTTAACCAGAGTCTTAGAAAGGGAGAAAATGGAAGAGACATCACGTTTGAAGAGATCGTGTCTGAGAAATTTGGGAGTTTGAGATTTGCAAGTGTAAGCCACTATTTATAAAAATAGATAAACCCTGAATTTCTTCTGTATAGCACAGGGAATTATATTCAATATCTTATAATAACCTTTAATGAAAAAGAATATGAAAATGAATATGTGTATGTAGATGCATGACTGGGACATTGTGCTGTACACCAGAAATTGACACATTGTAACTGACTGTACTTCAATAAAAAGTAAATAAAACTAATGGTATAAATCTTCAGACGTAAAAAGTACAAACAAGATAAATAAAAAGTGAATGTGTATCTAGACATGTTGTAATGAAGTTGCAAATACAGAAAAAAAAGAGGTCTTAGAAGCACGTAGGGACTAGAGTCATATCACCTACAAAGGAACCGCGGTTAATATTGACAGGAGGCTGTTCAGTGACAATATTAGAGGACAGAAGACCTGAAAGAGTATCTTCATAGTTCTCAGAGAAAGTAGCTGTCAAATTAGACTTGTCTCCCTTTTAATAATAAGGAGAAATGAACACGTTTATAGATAAATAGAGCTTTACCCAGGAAACTGCTAAAGAATGTACTTTGAAAGAAAAGTAATCCTGGAAGGGAGGTCTGATATAGAGGAAGGGATGGTGGGTAAAATAAACTGGTAAAAAGTAAAGATCTTGAACGTTGTCTGTATAATATGACATAATGATCATGTTCTAATTTGTGTATTTTTTTTTAAGAAAAGAAACAAAATACCAGATGATTAGAGCATGTATCTCATCAGTCACTGAATCCTATACTGCTCACCTACTTTGGACCATGTCTTCCAACTTCCTCTCTTGCCTTCTCTGTTTCTCTCTTTTTCTTGTCAATCTCATCATAAGTTTGTCAATTTTACTAGGCATTTCAAAGGAAATCAGTAACTTTACAGATCCTTTCTTTATATTTTGTTCTTGGAAAAACAATTAAAGGAAAGAGATCAGCCATACACCAAAAATATTTTTTAAAAAAGCAAACTTGTAAATGATGAAATTGTGACTAGAACATATTAAAAAACTACTACAAAAGAATAAGAAAAAGATAAACAACCTAATGGAAAAGTGGGCAGAGGGCTTCAACAGGAGTTACCCTGAAAAGAAAGAACATATAACCAGTACGCATATGAAAAGGTGCATTAGGAACTCAGTTGTAATTGGGGAAGTCATTCCTCATTAGTAATTGGGGAGATGCAAAGTGAGACATCACCAAGCTCTCATATATGCCAGATTAGAATAGATGAAGAAGTCTGAAAACATGAATCGTTGCAGAGAACTCTAATACATTGCTTGGGGACTGCAATCCTTTAGGAATATACTTGGGCATTTTCTTGTGACACTAAGCATTGGCTTACTTTATGAACCAGCGGTTGCACTGCTGTGTATTTATCCTCCAGAAATTCTGCACATGTGTCTCAGCTGACACATACCAGAATGCTCATAAAAGCATTGTTAATAATAGCATGAAAATGCAAATAACGAAAATGTCTGTCAATAGGAGAGTGATTAATTAAGTTGTAGAATATTTATGCACTGAATTTTATGGCAAAGAAAATGAGTGAGTTATGACTTCATACACGCACCTAGAGGTGAATAGCAAAACATTGAATAAAGTTAGATTATTTATGGCATATTATTTATAGCAACATTTTTGCATTTTGCTTCAAAACAAGCAACACTGAACTTATTTTTATATTTTTAAAGGAAAGAAATGTAAACAATGTGCAAGGTGTGATGGTAGTGGTTTCTTCCTGGTGGGGGGGCAGCAGGGTGAGATAGGGAAGGGCCTGGTAAGTGGAGTTCTGGGACTGCCTGCCTTTCAGAAGCAGAGGGTTTAGGGATTTAGCTGCCCTTTACCTGTGGAAGTGTGGTTACTGGAATTGACTGGCTGACTTTCAGAAAGAGGGACTCTCACTGATGAGCTGGCTGTTAGAAGCTTGGAAGAGGATAGCTCAGTGGTAGAGTGCATGCTTAGCAAGCATGACATCCTGGGTTTAATCCCCAGGATCTCCATTAAAAAGTTAAATAAGTAAACTTAATTACCTCCTCCTACTAAAAAAAGAAAAAAATTAAAAAATGTGAATAGGCCATATATTTGAAAAAAAAACCTGCCTTCGATCTTTTTGTTTGGGTTTTAATCCAATTCTCAAATTTTGGTATGCATCAGAATCACCTCGAGGACTTTGTAAAATATGGAGTCCTAGGTTTCCACGTGCCCCCAGAGTTGTGACTCAGGATATCTGGGGTGGAGACTGGTGAATTTGCATTTCGAACAAGTTCGGAGTGATGCTCATGCTGCTGATCTGAGGACCACACTTTGAGAACCACATGTTGTCCTCTGCAGCAGCTGCATCACATCCTTAATCTGAATTTCAAGCATCCCGCACTGTAACTACCATGTTCTAACTCTTTAGCCCAGCCCTTTACTTCTTCTAGTACCCTCGCTCCGACGACACTTTGACAACCCCAATCTCTAATCAGGTATAAGATAATGGAGAATTTTGTTATTATCCAATTCATGGATGTATGCAGCAATTAGGATGAGTCACTCAGAGGTGGTGTCATTTTCTCTGTGTCTTTAAACTTGAAATTTCTGGAAATTGCCATAAGGTCCTACCTTCCTTTTCCCATATATACGAGAAGTGGAGTTGTTAACTCTTGTAGGTGAAGTGTTATAAAGTACATATAAAATATATTAAATTGATAAACTTGATTTATCTCAGGGGTAAAGGTTTTAAGCACACACACAGTTCACTGCAAGATTTTTACTATTTTCATCAGACCTTATATAATTTCATCTATGTTCTTTCAAAACACAGGTATTTCAAATATGCATCAAATCTGTTTTTATTTTAAGAAAGGATTTGAAGCCATATCATTCTTTCCTTGAAATGAATATGCAAACCATCCCGTGTGTTTGGTGATAATATTTTCCACATTGCTTGTGGAAATGATTTCACATCATCCTTTACTGCCATCCTATGAGATGATTCCCTGATTAGAAAAAGGATCAGAGAATTCAAGCAGCTTGTCCAAGGACACAGATTCAGTCAAGTTGCACTCATACCTGGACCTTCTGCCTCAGCACCCAGTGTTCTTTCCGTTTGCGTTAGACTCCCTGATGGTTGCAGAAACTCCAGAGATTGTTTAATTCAGGAATGCCAAGGAGCTATGAACACAAGTGGCATCAGCCATAGAGTATTGTGGAGACTGTCTCAGTCAGACTCCAGCCGATTGTCATTGTATGGGTGTTAGGATTCCCATGTCTTCTGATTTTCTAGCAAAGCTAAAAATACGGAGTTTTAATGATATCTTTCAAGTTTGACAATACACATAACTCATATTAGAAGGAAGATACTAAGGAGGGCCAGCTTCAACACGTCTGGTTTGGCTGTGTGCTGTTGGTTTGAGACCTGTGATCTAACATAATTTGCAGGTGGGAGGCATTTCCTCTGTAACAGTCCTAAACTCGAGCATTTCCAGTGATATAGAGCTTTCTGTAACTTAATGTGGTTGGTTCTGTTGTTGGTCTCTCTCTGCTCTTAGGTCACTGCTTCTGAGCACCTTCATCCTATATCTGTTCATGATTCCATGGGAATCCTTTCACCTGTTTGAAGAGAGGGTCCTTTTTCTCTCAAGCCTCCCATACCCTAATCTTCTTTGCAGGCTGAACATAGTCTTTCAGCTATTCATCCTAAGTCATGGTTTTAGAGCTTCTATATTCCTAGTTACCTTTTTCCAGATGTCTGTAAATCTGTTTAATTTCTCCTAATTAGAGTAGCCCATTGTGTTCCATGGTAGCATCTCATCCACAAATAAAGCTAAATTTTGATGTGCTGTTACAACATCACTCAAATTTCAACCCATTTTTGAGGCTCTGTTTGGAACACTGTGACACAATATCGTCTGTGTCACACTGTCACACATGTTAAATTCATTCTTCAAAGTGGCTCAAGCTGGTGAAGGTCCAAAGGCACGAGCGACCATCCGTCGAAAGGACTCGCAGTGCTTCTTGAGACCTCACAAACCGAGAAAATAAATAGCAGTTCTGAAGAACAGCTCTACTTTAAAAAGTTTGTGAGTTATACACCTGACTTGTGATGGAACACAGCCTCACAAGCGCAGAAGTCTATGTGGCAGCTGTCAATTCCAGTGTCTGGAGTAAGGAACGGTGGGGATGTTCTAATTCAGTGTTTGTGACTGGTCCTCCTAGCTAATGGTGGGAGGCCAGCTAGTTCATAGTGAGAGCTCTGGTTTATTAGAAACTGACTGTGTGCCAAACACTATATGGTAGGACACAGATGAATGTGATCGTGCGTGTAGATTACTTAGCGCACTGTCTAGCAGGTAGTGATTCAAATAAGTGATGGGTGTTTTTGATACTAATATGATACATTCAATTGTCATTTAGTCTTTGTTACTCCTTCACAGGTGATTATTATTGCCATTTGATAAAGGGTAAAGGAGAAGCTTCTCCTTTGATAAAGGAGAAAGACTTAGATTATGTTCTAGGATCACACAGCTCGCAAGCATCAGAGCCTGGGGACGTGCCACACACTGAAGCACATGCTCCCCCTTCTCTCTGTGCAGTCTAAGATGAACTTGGAATCAAGCTGTAATTCTTTGTTTCTTCTGAAGAATTGCCACATTCTTTCTCTGTCCTATGATGAGGTGATGGATTTTAGTATGAACTCGGATGCAGAAATACTTGTTTATCCTTGTCAAGCATTTATTTGTGGTATTGGCCCTAGTCTGTTTAGATCACTTTGAAACTCAGAATTTTCATTCAGTGCATCAAACATGTGACATTCACGTATTTGAGAAGCATACCTGCCTTCTAGGACTTTTCCCCTACTTTTTGACGAAAAGATATTGGAAGTGGGCACAAAAGAGGAGAGGCAACAAAATAGAGCGTTGGACACACTCTGAGAGATGCCGTCCATCCTTTAACCTTCCCAGTTTTATGTCAATCATGAACTGAAGTTCTTTGTATGCAGGGGGTAGACCTCGTATGCACTTACTACCCTAATCTTCTGGTAATCTAGCCTACATTTTTTCCATCTTGTTCATAAGTTTATCAGGAAATACTTTAGAGTCTTTACCCAGACCTATATATTCCACAATTAAGAAAGTCTGTCACTTTGCAAGGTTAGTAAGCTTATTTCAATTCAAAGTATTTGGCATGAATTGTTTTTGCTGAATCCACCGTGATTTTCATTATCACTGCTTTCTGAGACTGATTCATTCTTGTTGGTTTGAGAGAAATAACATATATTTTTACTTAAAGGTTCTAGAATGATTTTGACTTTTAAGCAAACTTTGGGAAGGAGAGGAGTCCTAGAACCTAAAAAAGCAAGTAATAAAGCAAATCATAATTGTTTTAATTAGAATCTGGGCACTAGTAACGATTTTATGTAATCAAATCTGTTCAAAATGGATGTACGGAGGTACTGCAAGTGGAAAAGATTTTTACCCGATTTGGATAAATAATAGTTTTGGTGTGGGAGGCCTGTTCGCAGAATGTACAGGAAGTTAATACATTACTCATTCTTCTGCATCTTGTCCTCCCAAAGGGCAGAAACTTTATTTAAAGAAAGATAGATCTGGCATGTTCCACACATAGTTTTCCTGTATCTGCTTGGTGGTAAAAGGAAACCACCCTGGAGAAATGCATGAAAGACTGCATTTAATTTGGGAGGGAAAAAATGACTGGTGTTAGTCCCTTTTAATTGGTGTGTGAAGAACCATCTCTCTCTAAAGATTCTCTTTCTAGTCTGAATTTATAGAACAGCATCTTAAAATGGCAGTTTTCTTGAAGAATAAGAACTTTAAAAACCCTTCCTGCTTTACATTATAAAATAGATTTTAAAAAAGGTACTGCACTCAGTAGTCTTTGAGTAGTTAGAGATCCTTCTCCACGTAATACTGAGCACTGGGGTGGGGGTGTGGTTGGTGGGTTAATTTTGGCCCTTGGCCAAAGTTGCATGTAAGTCAGAGCTTCTGTGTGAGAGTCTGTGTTACAAAAAAGACTTGACTGCCCTTTAGGTAGGGTATGTGCTCATGAATTCATAGCAGCCCTTACTCCTCCAGGCTGCTGTGTGTATTTGTGGTCCCTGATTGGCTTCTGCAGGCATTTGGATTTGTAACCCCTGGGGTAAAAGGAGGAAGGGTGTTCTTGTGAACAGTGTAAAAAATTGGGGCGAGATGATTACACCTCCACGAAATACTTACAAAACCTTTTAGGTTCTATATTTAGGATTTGCTCTTTTTCTTCCTTTTTTAACCAAACGTGACTGATTATTTTAGATTTGCTTAGCACCTGTGTAAATGGAAATAGAAAGTGTTTTGATTAAATATACACAGAAGTAAATAATAGATACACTTACTTATTTGTAATGATGATATGGTAAGAGACTGGGGGCATAGTTTTAGGGGAGCAGACAGTAAAAATATTTGCCAACAGGAGTTCTACAGTTTTGAGCTTGACTTATTATCAATGGCTGTGAATGCATGTGTTATTTATAGTCTTTGATGGACATGCTTGAACACCCTGACAGCCTCTCTCTCTAGTTACCATGGAACTTTGAAATCTCCGTATTTGTTTGTGGTCCAGATTTTATATCAAAGCTCCACAATTTTTTAAAAAGGAAAACATTCTTTTGATTAAACAAGAGCCACAGTTCCGCCCTTTTTCATGTTACCTTTTTAACTCAGTTGGTGCCACCTTTTAAGGCATGACTAACTTCATTTCTTTATTCTGTAGCCCGACTGTCCCAAGACTGTGTGTGATGATGCAGAGAACTCAGAAGTCAGGTCTACGGCCAGCCCTTTGACCCTGGGCAAATCACGATGTCTCTAAGACTTTGTTTTCTAACTACTTCATGAAACTAGTGGCCTTCTCCACTGAGATTTTATGAGAATTAAATGAGATAATGCATGTAATATCTGCAATACTACTACTAATAACAAAAGGTTATTTAAATAGCATTTACTAAGCACTGTTCTCCCACTTTTCTCCATCTCTTTGCCAGAACCGTGGTGTAAATGACCATTTGGGTCTTACTTCATGGAGGATAATACCCATTTGTTCTGCCCCTCTTCGCTAACCCCCTGCATTACGTATTCTCACATGGCATGCAGCAGCTGGAGTGATATCTTTATTATCCTGTGCATTTATTTATTTATTACTGTGTGCGTGTGTCTGTGTGTGGACATGTGCTTTTATGTTTCCGGGATAAAAGCCTAGAATTTGAATGGCTAGATCATACAGTAGATACTGGTTTACCTGTTTAAGAAAATGCCAAGCTGCTTTCCCACGTGCTAGTTCCAGTTTATGTCCCCACCAGCAGTGGGTGAGAGCTCTAATGTCTCTGTGTCCTTGCAACATTCAATGTGTCTTTTAAATTGTACTCATTCTAGCAGGTGTTCAGTGGAATCTCACTCTGGTTTTGGCTTGCATTTCCCTAAAGATGCATGATGTTGAGCATCTTTTCATGGGCTTATTTGCTACCTGTAGGTCTTCTTGATGAAATGACTGTTAAAATCTTTGCACAGGTAGTAGTATTTTTTGTTTTTTTAATATTTCATATATTCTTTTTTTAAATTGAAGTATAGTCAGTTTACAATGTGTGAATTTCTGGTGTACAGCATAATATTTCAGTCATACATATACATACAACTATTTCTTTTCATATTCTTTTTCATTATAGGTTACTACAAGATATTGGATATAGTTCACTATGCTATACAGTATAAGTTTGTTTATTTTACATATAATAGTTAATACCTGCAAACTTCAAACTCCCAATTTACCTCTTCACATCCGCTGTCCCCACTGGTAACCATAAGTTTGTTCTCTATGTTTGTGAGTCTGTTTCTGTTTTGTAAATCAGTTCCTTTGTGTCTGTTTTCTTCTTTTAGATTCCACATATAAGTGATATCATATAGTATTTCTCTTTCTCTTTCTGGCTTACTTCACATAGAATGATGATCTCTAGATCCATCCATGTTGCTACAAATGGCATTATTTTATTTTTTTTTATGGCTGAGTAGTATTCTATTGTATAAATATATCACAACTTCTTTATCCAGTCATCTGATGATGGGCATTTAGATTGTTCCTATGTCTTGGCTGTTGTAAATAGTGCAGCTATGAACATTTGGGTGCATATGTCTTTTTGAATTAGTGTTCGCTCTAGATACATGCCCAGGAATGGGATTGCTGGATCAGAAGGTAAGTCTATTTTTAGTTTTTTGGGGAATCTCCATACTGTTTTCCATAATGACTGCACCAAACTGCATTCTCACCAACAGTATAGGAGGGTTCCCTTTTTGGAGTGATGTCTTTGAAAAGCAAACAGGATCTTATGAATCTATGCTGAAGCCCGTCATAGGCTCTCTATTACTCCTAGAACATGGTCTGCGGGTTTCTTCATGGTGTGGCCCCTGCTGCCACTTTGGCTTCATTGCAGTCATGCTCCCCGTAGCTCTTATCAGTCAAGGCATCCTGACCTGCCTTATCATTTCTTGCATGTGCCCTGCTCTGCGTCACTGTCTGCCTCCCTGTGGACCCCTTACACAAACACATGTTTCTACTCAGAGGTTTTTCTCCTGTTCCTAGCTGGTTGATACTTATTCCTGTTTCAGACTTATATTCCACTACAGCTATTTCCCCTTCTTCATTATGCACCACTTCCCCAGCTAGCTCTTATTTTCCAAACCCCCCAGTCTCATAGTACCGTAGTACCATACATGTCTTCTTCAGAATACTTAATGCAGTTACGATTTTATTTGTGAGATTATTTAACCAGTATTATCTATCTTATCTGCTGGAGTAAATCCTCCAAGGGGTCAAGGACGATGTCTGTATCCCCAGAACCTACCTGATGCCCTGTGACACCAGACCTGCCATCAATATCTGTTGAGTGGATTAATTTGTGAGAACCAAGAAGTGCTTCTGTTCTTTCCATTGAATCCTTACAATGACTCTGTGACATGGATATCACTGTCCATTTCTTACAGAAGAGGAAGACAAGGCTCAGAGTGTTTTTAATGTGTCTTTACTTAAGATGACGCAGAACATGGGTAGTGGTGCTGTAATTTGCACTCAGGTTACTTTACATCTAAACCCTGTGCCCTTAACCTCTAGCCCTTACTGCCTCTTGAAGAACCAAGTGTAAGTATGCAAGGTGTGTTGCTCTCCTTACGGTTGAAAACTGGCTCATCTTAACTAGCTCTATTCCTTTTGTTTGTTTCCGTCAAAGTTCACAAGTTTTATCGGGACCTTTTTTTGTAGCTCATGGTCAAAGATGTATTGGGTGCTAAGAAGGATTAGGCATTATGCTGCTGTAAGAAAGTCAAAGTTGAGGAGTGTAAGAGCTCCCCAAAGAAATAATTTCTCTTATAGTTCACACACAATTCTTTCTCATTGCAGTGCATGTAAAGCTATGGGAACCTACTAGAAGGCCTGCCATATTCTGATTGGGAGTGGGAGCTGATGAGACGCTTCGCTGAGGAGATCATTTTCCAGTAGACTATGAGGCCCTCAAGACCAAGGACCTCATTTCCTTTTGCAAACCTCTTTCTCTGTCATGGAGCAATCTGGTTCCCAGGTGTGCATCTGTGTGTAGGGGCTCTCTTACTCCTTAGCTATACACTGACAAATACATATAATGCAGGAATCACCATCACTAGTCCAACATCCAGATTTACTACCTCCCTTCCCGTCCCCAAGTGTGAACTTTTTGCCCATGTCTCATTGAAAATTGTTTTGAATTGATGCGCTTTTGGGCAGAGGTCCCCCAGTGTGACCACCGTGTTGCCATTGTTTTCATCACTCCCTGTTACTTCTTGCCCTGACTTGACTCACTCACTCATCTTACTTACTTGACCCCTTTGGAATTTGCAGACCATGTATGGATGGCCAGAGAAACATACTTCTTGAATTGGGAAGCCAGCAGCATGATTCTGGAAGGAGAACTGAACTAGTCTTTGGAGTCCTGAGTCTGCTGTTGACCTGAGTCTGCTGTTGACCTGAGTTTGTTATTGACCTGTGATTTTGAGTACTTCTCTGGTCCTCTCTTTCCTCATCTATTAACTGAGGATAGTAATCCCTGCTGTGTCTCCTCACAGAGATGTTGTGAAAGTCCAATGAGATACTGCACATGAGAATAGTTAGTAAATGGAGAGGTGCTGTTCAAGGATAAGAGACTATAATTAAGAGCGAGTGTGGCTTCAGACAGAGCAAACTGGTCAGGAGCAGCGTGCCCTGTAATTTCTGACACCCGCCGCAGAAGGAGAGGATTAATTAAAAGGGCAAGAGCATTAGAGTCACAACACACAGGCACAAGGGGAGAAGCTCCCTGCTTCCAATGACCAGCACAGGGGAGTAAGATAATTAAGAGAACATTAGCTTGAATGGAGTCCTGGAGAACTATGCAAGAATTATGCAGATAATTACATTACAGCATATGGCGTTGGTCTACAGATGTATATTATGGCATCAGTTTTAACGTGGAACCTTAAGCAGCCTATTTTTAAACCACTTCATAGTGTTAAAAGACTTTGTTCTGTAGTGAGCTCTATTTTTTCAACAGGCAGGAGGGAGGAAATGTAGTTTCTCTAGCCTTAATTTATAACTACGTGTTTATTGATAATGCATTTCATTTCATACGGCTTAATTTCATGCTCAGTAGTAGTTGCAGAGTTGTCTGGTGACGATTTATGCATTTGTAATTATTTCTAACCTCTGTGTATAATTCTCCCTCAACTTTCGGTGTTTCATGGTTTTCTAGATGCAATTTCTGGCTTAAAGTCTGCCCAGCATTACAGCCGTGAAAGCTGGAGAGAAGCCAGAGGAGTTGGCCGTGTGCAGCTGCCTAGCTCTGAGCTGTGCTTGACAGCACACGTGAACCTTTGTGTCCACAAGTGGGGAGGATGCCAGGGTGCAAGAGGCCCCGGCGGCTACATGTCCGCACACCTTGGTGCCTTTTCTTTGTGATTCACCACGAGATGTTATCATAGCTCACAGAGAAATAGTAACTTTCATTTACCAAAATGGAGTGCTCTACGAGACATTGAATCAAGCTGCTTTCTCCTAGCTGGTAAACATGTTTATTAAAACAACAAGATTAGGAACTTACTGTGCCCTACCTGGGTTGATTCACATAAACCATGAAAATAACATTCTCATAACCTAGAACGCAACGTTTTGTTTCATTTCTGTTTGTTTGTACTGTTCTGAGACCGATGCTATGAGACTAATGGCACTATCAGACCTCTCAAATCTAACATTGTAAAACAGTTCATCATGGAGTCATTTACTTTGTGGGGAAAACATACGCTTGGCCCTTCACTGCAAATCAGGAGACCATCCAGCATGTTGTCTTAGCTGAGGATTTTCCATCTGAAGCATGGTGTTGGGTAAATTAAAAAGGGTGGTTTCTAGGATTTTATGGTAAGGATTGGGCCATACTTTTCTTATTCTCATGGGTTCTTGGGTGTGCCCATGGGGTGAAGCTGGGTCCTTCTGTGTTCTTAGAACCCTGGCCGTATTTCTGAGAACATACTTGTTCCATTTTATGAAACTCCTCTTTTACAGAGATTTCTCCTCCTCTGTGAATTACTCAGGAGCTGACCCTCAACTTATTCACATTGATGGTCCCAGTGTGAGCAGAGTGCTGACTGTGTGGTGGGTGTGCCATTGACGGTGGTTAAATACGTGAATGGTTTTTATCTTTCCCCACCTCAAAGTCATGGGGGAAAAAAACACAGTAAAACTACAATTTGATGATTTAAAGTTAATAATAAATTTCATTACCTGGCTGGTATTGGTATCTTGTCATTTGTTAAATTACAAAATGTGTATGTAATGGTTAAGAGCTTGGGCTCTAGAGTCAACCACACCCAGGTTCAAATGCTCCCTGTGGCATCTACCAGCTGTATGACCTTCAAAATGTAACAGCCTCAGTTTTCTCATCTGTAAAATGGGGGAAGCAAAAATATAGTAAGCAGATCTCACTTATGTAAAACAACCCTGGTCAATCTTAGATCGGCAGGCAAAAGTATGAGCAAATCAAAGGACTTCCCTGAGAAATGTAGGGGCTTACCGCCAGGATGGTGTTTGAGACACATGACACAGTTCCTTGCAGATCCAGAAGGGAGGAGAAAGTTTAGGCTCTATTTGTAATGAGACTTATTTTCATTATAAAAAGCTCTCTGTCTTGTTGCTAGATGACAGTTTTGAAAGATTCTTTCTCTTCCCATGTCCCTCACTCTTCTCTCACAAACAAAAATTGTTCGTTGGCCAATAAAAGAGAGATGCTCTGACTGTCACACGCAACCTGGTTACCTTCACCCAGTGCCCCTGGAGTTGCTGTAGGGATTGAGTGTGATGATTATGTTCCCAAAGTGCTTAGCATGGTCCCTGGCACATAGTTAACCATTGATAAGCATTAGCTCTTGTTTTTATCACTGTTGCCCAGCCACAGTTGTAACTGTGTGTGACTTCAAATTGGTATAAACACATTAGGAGTTTATGAGAAAGGCAGAACATTTTTAAGCAATGGCTCATTAATATTAACCACTACCTTGAGCTGCTGTCTAAGGAATGGCCTTCACCTTCACCTCAGATGGGAACTTTGAAAGCTTGGACTGAGATTGGCATGAGTTGTTTACACTGGTGTGGGGGCGACGTCAACCATAGAGATGACACAGTTGGCATCCAACTGACCTCCTCAAAGCATCCTCAGAGCATCTCAGACCTCGATTATGGTTTTGGGCTAAATGCCAAAGTTGGATATGTGACTGTCAGTCATTCTCCAGAGTAAGTGGTGCTTGGCACCGGGGCTGGCTGTGGACCACAGCCTGGGATGGAAGGCTGTCTGCGGGGATGGGCAAGAAGCTCGTGTTGGGCTCGTTGCTGAGGCTTCTGCCTTGGGGTTGTATGTTCTGACTCAGTTTCTGAGTAGGGTGGTGGCAGACACTGGTCTGGGAGATAAGAAACCTAGGTTGAAGGGGGAGGGTACAGCTCAAGTGGTAGAGTGCATGCTTAGCGTGCACAGCGTCCTGGGTTCAATCCCCAGTACTTCCTCTAATTAACACCCCCCCCAAAAGAAAACAACTAAATAAAGTCATCTAGAAAACATAAAGAAAAAGAATTATTGACACAACATTGTAAAATGATTATAAATCAATAAAAAATGTTAAAAAAAAAAAAAAAGAAACCTAGGTTGAAGTTTAAGTTACAGGAGACAGGTTTTAGAATCATGTGAGGCTTAGAGCTGGAAGGGGCCTCAGGACTGACTGTCTGTAGTAACAATGAGCTAGTATTTATTGAGTTTGTACTATATGGCAGGCACTGTACTAAGTGATTTTCATACATTTTAACTTATTTAATTCTTGTAGTAGCCCTGCAAATTAAGCAATATTTTATCCATTTTCATATGCACCAGATACATGCTGAAGGTTTTGCATATATCACCTCATTTAATTTTTATAATTTTAAGTTGAGACTGGTGATATTATACTTGGAAATGATAAGGCTGAACCTTAAAGAGCGTAAGGGATTTGTTCAGCCACAAATCGTTCCTAAGTGGCAGAGCCTCAGGGTGAATCCAAATGTCTCTAAGAGCAAAATACAAACACCCAACTACTGTTCTCTCCTCACTCAGCTCTCACTGAGTGTGGTTGAGACTAGCAGCTCTAAGGAGTGTGCCCCGGGATGCTGGGTGGGTCTTCTTCATGTCCTCAGACTCACTGTGTGGGCTTGCACAGCCTCCAGAGTCCATCTGGCACTGGCCCCCATGCGTGTCTGCTCCTAATCCAGCCCGTCCACTCTCCTTAGTGAACACCCTGAATTGAAGTTCCCTGTAATGTTTAGTTTTGTTCCGAGTTTTATAAGCAGACCTAGGATATAACAACCATGAGAGGATGACTTCCCTAGTTATTAATCACCTGTACAGATGTGTGCTCCTTCCTGTTTTTACTCTTTCCTCAAACTACGGGGAGGAGAAGGCCCAGTTTCTGTGTGTGAGTTGTTGACGACTGAAGTCACCAATAATTTGATCATGTTGCCTGAGTGAAATCTGCAAAAAAAGAGAGTTTGCAGGTGTGGTTTCTCATTTCACATGGCCTAGGCTGATTGTGACTGCCCCCTTCCTTTCTTTATGGATGTGATCAATTCTGAAAGGCTAATCGCCTTCTATTTTATTCCTTCATTGTCTTCAGGGAAGTTGAGGGTAAGTTGGGTGTGGTGTTTGGCCACAGGGCTGATGTATTATCCTGTGGTTGAAAAACTTAAGAGATCTGATGAAGCCTCCAATTTGTATAAAACTTTCTGGTACTAAATTTTCATTGTACTATTTAGACATTAACCTTTGTTTAGCAAGTGTTTTCAGTACTGTGGCCAAGGGTCTGAAATGAATATTTTTGTTATGTGTAATATAGAACATTACTGTGTGACAAGTGAATTACATCACCTCTGTCTCTCTCTTCTGTCTACTGCCCCTTCGCTTTCTCCTGCTTATTTATGACACTTAATTTTATCTTCTTCCTTCCAGATTGTAACACACTCTACACAGGTTACAGTGATGCAGAATAGCCATTTATATTTATTAATTATTTATGACTTTCTGGAAATCCATAGTGTAAGTGTTTAGGACTTGTGTACAGAGGGCGTGTAGACAAGGCTGCCATCTTCTTTGAATCCGTAAGTCAGCAGGGTGTATATTTCACTGACAAGGGTAATTATGGTGAGACGTTTACCATCAGGAAGTAAACGACCAAATATATTATTGATTAGTGAATTGCTGTATTTTAAAACACATCCTTTCCTTTCTTATCCTCTTATGAACCCAATGGAGAGGCCATCCAGTTTTATCTCCTCACTCTATTTGACCCCCAAACCTTAGTTACCATCAATTACTCCTCAGCTTTTAACGTATTCATTGGGTCCTGTGGCTTCTAAGCCATTGGCTTTGCTGCCAGGGTCCAGGGAAACTTTTCCATGAGGAAACTCCTTTCATGTCTGTGGACGTAAAGTTCATCAGTCTACCTTCTGGGCACCTTCTGGGAACTGACCCACATGCAGTTTCCATCATCCTCCTCATCATCTTCACTATCGTCACCATCATCATCCTCACCATCATCAATATTATCATCACCATCATCACCATCACCCTCACCAACATCATCATCATCATTATCATCACCATCATCCTCACCATCATCACCATCACCCTCACCAACATAATCATCATCATCATCATCACCATCATCATTATTATCATCACCATCATTATTATCATCATCACCATCATCCTCACCATCATCATTATTATCACCATCATCATCATTATTATCATTATCACCATCATCATCACCATCATCATCATCATCTTCACCATCATCACCATCATCAATCACCATCATCACCATCATCATTATTATTATCATGATCACCCTCACCATTATCAGCATCACCATCATTATCACCATCATCATGTCTAGCAGTTACTGAGCCTTCACTATGTGCCACACATGATGCTCAGTACCTTTCCTAAATATTTGTGTCATTCTGCCAGGCAAGTGTTATTATCATTGCTTTACAAAAATGAGACACATTTGAGTCTCAGGAAAGTGAAATTATTTGAACAAGTGCAGACAGTCACTAACTGGCTGAGCTGGAATGAGATGCCTCTTGTGTTTGGTTCTGAAGCCTATGCCAGGCATTGCTGTACAGTTTTACTGTTTATAATCTTCCAGACTCCCATACCCCAGCTCACCCAGGGTCGTTGAGGGGGACAGACCAAATACAAGACCTGACAATTGTGAAATAATGCTATCCAGTTGAAGCACTAACCAGCTGGTCATGTTGGCCAAGTCACATATAGATGATTTTAGGTTGCTCATCTGAAAAAAAAAAAAAAATTTTGAGTGAAATGCTGCATGGTGTTCCTTCCATTCAAAATTTATGTGATTCTTCTGCTTTCTCTATTGATCACTGTGGAAAACAACAAAAACATCTTTGATTTTCATAAAATTGCTCTCTGCTAATAGTAACAATATGATCTGTGGTGCTTTGCAGTTGCATGTACCTTTGCATGTAATGATAATAATAATAATAGCAGCAACTGTCACCTAGTTAGCCCTTTCCCTGTGCCAGGCACTCATGTAATCTTTACGGCAGCACTAAAGGTTTGTCTTCACCTGTATCACTTACCAGAACATACCTGTGTATCATAATACAATTCCTTGTATTATAGCATTTCTCCCAGTACTTAGTTTTTTTTAAATTTTTTGTATTTATGACTTTGCAGCGACAATGTGTGTTTGCTTAAGAGTAAGGAGTACCCTGAGTCGGTGAATTAGATCCCTGTCATCAGGAGCACAACAAAAGTGAAAAGACACTGTTGAATTGTGCTTTACCCTTTCCGCAACCTCCTGCAGACACTGTTGGTGGAGGAGCCGAATTGGCTCCCTGGGCTTGGGCAACTGCTGCTGAAGGACAGTGTGCTGTGCTGAGAGCACGTATCTCCTGTAACTGAGTGATGCCTGATGTTTGTTTCAAAACAGTATACTTGGTTTCTGTCCTTGTTCTTTTGTTTTGTCGTCATTTAATTCTTTAATTAAACTCTCTTGTTACTGGGATTGAAATCATTGTCCCTTGCCCCAATTTTTGATCATCTTGCTCTTTGAAGACATGCTAGTACTGACCTTTCTAATCTCAGGGCTGAAGGAGTTACAGTGAAACCTGGTGTGTTAGGGCAGCGATGCTCAACCAGGGAGGCTGACTTCTCAGGCGGTGTGTTACCAGAATCTTGAGGTAGAACATGAGAGGGAAGAGGGGCTGTCGGCTAATGAAAAGCATTTTCAGTGTTCTAAAATAACAAAGCAATGAAAACAATGTTGTTTTGTTAACCAAGCTATAAAGCTTTATAAAATCTCCTTGACTGGTGGGGCATAAAATTTAGGATCTCCCAACAAGATGAGGATTCCTGTCTTCAGGCCAGAGTTTCAAAATGTCTGTAATGTGATGGGCTATGTTCAAGTAATCTACAAGGTTGTTCTCAAAAGCATCATTTGGAAAAGCAAAACTGAACAGAATTGTGAAAAAAATATATAGACCCATTGAAGGGAGAGTGACTGAATAAAGTAATGTCATAGAGTGGGGTATTACTGAGCCTTGATGTGGATGAACTGGTGGCTGATCCTGGAAGCTCTCCAACACACATTCCAAGCTAAAGCAACAAAAACAGCCGGGGCGGAAGGGGGGGAGGGCTCAAGGAATAGTATGATTCCTTTAGTATAAAAGCAACCCCAAACCCTATAAAAGCTATAAACATCTCTCTCTCAATTATAGACCTCTGTCTCACTCTCTTTCTCTTCCCTGTATGATACATGTACATACTTTTTCCTTCTTCTTTTCTTTCTTTTCAAGATACTTAAGAATTATGCTAGAAGTGTTACCTTTGGAAGAGAGACTATAGGGAGGGAAAGTTAAAATTTTCACTTTTTAATTTTTTTTTTCTTTTAAAATCGTCTAACCCATCATCTAATCATTTATTTTACAAATCCTTGTTGAATGGCTACTATGTGTCAGGGAGTGTAAGATTCTTAATAATAATGGCAAGATCCCAACTTTCATTAAGCTAAGTCTAGTGAGGAAATAGACAGTAGTAAGAAAAGATAGAAAAGATAATTCCAGAAAGTTTGAAGAACTAAGAATAATAAAAAGGTTGTTAGTTAGAGACTAACCACCACATAAGCAGCTCTTGATCTTTAAAAGCTCCATAAAGCAAACAAAATGAAACAAACAAAATACTTCCAGATGCAGTGCCTCACAGTAAGCTCAATTTTGCAAGTCACCTGTGACTCAGCTGATGTAGGTTGGGATTGGCTGGGATGCTGTGGGTTTACAGGTTGCAGACTGAGCTCAAGAAACAATGAAAAGATGGTTTTGTAAGAATTTCCTTGCAAATGTGGTGCTGAGATTCCCAGCTCCTCCCCACTACCAAGTAGGGGCCATAAAGAACACCTGCCCTCCTCACCTTAAGTCTTGTGGGAAGGTCATCTGCAGGGCGACCTGGGGGAGAAGCTGAGGGAGGTGGTTGTCTGAAGCCAGACTCACACCTGAGAGAACTCAAGCGGGCTGTGGGGGGAGAGTGCCACTCCTGAGGATGGCACTCCTGTGCAAGTCTGGGGGCCAGATACAGAACTTGGGGTATGCCTGTTGGCCAGGGGTCATTGGAGAAGAATCCTGCCCAAGAGGACAGCATGCAGGGGAGAAGGGACCCCAACCTGAAGAGGCTGGGATGTTCCCTTAGGGACAGAAGCTGAAGAGGAATACTCAACTAGCCAGAGGAAGTTACAGTGGAGGCGCCTAGCAGGGAGAACCCATAACTGTGCCCGTGAAGGGTAGAGTCTGCTTAAGGAACCTGCCGGTTGCCGGGAACAGGAAGCGATCACAGGGTGGTGCAGCCCATGTGAGAGTTCACATCCCTGTCACCTCTCCATGCTCTCCTGCATGGACTTAACCAGATCACATGCAGCTGCTTCCTGGAAGGGAAGGAGGTAAGCAGGAGAGGAAAAGCCATTCCTTTTTCGTAGCAGATGGCCCTCCGACAGCAAGTCTATGGCTGGTGGCAGGAGGTAAGGAGACCCTCCCTTTGAGAAAAGAATGCAGTGTGTGTTTGCCTGCCAGGCTGGGCTTTCTAATTCTCAGTCAAGACTGATAATGAGTCGGATGAGGAAGCTCTCTAAGAGTGATCAGAAATGTCATTGGACTGCTTACCTTTTTATCCAGGTAGCACTGCAGCTAACCCACAGAGCAGATTTTAGGGGCCATGGTAAATCAAAAATAGATTCGCTTTTATGATTATACCCTTTGAATTTTGTCCAGATGCCCAGTTACATTAACACTTATTGAATTAATAGATAGCAATCAAAACATTGCGTTAAGGGTTTTATAGACATTATCTCATTCCCAAGAACTCTGTAGGGTAATTACTATTATCCCCATTTTATAGTTGAGCACATTGAAGCCAGGGGAGGTTCAGTGATGGCCCAAGGTCATAGAAGAATCAGTGTCAAAGCTGGGATTCGAGTTTAATCCAGTCCATCTGACTCCAGAGTCTGTGCTCTTAGTGGATCTGAGTTCTTCCCCTTGGAGGAGCCCCTGCAGTGTGCGTGGGGAGTGACCACCCCTCCGCAGCTCCCTCTCCATCCTCCAGGACAAGCAGGCCCAGCACCTTTAGCCACCTCTTGCCTGGCATGGTTTCAGTCTTTCTCCATCCTAGTCACTCTCCTGACCTTGTTGCCGTTAGTCACGTGTGGCCCCCGTGTGGGTATGAGTCCTGTGAGTTTTGCTTGATCATGTGTGTGTGCGCCTTAGCAGACTCTTCAGCCCCTCACCGTAAGCAGTGCCGTGGAAGGAGGGCGGGCCTCCTGGATGTACGTCCCACAGGATCTCACCTCCCGGTGATTTTCACCCCCCTGGCTCAGGAGGACCCTCCCTGTGGGAGCCCATGGAAGGTGTGTCAATTGTTTCTTTATGTAGAGCTCCAGTTCCTTGAATTTTATGAGATTTAGTGAGAGCTGGAAGTGGCAGAACATTAAAGAAACAACAGCAGCTCTCCTTCCCAAGAAACTTTCTAGTAATACTGGAAATAGTTGTGTCGTATGGCCTTGCAAGCATGCACTCATTTATTCACTTGTCTGTGCATCCATTCATTCATACAGCCAGTGCTTCCTGAGCGTCTACTGTGCATTAGATACCGGAATACAATAATGAATAAGTGGAGTTCCCTGTCCCTGGGGAGCTCAGAATCTAGACCAGGAAGTGGGTAAGTAAATCAGTTGGCACGGTGGAAAAAGTACTAAATCAAGGTGTGAACTAATGCTGTGAGAGCTCCCTGGCATAGAGGGCTGAGAGTGTTCAGGAATGTCAGACTGTGTTAGGCATGGCATTGGGGCTAAATTAGAAAAACCACAAAAATAAAAACAAACAACTCCAAAATGGTGAGAACCCCTTCTTCTGAGTTTTGCCTTTGTTTGACAGTACATTGTTTATCTCCTGAAGGACTGTGTCTTTGGTGCAGAAAGACCTATTTGACCTTGGAGCGAATCACCCCAGATATCCCTCTTGATTTGCATGTTGTCCTTCTACAAAGCGAGGTTTGAGGCGCTGAGCCAGAGGGTACAACCCTGGTGCCCCTCTCAGCCCTGCTGATCGTCCTGTAGTGCCTCTGGAGAGGTTGACCCATGTAATACTTCGGCCATGTGCTTGCAGAAATAACCAGATAGCTGCACCCAGAGACATATTCAAGGGTATTCACTGAGGTGTTGCTTAAAATGACAGCAATTGAAAATATCCTAAATGTCCATCAATATGGGGTTGATTAAATTCATTATAGAACACGTTACAATGTCTTACCAAACTGTCCTTTAAAAAGATGAATAGGATTTATATGTATTAGTCAGGAAGAGTGTTAATGATACATAAAGTAATAAATAAAAGGAAGCTTATAGAACTGCATATATAATATGATGTTATTTATTTTTTTTAATGTGAGTTAATATATGCATAAAAATTCTGCTGGGATGTGTTCCAAACTGAGCAGAGGTTCTTGTGGGAGGAGGGAGTATGTGAAGTGCCTGGAAGGAGATTTCACTTTCTCTTTTAAGCAAATCTGTATTTCATGCATTTTTAATTATTCTTATAAACAGCCAAAAAATGACAGGCATTTTCAATTATAGAAAGAAAAAGGGAAAGTTTGGAGGGGAGACTTGCATAGCAGGAGGAGAACATGGCTGCAGGTAACAAATTCTTGGAGTGTGGTTCTTTTATTTTGTCTTAAAGGGTAAAGGTTGCCAGAGTGGAACCCATCCTCCTCCTCCTCTAATGCAGCACCTTCGCTCTTCCCACGCTCTCCAGCTGTCAACCTTGGTGTAAGCCTGAAAGAATCTTCCTTACTCTTTCACCTTCCACATCCAACCAATGGCAAACTGTCTTGCATTTATTCTCATTCTTTCCGTAGATTCTTTTACTCTTTGGTCATATGTCAGTCTGGCCTGTTGGCATGGCCCCTTCCAGGTCTGCATCCATTACACATCAGTACTGGCAGCAGAGTAATCCTTCTAAAACCCTCTTGATTAGAAAGTTTACATGAGTCCCCAGGGCTCATGAGGTAAATACAGACTCCCTCGTTTAGCCATCAGGACCTTTCATTGCTGTGGTCTCACCAGTTGTGTCCTTTGATACCTGACGGGAGATTTCTTTCACTCCTCAGACCATGCTTTGCACTTTTTCTCTTTGACGTTTTTGTTTGTAACACTTGTTTCTCTTTTTTTCTACTATGTAAACATTCATGTATACTACCTTATGTTACAGCTATTATTATATGTATCTCCTCTTTCCATTCATTCATTCAGGGAATCTTCATAGCGTGTACTCAGTATTGTGCGACGTACTGAAGACACAGCAGTAAACAAAACAGTCCACCATGTCTCTACCCTCTCCCCAGACCCAGGCAAAGCCCAAGGAGGCAAGCAAATAAATAATCACAACTTGAAGAGAACTAATGTGGGACTAAGAAAGAAAATAATGGTGACGACATTGGGGTGGAAGGGAGAAGGAGGGTGAGATTAGGAAAAGTCTGGCTGAGAAGGTTGCACATATTTTAAGACTGGCCTGAGGGACAGGAAGGACCCAGCCAGCCATGGACTGAATGGGGGTATAACATAAGAGGCAGAAGGAATATCCAGTAGGAGTATATTCAGGGACAATGAAGCAAGAAAATGCATGGATGTAGAAGGCTCTGAAAGAGAACTTTGGCTGGAGGAAGGAGATTGAGGGAGAAAGTGGCAGAAGATGATGCTGGGAAAGTAAGTGTCTTCAAAATCAGGCCTTAAAAGTCAGGTAATGAATTTGGATTTTAGTCCAAGTGCAGTGACGTGCAAGCAGGGAGGTGAGATTACAAATCCAGTTTATCCCTTCCTGCATTCCGCTCAGCACCGGTCATATAATTGTTGCTCACTCAGTACTTGTTGCAGCATTGAGTGCTGTGGCTGTGACTGATTATAGAATTAGCCACTTTTTAGTAGGGGATGAATTTAGTCCTCTTTACCGGTTCTTTTCCAGCAAGCTATATCAGTTCATAAAAAGGTAACTTTCCTGGGAATCTCCTGTTTTCAGTTCATTAATCACATGCTGAATAATGGCTCTGCTTTTGCTTTAAAAAACTCGAGAAATGACCTCTTAAGTATTCTGAATATTTGAACTTTTATTTAAATCCCAGTGAGGAGTTCTTTATTTCTTTCTTTACCCACAGAAGTTTGAATTTTTGGCATCAAAACTCAATGGAAGTGCTGCTGCATTCTGAACCACAAAATAGATGTTTTTAGTGGCTTTGAGTGCAGATGAACCCTGGTAATTTGTAGATGAGAAAAGTGATGCGCAGAGACGGAAAGTCCCTTGTGCAGAGGCATCCGACCAGTTAGCACTCACGCTTCCTGGCCCCCTGCCGTACTTTGACGTGTGCTGCTCTTACATCATGGAGGCTTTTCTCTTTCTCTGGATTCTCCTCTAATGCACTGCAATGTTGGTGAGCAAAATGCCTAATAAACATTCGCATTATGCTCCTCAAAAAGAAAAAACTCAGAAAAGTTACTCATTTGACTTTTTTGAAGAAATAATTGAGAATATTGCTCTTGTTTACTCTTTAGTTAGCAACATTCATTAATCTGGAATCTTTTTGTTACAAGTAACAAACCAAATCCAAAATGGAGACGGTATTGGGGTACGTAGGTAAGCCATGGGAGATAGACCTGGTCTCAGGTCCTGTTCATTGGGACCAATGGATAGGAGGTGGGGAGCAGTTCCCCCCTCACGGGAGAGAAGAGTGTTGCTTCTGGGAGAACAAAAGGAACCTGCCAGGTGGAACAGTACGTCTTCGCCACTCCATACTGTCAAGACTAGCTATTTAGACTAGCAATGATAATAGCAAATATCTGTGTAAGACTGATATTTTCAAAATGCTTTCATGTATATTTGCTCTTTTTCTCTTCACAAAAATCCACTGGGTTTTCCAGGAGAGACGAGAGGGACGGTAATTTGGCTGGAGACACGTGAATAAGGGAAAAACTAGTAGGAGACAAAGTCAAAAGGGGGTAGGGAGAATCAGGTTATGTAGGTGGTAGCCCAGATGGATTGGAGGATAGGTCTGTCCAAGTCCAGAATCCATGCTTTATTTACTTACTGTTTTCTAGGTCCTCGTTTGTAGCAACTCTCCTTTTCACGTGTATATTTGATTTTTAGAAACAGTTTTTTTGTGGAGCTAAGCCTTCAAGATCTCCAAGATAGGTGGCAAGTTATTGACACTGGTTTTCCGAAGTGGCTCCATTAATGCATTGGTTTCTTTAGCAAACGTTTTTAATGTCTTTTATGTTCCAGACATGGTGCTGAGCATTCAGGATTCAAAGATGAATAGGGCATTATCACTGTCCAAAAGAGACCTTGAGGAGGTTGGGGAGACAGATGTGTAAACAAATAATTTTAACAGTGGAGTAACTGCTAATGAAACTCTGCTCTAAGATGGCATGGGTTGCAAAACACAGGGAGCTTGCTGGGGGGTAGTCAAAGGAAACTTACCTAAAGATACAATTTTTGGGTTGTCTTGAAGAATATTTAAGATTGAATACCTTTTCCCAGGTCCTTGGGTTGGTAGATGGGAGAAGGATGCTGCAAGCAAGGGAATAGCATGTGCAAAGGCAGGCAGCAGGGAAGGCAGTCATGTGGCCAGAGCACGGGGTGTGGGTGTGGAGGTGATGGTGGTACAGAAGCGTTGTTAGGATGAGTATATACTGGCTCCCTCGCCCCAGAGTTGTCTTTCAAAATTACAGCATGCATTTGGATGTTTTGAGTTGTAGAATGCTTGATAAAAATTGGACTCACTCCTTTGTAACTATGCCTCACCTCTCAAGTTCCCAATATAGATTTGGAATGAATTTTTTTTTTCATAAAATTAACATGCAAGAATGGTGACAATAAGGAACTTTTTCCCCCCAGACTGCAAGATTTTAACTTTGAGTTGGGTCTTACCTTTGCTTGAAATCCTCAGTCATTTCAAGATATTTTTGAGCTTTTGGAAGGTTAGCCTTTTAGCTTGATTTCAGGATTGTTGTAGTAGAAAGCTTTTTCACAATTTTAAAGCAGTTTCTACCCATCAGTCAGTGAACTCTCGATTGGGGGTCATATCTGGGGTGCTTTGTAACATTCTTTGCCATTAAAAAATCAGAGCAGAAATGGAAGAACAGGGGCCATTTTTCTTCTGTCTCTGTTTTAGTTTCTTTTGGTTGTTTTAAAAAATCACTCCAAACTTAGTGGGTTAAACAACACACATTTACTCTCTTACAGTTCTGGAAGTCAGAAATCCAGATTCAGATACCTAAAGCCAGGGTATCAGCAGGGCTGGATCCTTCTGGATACTTAGAGGGGAGAATTTATTTACTTGCCTTTTTCAGCTGCTAGTGGCCACCTGTATTTCACTTGTGGCCCCTTCCTCCACGTTAAGACCCATCAATCTAATCCCTGCTTCCATTTACCCGAGGGCCTTCTCTTCTGTCTCCTTCTGTGTGCTTTTTATGACGGTCCCTGTGATTATATATCAGGCCCACCCAGATAATCCAGGATAATCACCCCATCTCAAGATCCTTAACCTGATTGAATCTGCAAAATCCCTTAGCCATATAAGTCGTATATAACATCTACAAGTTCCATAGATTAGACCAAGGACATTTTTGGAGGCCACCGTAGCCTCCCAGTCCCCTGCCTGCTAGGCATCCTTTGATGGTAGCAGTTTTTCTGGTAGCTTCCTGACCACATTGATGCCATGGGCATTTCTGTGGTTGAAGGTTGGTACGCTTTTTTTTTTTTTCCTGATTTGAATCTAAATGGTTTTGAATTTACCGTATAGAACTATGCAAACAAGAAACTGAGTGATCGTAATTTAGTATCACTGTTTGTAAGCGTTTCTTAAGCCTCGCTTGGCAATGACAGTAATACTTAGCATGAAGATACCTTAGTACCTTTAGGGGAACAAAGTATGTATTTTGAAAGAGCTAATGTGATGGATCTCTCGCGATCTCCTGTGATGTCTTGTATCACTTTACAGCTCCTTTTGGGTACCAAGTCTGTCTGTGTTCAAGCCACTTATGTGTATGTGTGTGTGTGCTTTACCTTCTTATTGGCCTGTGAGCTTCTCGGGGACGGAGCCCTTTTCTGTACATCAGTGTGTGTCAGATAGAGTACGTAACATACCTAAGACATATTTAGGTATTTGTATTAACTTGTTGAGTCCTCACATATCCTGAGACAGAGGCTCAGAGAAGATGTGTGAAAGGTCTGTAACGTGTCCCAAATCAGACAGCTAGTAAGTAAGATACAGTGCTGATTTTCAAACCCACTCTGATGTCCTGCACCCATGCTTTTACCAACTCCATTATGTTCCTCTTTACTACTGCAGTAAAATATGTGCTGAATGAATAATAATTACTGCTTTATAGCTAGCACAGCACTTTCACAAACATTATCTCATTAGATCCCCATAAAAAAGGCAGGCAGCGATCACCTGCATCTCTGTTTGAGAGAGGAGCAAACAGGCTCAGCGTGGCCAAGCATGAGCCTCTCTTCCCTCATTCACTGTTCACGCATTGTCCTCAGTCACTGCACCTCCTTGAGGTGCCAAGCCTGGGCTAATCCTTGAGAAAAAGCGGTAAACAGAAGCATCTCTTCCCTCATGGAGCTGATGGTACTGCAGGGAACAAAGCATTACCTGTGTCCTGGCTTCTCCAAAGGACAAGTAGAGTGTTTTGTAGGAACAGACAACAGGGCGCCATGAAACCTGGGACATCATAAGAAACTTCTCTGACTAGGGTATGTTACTCAATAGACTTTTGGTTTCTAGTCATAGAAACTCTATTCAAAATAGCTAAAATGTTTGGATATGTCTTGGCCCACATTCCTGAGGAAAATCTGCACAAGTAAACTAGCTTCTAGGCTAGACTCGGAAGTTTATAGGATGTTGTTAGAATTCTGTGTTGGATTTATTCATTGTAGGCTGCCCTTCCTGGTTATAAAGACGACTGCTAGGCAGCGAGATGTTTTTGTTTTTCCTACTTCTTAGAGACCCAGGAGAAAAGAGGACAATTCTTTCCTGACATCTACAGGAAGCAGTTTCTTAGGAGGACTCAGTTTGGCCCTATGTGGACCACATGTCCAAATATCAGCATGGCCAGGGGTTCAGGGTGCTCTGATGGGCTACATGGGGTCACGTGGCTCCTGTCCACTCTGTGGCGGAAGCAGGCTTTTATGTTTGACGTGGAGTGGGAGAGAATTTTCCAAGGCAGATTTGCTGAGTAGATCAAATTAACAGGTATTCTCTTCAGGCTCACATAATTAGTGCAGTAAGTTATGATTTAAGATGACCCATGTATTTCTAAAAATCACTCTGAATTCACACAGTAAAAACCACACAGCTTATGGGAAAAATTGAGTTAGGGGCATCACAATCAAACTTCGTCAGTGACACATAAAACAGACGCTAGGAATCTAACAAAAATGGTAACACGACTTTGCCCATAAATACTGCAATACATGTGGCACATTACCTTGAAAAAAAAAATCTTAAGTTTGCTTTTGGAGCTGGGAAAGCGAAGGATTTCTACCTGTGAGTTATTATGAAATTGTAGAAGATAGTTTATAAAATTTGCTATATTTTGCAACCTTGAATTCTGGAGTTTTTGTCGGGTTTTTTTTGTTTTTTTGGTTTTTGCATTTGAAAATATATCCTTTGAAGCTTGCGTTTATAGTTGATACTTACTTCATCAAAGTTGAAAATGTGGTCCATGCATTGCCTTCTTCTTCAGTTACTTTTGGTAGCACTGCTAGAAATTCTTTTATAGCTTTTTTGTTTGTATTGGTGGCTTCCCCAATAGTTGAAGGCTTTGGAAATTTATTGCAAAGTTTGAAACCACCAAACCTACCACAGCTAGGATGAACTGGAGCCTCTCATGAGGGTTTTGGCAATTTCTGCTTAAGCTCTTCGTATGTAGATGGTGACTTCTCTTTGAGCATGAGAAATATTTCTGATTTTTCTTTCTTTGCTGTTTGGTATTCAATCCATATGCACAATAATCTTTTTTTCCCCTCTATTTCTTTACTGTGGCTTTTTTTTTTTTTAAATTCACAGTACTTGAAATTGTTCCAGAGGTAGACATTTAAAATTTTTCTTATATTGTCTCTGATGGTCTGAAATATTGACTTCTTTATGCCTGTTGCTCAGGAGAACAACATGTCCTATCATTTTAAAATTACTGAGTTATAATTAACATATAGTATTACATTAGTTTCAGGTGTACAACATAGTGATTTGATATTATTATACATTGTGAAATGATCATCTCAGTAAGTCTAATTACCATCTGTCAGCATACGAAGTTGTCAGAATATTACTGACTACCTTCCTTATATCCCTCATGACTTACTTATTTTGTAGTTCTAAGTTTGTATCTCTTAACCCCCTTCACCTGTTTCATCCGTCTCCCTACTCCCCTCCCCTCTCAGCTTGTCCTTTGTGTCTGAGTCTGTTTCTGTTTTATTTTGCTATATTTGTTTTGTGTTTTAGATTCCACATGTAAGTGAAATCATACAGTATTTGTTTTCTCTGACTTATTTCACTTAGCATAACACACTTCAGGTCCATCCATGTTATCACAAATGACAAGGTTTCATTCTTTTCTATGACAGAGTCATATTCCCTTGTATGTGAACACCCAACATCTTCTTTATCCATTCATCTATTAGTGGACATTTAACTGGCTTCCATACCTTGGCTATTGTGAGTAGTGCTGCAAACATAGGGGTGCATATATCTTTTCAATTTACTGTTTTCATTTGCTTCTAATAAGTACCCATAAGTGGAACTGCTGGATCATATGGTAGTTCTATTTTTTGTTTTAGTTTTTCAAGGAACCTCCATTCTGTTTTCCATAGTGGCTACATTAATTTACATTCTCACCAGCAGTGCACAAGTGTTCCCTTTTCTCCACATCCTTGCCAACACTTGCTGTATATTGTCTTTTTGATAATGTCCATCCTTACAGGTGTGCAGTGATACCTCATTGTGATTTTATTTTTTAATTTCCCTAATCATTAGTGATACTGAACATCTTTTATGTGCCTCTTGGCCATCTGTGTGTCTCCTTTGAAAAGTCTTTTCAGATCCTCTGCCCTTTTTTTTAACAGCGTTGGTTGTTTTTCTGATATTGGGTTGTATGAAATTTTTGACACATTTTGGATAATAATTCCTTAGTGGATATAACATTTACAGATACCTTCTCCTATTCAGTAGGTTATCTTTTTGTTTTGTTAGTGGTTTCCTTCACTGTGCAAATCTTTTTAGCTTGATGTAGCCCCATTTGTTTATTTTTACTTTTGTTTCCCTTTCCTGAGAAGACAAATCCAAAAAAAAAAAAAAAAATACAGCTAAGACCACTGTCAGAGATTACTGCCTTTCAGCTCTATGCTGTTAGTCTTACATTTAAGTTTTTAATTCATTTTGAGTTTATTTTTGTATACAGTGTAAGAAAGTGGTCTAATTGTATTCTTTTGCACATAGCTCTCCAGTTTTCCCAGCACCATTTGTTGAAGAGACTGTCTTTTCCTCACTGCACATTCTTGCTTCCTTTGTAATAGATTATTTGACCATATGAACATGGGTTTGTTTCTGGGCTCTCTGTTCTGATCCATTGATCTATGTGTCTGTTTTGTGCCAGTACCATACTGTTTTGATTAGTATTGCTTTGTAGTATAGTGTCATGTCTGGGAGCGTGATACCTCCAGCTTTGTGTTTCTTCCTCAAGATTGTTTTGGCTTTCAGAGTCTTTTGTGGTTTCATAGAAATTTTAGGATTATTTGTTCTAGTCTGTGAAAAATGCCATTAGTATTTTGGTAAGAATTACATTCAATCTGTAGATTGCTTTGGGTATGGACATTTTAGCAATAGTAATTTTTCCAGCCCATGAGCATGGTGTATCTTTCCACTTATTTGTGTTACCTTCAATTTATTTTCACAGTGTCTTATAATTTTCAGAGTTCAGATCTTTCACTTCCCTGATTAAATTTGTTCCTAGGTATTTTATTCTTTATAATACAGTTTAACTGGTGTTTTTCTTCCTTTCCTTTTCTGTTAGTTTGTTCTCAGGGTCTAGAAATACAACATATTTCTGTATGTTAATTTTGTATCCTGCAACTTCACTGAATTCATGTATTAGTTCTAATGGTTTTTTGGTGGAGTCTTTAGGGTTTTCTCTATACAGTGTGATGTCATCTACAAATAGTAACACTTTTGCTTCTTTCATCCTGATGGGATACCTTTTGTTTCTTTTTCTGTCCTGATTTCTGTGGCTAGGACTTCCAATCCTATGTTGAATAAAAGAGGCAAGGGTGGGCATCCTTGTGTTGTTTCCAATCTTAGAAAAAAGCTGAAAGTTAAGTATGATGTTAGCGGTGGGTTTGTCATATAGGACCTTTATTATGTTGGGTTATGTTCCTTCTATAACTGCCTTGTTGAAAGTTTTAAATTTATAAATGGATATTGAATTTTGTCAGATGCTTTTTCTGCATCTTTTGAGATGATTATATATTTTGTATCCTTCATTTTGTTACTGTGGAAGATTGTTAATATGCTGTTTCATTTGTGGATATTATACCATCCATGCATTCCTGGAATGAATCCCACTTGATTATGGTGTATGATCCTTTTAATGTATTATTGAACTCAATTTGCTAAAGTTTTATTGAAAAATTTTGAATCTTACGTTCATCAGGGATATTGGCCTGAAATTTTCTTTGTTGTGATATCTCTGGTTTTGGTATCAGGTTGATGTTGGCCTAGTAAAATGAAAGTGTTCCTTCCTCTTTAATTTTTTGGAGGAATCTGAGAAGCATAGGTGTTAACTCTTTAAATATTTCATAGAAATCACATTCTGAAGCACTGCATTTTTGCTGGTGTCTCTGACCCCAGAGAGACTTACAGTAGTTCTTGCCTGTTTGACAGATGCTTTAAGGTTGGTATATAGTTTCCTTCCTATACAGACTGTGTGTCCTTTTAACTGCCATGTTTTCACTGTCTCAAGGCCAAGGAGTTTGTATTCCATCCCATTAGTGATACCCCTCCCTGCTGCAGGTCACCTCATAGTGGGTGGGGTTCCTGTAGACACTGTGCCTTTTGTCTTTCCTATCTGTTTCCATGTGGTCCTTCTCTGTGCAGAACTTGTTCAGTCAGGCATCAGGTCTTCAGGAGGAATTGCTGTACGTGTAGGTATGGATGTGATGTGTCCATGGAAGGACGTGAGTTCAGAGTTTTCCTGTGCCACCATCTTGGATCCCTATTCACAACAGGTTCTCTTGTTTCTTTCAAAATGCTTATTTCAGGTTTTTCCTCAAGAGTTAAAGTTTTCCTTTGCAAGCACTTCTTGGATAGTTCAACACAAGTAGGATGTTTCAAGAGTGTTCTTTCATACAACCAAGCTCATATGTATAAGAATAGCAGGACACAACATTGCAGGATAATGCACACAGTGAACTGGTTGCTGGTGGATGTTTGAGGTATGTCTGTTTCCTGTCTGTCTGCATGGCTAGGCTCTGGATGTAGGTTCTTTGTTCAACTAGTGTAGTGTTTTTGGTGGATAAAATTGTGCACATGCAAATGCTAAATTTGTGCTATGGTCAAATTGTTTCCTAATATATCCATGCATTGCAACACATCTGCCTTTTCAAAGCAAGTATTATAGAAGAAATGACTGTAATTGGAAGAAAAGAGAATAAAACCCAGGCCTTCTGATGTTCTGTTTTTGCTCTACATAGTGATGCTATTAGGGCTAGTAGTTGTGTGAACACTCATAGTGTTTAAAATATAATGAAATGTATTTTTAAGACAAAAATGCTAGAGCCTAAGTGTCTAAACTTGTCACCTTAGAAGGTTATAAGGCTACATATTTATTTTTAGGTTATTGCAACCATTGTTTAAAATGCATTTGGACTAGTTTTAGTTTTGCCAATAGATCCATTTCATGGCATATTAATAAAATCTCTTTCTTTGTTTTATAGCAAAGTTTCTAATAGGTGTCTCTACCTGATCAATATTTTTATTCACTTGATTCTGAAACACTTTGCCAAAAGAGCTGGACTTTGTGAACATACTCTAAACTCTGTAATTCTTTGGAATTATACTAATAGAAGTTGATTTATGACTTCAGCAATAATCATTCAAAAAATGAACCACATCTTTCAAATGTAAGTTTTACTACCATTGAGAATTTTAAAATTAAAGTGCCAGAGAATTTGAAGGCAGTTACAAAAGAAGAGCTCGTAAAATGAATTGAACTTTGTTGGGAAAAGTTGTGTTGCAAGCTTTACTGAAATAGGTTTCTGTGATCTCCACAGACGTGTGTGTATGCTCTTATCATTTTATAATCTGTATGTAAGTTTCTAAGGCTTTATTCTGCCTGATAAAAATCAAAGTAGCAAAACTTGAATAGTGGTTCCATATTTTAATCTTTTTTACATTTAGCAATGTCCTGCCTGGGGTTTGGTTTACATTGAGTACCTGACAGAGTTAGCTGGATGTCTGTTTTTTGTTTGTTGTTTGTTTGTTTGTTTGTTTTTTGTGCCATCCTAGTGGTGTCTTATGCTTAGAAGTTACAGAATACAGATTTGATCTTTTGCTTAATATTTACTCTTATTGTTGAATATGCTATTTTGTAAGTAAGTAGTGTTATATTTTAAGTGAAGCAGTTCTTAGTGGGATAAGATGAATTCTGTATTTTGCTTTTTGTTTCCTTTTTTTGAATCTTGGTTGTAGAAATGTGAGCTTATCACACACTTCAGCACATTGCAGATTTCCATGATTTGTTCCAGAAATTCCTGCCTCTTGTTTTAGTTCATCATTTCCTTTTTACCTCCAAACCCCAGGTTCATTCTACTTCTCCCGAAGACACTCTCTCTAAAATGCATGCTATAATGTCCTTACATCTACATGTATTTTGTTTTGTTTTGTTTTTTGGGGAGAGGTAATTAGATCAATCGGTTGGTTGATCGATCTGTCTGTCTGTCTGTCTATCTATCTATTAGGTACTGGGAATTCAACCCTGGACCTTATGAATGCTAAGCATGTGGTCTACCACTTGAGCTATGCCCTCCTCCCCATATGTATCCTTATAAACTATAAATTGCTAGCTTGCAGGGTATGGGGTTCTAATTTACATAAAACAATGTGCTATCATACGTTTTATTTTTTTCTTTTGTTCAACACTGTTCTTGAAATTGGTCCACGTTATTGTTGTAAACCTAGTGTGTTGTTTCTGAATTGTACTCTGTAATACATACTCCACATTTTACTTATTTTATTTTATTATTTTACTGAAGTATAGTCAGTTTACAGTGCATCAGTTATTTCTGGTGTATAGCATAGTGTTTCAGTAATACATATATTTTTATATTCTTTTTCATTATAGGTTACTACATGATACTAAATATTGTTCCATGTGCTATACAGAAGAAACTTGTTGTTTATTTTATATATACTAGTTAATATTTGCAAATCTCAAACTCACAATTTATCCCTTTCCACCCCACATCCCCCCGGTAACCATAAGATTGTTTATTATATCTGTGAGTCTGCTTCTGTTTTGTAGGTAAGTTCATTAGTGTCTTTTCTTTTTTTTTAGATTCCACATATAAGTGATCTCATATGGTATTTTTCTTTCTCTTTCTGGCTTACTTCATTTAGAATGACATTCTCCAGGGATGTCCTTGTTACTGCAAATGGCATTATTTTATTATTTTTTATGGCTGACTAGTATTCCATTGTATACATATACCACAGCTTCTTTATCCAGTCATCTGTCGATGGACATTTAGGTTGTTTCCATGTCTTGGCTATCGTATATAGTACTGCTATGAACATTGGGGTGCATGTACCTTTTTGAATTAGAGTTCCTTCTGGATATATGCCCAGGAGTGGAATTGCTAGATCATGTGGTAAGTCTGTTTCTGTTTTTTCAAGAAATCTCCATGCTGTTTTCCATAATGGCTGAAGCAAACTGCATTCCCATCAGAAGTGTAGGAGAGTTCCCTTTTCTCCACACCCTCTCCAGCAATTATTGTTTGTGGACTTTTGAATGATGGTCATTCTGACTGGTGTGAAGTGATACCTCACTGTAGTTCTGATTTGTATTTCACTGATAATTAGTGATACTGAGCATTTTTTTCATGTGCCTATTAGCCATTTGTATGTCTTCATTGGAGAATTTCTTGCTTAGGTCTTTTGCCCATTTTTTCTTATTAAGTCATATGATCTGTTTATATATTCTGAAAATTATGCCCTTGTCAGTTGCATCATTTGCAAATATTTTCTCCCATTCTGTAGGTTGCTTTGTTCTGCTTATGGTTTCCTTTACTGTGCAAAAGCTTGTAAGTTTAATTAGGTCCCATTTGTTTATTGTTGTTTTTATTTCTCTTTCATGGACAGACTGCCCTAGGAGAACATTGCTAAGATTTATATCAGAAAATGTTTTGCTTATATTTTCTTCTGGGAGGTGTATAGTGTCTTCTCTTATATTTAAATCTTTAAGCCATTTTGAGTTTATTTTGAGTTTATATGGTGTAGAGAGTGTTCTAACTTCATTAATTTACATGCAGCTGTCCAGTTTTCCCAACACTGCTTGCTGAAGAGACTGTCTTTTCTTCATTGTATATTCTTGCCTCCTTTGTCAAAGATTAATTGACTGTAAGTCTATGGGCTTATTTCTGGGCTCTCTATTCTGTTCCATTGATCTATATGTCTGTTTTGGTGCCAATACCATGCTGTTCTGATGACTGTAGCTCTGTAGTATTGTCTAAAGTCTGGAAGTTTATTCCTCCAGCTTCATTCTTTTTCTTAAGTAATGCTTTGGCAATTCTGGGGTTTTTTTGTGTGTGTGATTCCATATAAATTTTAGAATTATTCTAGTTCTGTGAAAAATGTCATGGGAAATTTGCATATCCCACATTTTAAAGTATCCGATTTCTTACTGATAGACATCTAACTTGTCTCCAAATCACCATTGTCACAAAAATGCTGTCTTTGTTGAATATCTCTGTACATATCCCCTTATAAACCTATTAGGAACCAATGTGAGAGATTCTATGGACCAGAATATCAAATATGAGACTTCTAGGCATATTTATAACCTAATTTATCCAAAAACAACCAGATTTTTTGGAATAGCTGTTTCATTTTATATTCCCCTCATCAATGCTTGTCCTCTCACATCCTTGCCAACGCTTGGTATGATGTGATTTTTTTATACTTGCCTTTATGGTAGATAAAAAGAGGTATCATGTTTTTATTTCCATTTGGATTTATCTAAGTACTTTCTCATATTTAGTGGACATTCATGTTTTTCCTTTGGTGACTTGGTTATTCATATACTTTTGGACAATTTTTAAGGATTCTTAAAGGACACGTTAATTTACTGGAAAAAAATTCTTGTGTCAGACTTGTGGAAATTAAGACACAAAAATAAACATAAAAAAATCTCTTAGTAGATTTGGGTCCTTACATCCCATTTTTTAACCTGTACAGCAATGATGTAGACAAATTCTGGATTCCCTCTTTCTCCATCTGATTACAGCATGGAACATTAGCTCATTGCATGACACTCAGTTCTTTCCCTTGAACAACGTGACACTGTCACTGTTTGAAAAGATGCTCAGGAAGCTCTGTGGCATTCAGAGTCATATTTTGTTGTCTACATATCTGAGTAAATTTTGTGCATTCTGGCAAGATTTGATTTCATATGGTTAGAAAATGCTCTCTTTGTGGAGCCAATTAAAATAGTGACATGGATAGTGCATTATTTTTCTTCCTCTCTATCTTAATTGGCTCTGTTTGAAAGGAAATTTTGAAATCCCCCACTGCAGAGTAAATGTACTTATTTATCCTTTGAAATTCCATCTGGTGCCTTTGCAACAACTGTTGATAATTACTTGTCTTGCGGCTCTTTGGGAAAGGAGGTGCAGTGGCATTTGAATTGATGAGAGCAGTACCACCTCAGATGAGGTGGCATTCCATAATGATGGGATGTGGAATGTAGTTTCACTAGGTGCAAAGGTGAAAACACAATTTCTAGAAATGCACAGTTCAGTATGAATGGTTTACTCGTTAACAATGATATATAGCAGTGACTTTCAAACTTTTTGTGTTTGCTAGACACTTTGGAATATAGAGATTTATTTTTTAGCTCTAATTTGAAGAGAATAAAAGACATGAAATGACTTTGAACAGAATAACTCTATATGCTATAATCATTTTGACTTATCAGAATGTCTCACAGACTTTGGAAAAGTACCTGTGGTTATCACACTTCTGACTTGGTCATTCTTCAACTCAGAGCAATAGTTTGAGTATTAAGATTCACCATGCTGGCTTATCTTCTGTCTGTATATTCAGAATAAAATTATGGAATGAGTTTAGCTTTTATTATATATTCAGTTCCTTGAGAGGTAAAGTAAAACTTTCAATTCAGTTAAATGGTGAACTGTTAGGCTTGGAAATGGTCCCAGACACCATCTAGGTTAACTTTGATAGAAATGAGAAAACTGAGACTCAGAGAAACCAGATTTCCTAAAAGTGAAGAATCATTTTTTGATCATAATTTTTAGGAAACTCAAAAGATAAACATCTTTTTGCTCCAGTTTTGTGGTGACCTTCCTGAAAAATAGGCCATGGAATCCTATGAGTGTTCTCACCTTGGGTTCTTTGGTAATTTCCATCTGTCACACAGCCCAGCAAACCCTCAGATGAAAGGACACGAAAGGAAGTGGCTCTTTGGTGTGATTCTTAGTCTGTCTATGCCCATATTTTTATAAGCCAAATTATAAACTAACAGATATTTTCAATTAATTATCATAAATCTTTGTATTCCTCAGACTACTTGATCATTAAGGTCAGTCCAGCACATGATCCTAGGTTAAGAATGAGTAAGAGAATATAGTTAGTGGTGTGTACCTGCATACCGTGAAACCCAGGAATTCTCCATGGATCATTTGAAATTCTCCATGGGTCAGTGAGACATTCTGATAAGTCAGATGGGTCAGTTGAAATATGGCCTCCATGGAGAGGAAGGGCTGAGCAGATGGAGAGGTAGGGGTCTAGGAGAATAACTCCAGGTTCCTTCCATTCATTTCAATTAATATGTATTTGAATTTCATAAAAGCTTTTATTTTACAAAGTTTGGCTGCTACAGAAAGTTTGAAAAAACACTTGTAAAGCTCATTTAGGGAGAAAGTAAGTTGAGCAAGCAGAGACTACTTCATTATCAGTAGTGATTTTAGCAGCTGTCCCAGAGTACCGAATATGGGCCTCTTACATGGCAAGAGCTCTGAGACAAAGAGGATCTTGCCTCTAAATGTTTTCAGGGATAGAATAAGTCCGTGAGTCTCACTTTTTAGAAAAACGATGCACATAAAAATAGATTCCAGCTCCATGAAGGTAAGAATTGTCTAAAATTAGAAGATTCATCCCAGAGATAGAATGAGTAGAGGGAAAGAGGGAGAGGGAGAGGGACCTCGTTTTTTCTCTGAGCTTCAGTTCTGTCATCTGAAAAATTGGGATATGTGTATCTATTTGTCCAAGATATTTTAAAGATTAAATGATGAAGTATGTGTAAATCATTTATGGAAGTGCCTGTATCTGTAGAAAGAAACCCCATAATTGTGAATGCCTTTGGTGGGAAATTAAGGTACTACTCCTCATCCTATTAATGCTTGAAGAGGCAAAGAAGTATAAATGCAAGAAATTTTGTCAGAATTTAAAGGATTTTTTAAAGTTTGTGATATAGACTTAGAATATAAGTAAGTTGAAGGAGAGTTTACATGAATTCATAGATGACTCTCATATTGAGCTCTTAAGCAGAACTAGAGTTATACTCCTAATTCTGGTGACCTTTGGGACAGAAAATCTAGCTTCTTGGTGACTGATATGGCCTAGTACAGAATTTCTATATTCTTAAAACTTAGAATCTACAATTTTTTTTGTCATAGACTCTTAAAGCATAGTCACTCGAAGTATTCTGTATGTTACAGAGGAAATCAATACAAGATGATGAAATTAAGCAACCCAGAATAAGACAGATTCTTTGTCCCAGATTAATAAGAATAACAAATAATAGCACTGGTTCATTCTACAATTAATTCATGTTGAAAATAACATTGCAGCAATGTCAAACATCTCTCAGACCTCAGACTCCAGGAGAGCTAGGGTAAAGCATTTTGTCCTCTGTGCGGAAATGAAGGCTATGAATTGTTTTGAGTATAATGTGTGGTAGTAAAAAAGCTGCAGAAGTAATCTACCATTATATATATGATAAACAGAAGAAACAAGAAAAGTTTGTGTAGAACACAAAATAGGAAGAATTGATCTAGCCTTATATTTTGGTCTTGCCTCCTCATGAAGTCCTATTTGTGGCTCCAGGCTTATGCTGTTACACACTTTAGATCACTGTGATATTTGCTGATCATAAGGATGAGCCACTATAGTAGGTAAACCAGCCATGGTCCTTGCTGTGGAAATGGAATATTACTTGGCCATAAAAAAGAGTGAGTTTCTGTCATTTGCAGCAACGTTGGTGGATCTGGAGAATATTATGCTTAGTGAAATAAGTCAGACAGAGAAAAACCAATATCACATGGTATCACTGATACGTGGAATCTAAAAAATAATACAAATGAACGCATATAGCAAAACGGAAACAGACTCACAGATATAGAAAACATACTGATGGTTACCGGTGGGAAGAGGGAAGGGGTGGGGGATGCGTTAGGGATATGGGTTAAGAAATATGAACTGCTATGTATAAAACAGATAAGCAACAAGCATGGATTGTGTAACACAGGGGACTTTAGCCATTATCTTGCAATACATTTTAATGGAGTATAAATTGTAATTATAATACTGAATCACTGTGCTGTACACTGGAAACTAATATAATAATAGAAACTAATATAATATCAATCAACTGTACGTCAGTGAAAAACAAGAATAGGAGTTAGGCCAGAGAAAGTGGGAGAGTGGCGGCTTTGAAGTGAATGGGGGTGATTTCTGGGCATCCCTGAAGACTTGGGCAGAAAAAGAGAAGGCAGAACTAAAAGCTGTTGAACCACGTGGAGCATAAGTGGGTCTCAGGATCAGCGGTGAGAGGTGACACTGGAAAGGTAAGCACGGTGGGATGGCTGAAGTGATGCTGTGGAAATCTTTTGGATTTGAGTGGGTAGTTGCTGCATTGTTTGAAGCAGGGGAGAGTCATGATCCAACTGGATTTTAGAAGGACTACTTGGGCTTCAGCTAGAAGAGACCAGTTAGAATCTGGGCAAATGCTTTTGTGGGGCAGTATTGGTCCTGGCTATACAATTAGATGTAAGAACATATTTTTTTGAATTCATGTTTCTCATCCTTTTCCCTGACCCCTTGTCTTCAGTACATACAAAAGAGTTGAGTGCTTTGAAAATTATAAAATATATATATATCAGCTATTAAGAGAGCAGGATGAAATGGGTCAGATTAAATGTATTACTTTTAATGTCAGGTTCTTTCCTAGTTCTTTTGCCATTGTGAGATTTCTCACATCGATTTATTTTTCGTTTATTAACGTAGGATTCTATTTTTCTCAGTAATGTTCAAGATATGCAAATTGCAGATGGGAATATACATGGGTCAGCGCACTTTGGAGAACAATTTATTTTGACATAGTAAACTTGAAGTTGTAAATATTCCTTGACCCCCTATACCTGCTTTTGGCTATATGTCTCGGGAATTCTCACACAGTTTATGGAAGACATATGTATAATACTGGCTTATCCATAGTAATACTGTGTGTGGTAATGAATGATTGACAAATTGGAGTCACCTAACAGGACATCATAGAGAAACTGATATACTGAAAAAGAAGGTTCTTTTTCAGTATAAATAAACTGTGTGTTCCAGGTATTACTGTGACTGCTACTAGTTTCCATTTATTTAGTGCTTACCATATTCTTCCCTATTTTATGTGCTGGGACTGGCCCTTAGGGAGCTAGCTAATATTACTTTGGGGTATGTGAAAGCCATATGTATCATTGATGACAGTGTCTGTCTGGATTGTGTGATCATACTTTCTCTCTTTTTCCTAGAACTATGCTACTTAGGAAATGTTCAGTAAAGAAAAAGGAGTGCAGAGTGTTCCTTTTCTGAACAAAGTGCATTGTTCCATTTACAATAATGTCCCTTTTTAGTCTGAACTCATTCTGTTGCAAATGACAGAAACTGAAGTCCACACTAAAGACAAAATGAGGAGACATTAGCTCAGCTCACGTAACATGGATGGTGCTGTATTAGGTAGGCATGGCTAGACCCAGATGCTTATACTTTTGGTAAGATCTGTCTCCCTGTTTGGCGTCGCTCCCAGGCAGAAACAGCCCTGGACCTGCCTTGCTCCCAGCTTAGACACCCAAGCAGCCAGGAGCCATCCTTTCTGCAGGAAAATTGCAGAGGTTTTTGGATTAGTTTGTCTTGGGTCATAAAGCCCATTCCTGAAATAATCATCGTGGTTCAGAGGTTAATTGGGGTATTTGATCAGGCAAAGGAGGTTAGGGTAACAATGAGGGAGGAATATTTCTTTAAAGGAAAAGTAAAGTGGGGTCCTCTTTTCAGGGGCCAGGTCAAGGGGCAGGCAGAAATTGTAGCTTCATCATCTGAAGCATCATCAGAGAACACCATCACTTCTCTTCTGTTTTTCGTTCTCCTTCATACGTCTAAGGAAAGAGTGTAATGAATAGACTATGCACGGTTTAAGGATTCCTGAATTTTGCTGAAGCACAGTTGACCCCCAGAAATGAATGGCCTTACCGGTTGAGAGTCTCCTTTCCCCCCCTCACTGGTACTCATCATTGGCAACATTTGGCCGAATGAGAATCAGGGAAGCTTCTCTAAGAGATGTATCAGAAATTGCCTTGTTCAGTGATGGGCTTACAGACGAGACCTGTGCTTTGCCACTTTGGGAACGTCAGCCACTGGAGCTAGTTCATTAGCTACCTTAATTTGCTCAGATACTGATGGAAGCTCAGATGACCACCTTCATCAGAGTGCCGCCAGAATGCCATCCGAGTGCAGGGGGGTTTTGCTCTTCAAATGCCAGTAATGACTTGTGTCGGCTTATGCAGATTTGCACTGCTGGGATACTCTGTGCCCAGCACTTGGCGATGCCCAGATAACATTTAAATCAGGCACTAAGTGTAATTAAGTACTTCCCTCAACCTAGCTCTCCTTTTAGGACATTTTTATTCACTGTGATTTAGGACGTGACAATTGGGTGAGATTAAAGCAGCAAATTGTGCCCATAAAACAAACCCCTGAAAATAGCAAGGGACTATAAAATTTTATAAAGGGAATACTGCACATGCCTCCAATCCGATAAAACTTTTGTGAGCTGGGAGATTAACTGTGAAATAAAAGTAAGCCAATACAGTATGGGCCACATCCAGACTATAAATCGCATATTATTGTTTAGTAGAACTTTTATGTTCCCTCCCCAAATGACTCCTTAGCATCTTGAGAATACCCCCCGTGTAGCATACCATTAATTAGCCTTCAAAGGAATGGGCTCAGGAGACCCAGGGCCACTGTGTGAGTGTAAGGAATTTGGGTTGCAGTATGATAATATGGGAGTATTTGGTCTTTGGGGGAGTTCTCTGGTTCCTGGACTTGCTACCTTGGTTTCCTTATTTACTTGGTTCCTGTTTATGTCCTGTCTGTTGTAAAGAATGGAACCGATTTCCAAGGCTCTTGAAAGCTATTTGCTTTTTGCTTAGAGTTCCAGGGTTTTATGGCTACATGACATTTTAACACTCATCTACTCCAGCACCTCCTTTTAACAATAAAGAAGCTGAGGTTGTAAGCATTAAGTGACCTACCTAGGTTCACATAGTACGTTAGGGACACACTGGATTCTCCTTCAGGGATAATCAGGCCCTAGTTTGTCCTTGTGCCTAAAACTTGTAACGTTTCTTTCCTGTTAAAATGGAAATAATGTATAAGTTACATTATATATAACCTGATTATAATAACAAAATATTCTCTCTCAGAACACTTAGAGAACTCAAAGAATATTTTGAAGTAGGTTTAAAAAAATTCACCTATATTCCCACCAACCAAAGATAACTACTTTTAACATTGTATTGTATATCATTCCAGCCTTTTATCTACATATGTGAAGAAAGAAAAATGGGTACAACTATTTTCTCTGAAAAATAAAGAATAAAGGTATCCCCTGCTTTTTGAAAGTTCACTTTACCCCACTTCACGTTTATGCAAGACTTGCATTAGTACCTGTTTTCTCCATTGAAACCAAGAGGATTTTCGCTTTTATAAAAAAGGCGAAAGGCGGAAATAGCGTTCAGTGGTTATTTTCTTGAGCCATTAGAAACGCAGTGCTCACCTTGATTCGTGAGCTCCTTCCCCAGAAACCACACTCCGCATCTCAGCGTCAAGCCACCATAGCTTTGAACGGTGCCTGTGAGCATCTGTGATTTATCTTAATTTCTTCTGTGCGTCCGTAAGCACGATGTGTCCGAAGGCAATTTCTTATTCGCTTTACGCCATTTCCGCTTATGAAAGGTTTCATAGGAAAGGTCTACTTTCAGAGCAAGCAAACCTGTATGCTGTTTTATTCGCTTAGAACATTTACTGGGAAGATTTTTTTATGTGATGAAATGCTTTCTCAAAAGCACAATTTTTAATAATTCTGTGTTACTTCAAAATAATATGGCTCTTAAATGGTTTATTTTATTCCACTGTTTTTTTTTTTTTTAAACTGCTCCATTTTTTCCCCTGGTTCTGACTATTAAAAACTTTAAAAAGTAAAAAAACAAAACAAAACAAAACAAAAAACGAAACTTGGAGAGGTTTGAAAAATGACAGAAAATTGATGAAACATAAATCTTTTTAATGTTTCATATCCAGGGTAGTTTTATGTGATCACTTGAATCAAGTTTTATATGACAATACCTAAGTTTTTCCTACTGGGTAAGGTTGGATAATATTATTTCTAGGTCAGTATAGATTTATAAATTAGGCAGATTTCTCATCATTTAAATTTGCTCTCCTGCCATGTGCATGCTAGCTTATAGATACTAGGCTGCATAACTTTAAAATACATATGTCAGTCACTAGGTTTCCTGTAGCATCCATTCGTTCATTTATTCATCTGTTCTTTCATTCACCTTCTTGCCTTCTAAATATATATGCCAAGCACCACGGTGCTGTAGGCAATAAAAAGATGAATATGGCCTTGTCTTTGCCTTCATGGGGTTTATACTTTAGTTGAAGCAGCAGGTCGGTGAACACTTCACACATTACAAGGCAGGACATCTTGTGGAATAATGGGAAGGCATGGATTCACAGCCTGAGGATGAAGGGGGATTTTAATGCACAGAAGACTGTCCAGGCAAAGAGAACAGCAAAGACACAGAAAAGTAAAAATACCCAGAGTGCTCAAGGAGTGCTAGTGTGGTTGGCGTAGAAGGAAAGAAATAAACGAGAGGTGTCAGACTGTAAAGGAAGATGTGCTGCTTTTATTTGCTGTATTTAAATATAAGAAGATAAACATCTTTTTTTTTTTTTTTTTTTTTTTTTTTTTTTTACCTAATTCTGCTGGTGTTGATAATTCAGGTGGGCAACTATGGATTATCAAGAGGTAAAATGAGCTGGAGAGGGAGTTTTAAGTTGTGATCTCTTCATGTTACTTAGTGTTCTAATGTCTCTTGATCTTTGTTTTTTGAATATGGGCTCTGTTTCTCAAGGGTAGAATGGAAATAAGCAGAATAAAACATGAATTGTACCCGCAATATTTAAGTATTGTCACTGAAGAGAGTATAAGTAACTATTTGCTGGAGTTTGCATTGAACTCAGTTTTAGGCTTTCCTCCCTCACATTCAGACAGCATAAAATTTAGACTCATACTTCAGTTAGTTGGATTAATGGAGACTTTCTGAAATTATTCTTGAAAGAGAAATGCAGCTTTATTACTTTCATATACATAATTTGAATTAAACTAATAAAGAATTGCCTAATAGATGCCCTGATGAACCTGCTTTGATGAATACATGAAAATAATTTGTAATTAGAATAATAATTTTATGCAAATGAAAGCTGACGAGTTTTTCAAGTGCCTGAAGATAGTTTGTTTTCTGAAATGGGAAAAATGCCTCTTAGAATTATACAAATACTGATTTTTGCATTTGCATAGAGCTTTCTCATTTTTCAAAGTATAGTGCTTTAAAACACACCTTCTCATTTGGTCCTTACGACAACCTCAGAAGTTAAATGATTTGCCGTAGGTCACGAAATCAGTAATTGGCAGAAGCAGGCATAGAATGTAGGGACCATGCTTCTTAGTCCTTTGTTTTATATTCCAGTTTATACTACAGATTTTCTTGGTATTTTCTCTTTCCTACTAGTTATGGTGTAGATGACCATGTGTTTTGGACTTTGCATAAATTTAGGGACATTAAGGATCGAGGTACCCTTATTATATTTCTGAAAACAACATGTATAATACAACCTTACCATATGATTGACTCAGTAAATTGAAACACACCCATAAAATACAAATGCTGAAAACAAACCTTAAATCTTACTGTCTTAGGATTAAGGTAAAATTTTTCCAGTTTTAGAAGGTATCACTTCAGGTTTTCAGTTATTAGCAAGATGAGAATTCTTTAATTGCATAAAGAAGACCATAGCTCTTGAAAAGTTGGAAAGTCACCCAAAATGTCATCTGTCAAGAATATACTCCAGAAAGAAATATATAACTTTATATTGTTTCCCTTTATTGGCTACTTTAATGAGTAAGTCTGTAAAATTTAAATTTTCAGAGGTTTGCAGTAATTTTTGGCTTTTCATTTAGGTAACAGCAGGGAGACTATGACCAAATCCATTATTGCAAGGTTAAATAATAAGATGTATGAGCAGGCACTTAAAATCAAAATGTTTTTGAAGAATTTTATTAATGTAATTGCACATCTATATCACAGTGATTTTATATGTTTTACTAAAAATGTTGCTGTTTCTTCTAAATGTATGTATCTGAAAAAAAAAAGAAAGAAAAAAGGCAACTCCATACCCTAAAAACATGAGCAATATGGAACATCCCTGTGTCATTTCCTCATTATATTATAGAATTGGTGGGAAAAAACTCTTCCTTCAGGTCCATGCACTAAGATTTGTTGCTGGAAATAACAGGTCTAGTTTCTTGTTCCTCTATCACTTTTGTATAAAAGCATGTTGACAAGCTTGCTCAGTGCAGCATTATACGTCAGCTGCAGTCTAACAATCTTACAGTATTAGAAGTAACATTGTAAATTTCTTTGCACCGCACAAAGCTTGTTTCAGCTACTTAATATAAGGCTTTCCCATCTGTGTGTCTTCCATGACAACTTTTGAAGGAACTGATGGGATTTATTACACTTTACAGTGAACAAAAATATAATGGGAGTTCTGAATAGGGTGGAGTGACTTGTGGTAGAATAATGTTCCTGTTGAGAACAACTAGAAAATATGGATAACCATTTAAATAGTTCTGCTTGAATGCATCAGAGAGTTTTTGAAGTAATGAGAACTAGAATGACTAAAACCTCAGAGATGGGAAAACCATGGAAACCTGAGCTCATGATTGATCTCTACATTTCCTCTGGGGAAATTTGCTACTTCTGGACATCGGAAGGAAGCAGACAATATGGGCCCTGCCCAGGCAGAGGGCTGCTATTAAGGGAAAGAGAAACATACAGAACTTTTGGTGAACTCATGGAATGAAGTGCAAGAAAATGGTGACTTCACCCGAGGAATCTCAGTACAGAGCCTGTTTTCCCCTCACCATATTTGCTGAATTCTGAAAGGGAATGAAGAGGGTGACCAAAAAAAGAAAAAGAGATAAAGCGAAGTTAAAAACTTCTGGGAAGTAGAATTGAAGAGACAAAGATTCGTGTTGAAGAACTGCTGAGACAGTGAACCTGGTGATCATACTGGAAGTCCAGCTGAAAGCTGTACAAGACGACACCCCAGGGGGAGTAGATGTGTAGACGCTGATGGAGCCTTACAAAACTACAGCTTAGTCTCAAAGCAGGTTAGTCCTAGGTTGGGTAAAGGTGATCAACTCTGACTCTTCCTGCACAGCAAAATAGGAGGAAAAGAGGTAAGTATTTTCTGGAGGAAGATAACATAATATGAAACCTCTAGAGTTTTTAACACACTGACACTCAATTAAATATTACTAATAAACAAGAGAAAAAACTCAATAGATTATATTCACAGGTGATCTGGAAATTGGCATGGAAAGACAGATTTTTTAAATGGATTTTATTGATGTGTTTAAGAAAATAAAGGAACTGAGTGACAAGGGATAAAAACATGGATATTTCTCACCAGAGAAGTAAAATCTGTAAAAAAGAATCAAACAGGAATTGTAGAATCAAACAAGACAATACGTAAGTTAGTTAGTCAGTAAATGTGTTTGACAGCAGAGGACAAGAACAGGTAACCTGGTAGACAGCGCAATAGAACCTGTCCAGCTGAAGCACAAATAGGAAATGAAAGAAGATAAAATAAATAAAGGAAGGATAGAGTTATGAAATATAATTTAAATGCTGAACATCCATGTAATTGGATTAGAAGAAGAGTTTGTGGCAGAATCAATATTCAAAGAAATATTGGCTATGATTGTTCCAAATGAAAAGGGATATCAGCCCACCCATTCCCGAAGCTCTGTGACTCACAAGTAGAATAATTAGAAAGAAAGTAAAATGTAGGCATATCATACATATCATAGTAAAACTGATGAGAAACAAAAACAAGAAAATCCTAAAAGGAACCAGCAGCAGGGTGAAAACCAGACAGAGAAAAATGCAACTTATTATTTTCAAAGTAGAAACAATAATAACTAACAGCTGACTTCCTAAGAAGGACAATAGAAACGAAAGGATAATAGAATTATCACTTAAGAGTGATGAAGGAAAATAACTTCCCATCTGGAATTTTTTACCAAATGAAAAAGAAAGTAAAATAAAGATTGATTGATTGATTGATTGATTGATTCGAAGAGGAAGTAAACCTATCTTTATTTACGAGTGATGCAATGACCTATGTAAAAGTAAAGACATTTTAGACAAAAAGTGAACAGTGTATCACTGGCATACTTGCCTTAAAATATAAAGTAAAAGGTGTTCCTCAGGAAGGAAGCAGACATGCAGGAAGATATGAAGGAAAATGGAGTGAGAAATATATGGCTAAATATAAATATTGATAGTATGAAACAATGATAATAACATCTTGAGTTAAAAGTGTATATAGATTTGAAGAGGGAGGGTATAGCTCCATGGTAGAGTGGATGCCTAGCATGTATGAGGTCCTGAGTCCAATCCCCAGTACCTCCATTAAATAAATAAATAAAATTAATTACCCCCTACAAAAAACAAAGTGTGTGTAGATTTGAAATCAATAATGCAATAATGTGTTCACATTATTGGTGGATTATAAATTAAAGTAGTCTATGTTCTAGCATTATCAGAAAGTGGTAAAAGTAACGTTTTTGACTGTCATTAGTTAAGGATGCATATTTTGTAATTATCACTAGTAAATAATTTGTTCCTAAGAACTTACTGGAGGAAAAATAAAATAATATAAAATATTTTGTTAATCTAAAAGAAAGAAGAAAAACTGGTATAGGTGAGTCCAATAGAACATGAATGATAAAATGATAAAAAAATAAATAGATCAATAATCATAAATAAATTGTATCATTTCTTCCAATTAAAAGATATTAAAAACTAAAATTGTCAGACTATATTAAAAGTAATCCCATGTGTGTTCTGTATGAGAGACCCACTTTTAATATTTGGACACAGAAATATTAAAAGTAAAATATGAAAAAGCAAGACACAAACAGTAAGCAAAAGAAATCTTCTAGTTTCTTTTTTTAATATCCAGGAAAGTAGATTCTAAAGCAAGAAGTATACTCATATAAAAAGGAAGAATAAATAATATTGAAGAAGATTTTACACTCCTAAGTTTGAATAAGCGACAAAGCCAAAAACATAAAGTCAAAACCAAAATCATAGCAAGCAACTTCAACATACCTTCTTCATAGCTGATAGAACATCCCTAAATCAATAAGGATATTGAAAATCCGAACAACGTATTTAACGAATACCACCAAAATAATAGATACAGGGTACTGCGTCCAAATGTGGCTGAACTCATAATTTTCCAAGTGCATAAGAATCATTACCAAACAGACCATATTCTGGTTTATAGAGCAAGTCTCATCAAATATCAGAGGACTTAAATTACTCAGATTATGGTATCTGATTATGAAGAACTAAGGTAGAAATGAAAACCCCAAAGATAACTGGAAAAACATGAATTACTTGAAAATTAAACAGTACACTCTAAATAATGACCTGTGTGTCAAAGAAGACATCTCACTCGTAATTAAAAATATTTTGATATGAATTTTAATGAAGGTATGAGTTATCAAAACTTGTGGGATATGGCTAAAGCAGTACGTACCAGGTCACTGATAGCCTTAGATTAATTTATAAGAAAGGAATCACAGCCTAAAATAAGTTATCCAAGCTTTCATCTCAAAAAACTAGAAAAAGAATAATAAAGTAAACCCCAAAATGTAGACAGGAGGAAATAATGAAGGTAAGATCTAGACTTATTTAAAGAGAGAATAAATGCATGATTGAAAATAATTAACAAAGCCAAAAGTTGGCTCTTTACAAAGATTAATAAAAGTGATAGCAAGACTGATCAAGGAAAAAAGTTACCAATATCAAGAATGAAAAAGACAATACTACGTCGTAAACACATTAAAAAAGATAATAAAAGCAAAGTACATCAATCAATTGAAATTCAAAATGAAATATAGAAATTCTTTGAAAAACAGAACTTAAAAAAAATAATAGAAGATGAAACAGAAAATTGGAATCTGTTATTAAAAATCTTCCCACAAAGAAAATGCCAGATTTATATGGCTTCACTAATGATTTTTATTAAATGTTTAAAATAAAAATAATGAATATTCAGAATCTTTTCTAGATGAAAGGGAAGAAGTCACAATACTCTCCTCCTTATGTGATGATTCCTTAACACAAGGATTATAAGAACTTTAATAACATGAGGGACCTAGACGTTATGCTGTGTTATAAAATAATTCTAAAGGAGTTTAACCCTTACAACAATCTTGATCAGAATAATGAAAACTATTTCATTATATATATATATTAAGCACTTGACTATACTATTCAAAATTGATTTGTAATTGTCTATCATCTTAACAAAAGGGTTCATAGAGTTGTTACTGAATTTCTGTGAATTTTTACGTAAGTGGACAGAAGTACAGAGAGTGGTACTTCAATTGAGTTCTACTGCTTAAAGATCCTTTGATGATAAACTTATAACAGTGGAAATTTGTGCTAATGTGAGATTCAGAAGACCCCAGAAGGTTTAGAAGGTTTTAATTTTGGTGCAAACTACCCGTGACCTTAGGCAAATAATATAATACCTCAGAGCCTTTGCTTCCCTATCTGTCCATTGAGGGGTATGGGCTCGAAAATCTTTAGGACCTTTGATAAATTTGATGAAATTTGAGTTGTATTTCTCTTCCACCTTTAAGAGAAGCAAATGGCAAGATGTGGAGAGATTATTCAGGCATAGAATTGCCACAATTATTAGCAACCCAAGAGAAATCATAAAAGCTACCCTGCAAGTGAGTTTACTGATTTCCTTCATGCAGTGATGCTGACAGGTAGGATTAGATAAACGGGATGAGTTCACAAGCTTGTTTATTTACCGAGTTGTTCCTAAGCCTGTGGGGGAACATAGGCAGGCACCCAAGGCAACGCATTTGTGTGTCACAATCTCAACGCAGCTTCTTTTACTTAAACCCTTCTCTATGTGTTCTAAGTAATTTTTCTCTGCCCATACACCTCTGAAACTCCACTCAGTTCTTCCTTTTCTCTTGTTTTCCTAAGAAGGTCAACATTATTAAGTCTTTTCATTTTTATTATGCAAGTGTCTCTGAGTAACTCACTGATAGACACCTGTTATAACTGATTAATGTTCACCCAGTTCTACTGATTTAAGATACCTTATTTCAAACAAAATGACACAACGTATATCCACACGTGTCATAACCATGTGGTTATATATTTTCCTTTATAAAATCTCTAACCAAAAAATTTGATAGGCTGCTTCACTAATGCTTTCTTCATGTTCAGTACAATAGACTTAACCTTCTAATCAGTATCACTCATTGTACTATCTATGAGAAATAATTTGCATGAATTTTAATATTAATCCTTTTAAACAGTAGAAATTGTATGGTGTGAATTGTAACTGTTTTTACCAGGTTACACTAGGGCCTCATCCGTAATCAGAATACGTATTACTTAATTTCCCTCCTTAGACAAATTTTCTTTTCTCATGACACATGTCCTGTTGGTGTTGTTTAAATCAGTGATCTTAGCCTCTGTCTGTGGGAAGTGACAGACATGGGGATGCCAAAAACAGCTGTGTTTTTGAAACAGATACTTTCATAGCAAAGCTTTTAAAGTAAAGCGAGTGAGATTATTTTGACTGTTCTGTATCTTTGCTCTGTGATCCTTGCTTTGAGATTTCTGGGGGAAAACAGACTGTTTCACCATGGTTTATAAAACCATCATTGTGGCTTATCTGTGATAAATATGTTCATTCCAGATGCAAATGAGTTGGTTTTAAAAGAAAATCTAGGGAAGACAATCATGCAAGTATTAAAACATTAGTTTGTCTTTTCCTTTGTTTTCCAGGCAATTTCCATGTGAATTTTAGATGTTGTTGCTTTACCTGCTAAAATTCTTACCTTCTTTTGCTGGACAAGCCATCATTGCAGTTTATGCCTCATCATTGTCAAGAGACAAATGTCCTCTCTCTCTCTGTCCAAGGATCTGTTATTTACCCTTTTTTGTACATCAAGTAAGCAGCATATAATTCATATATCTATTTGATAAGCATCTTTCTACTAAAAGGGTTAACATTGAGATCTTATTAATACAGAGGTTCTACTTTATTTATTTTATCCCAGTAATAACTGCCAATCCCTTTTCTGCTATTTTAATCAAATATAGGTGACTGCTGTTATATGGCAGCAAAGCATAATCCCGACCAAAGTGCATTTTTTTCTTCATCACAATCATAGAATTTCTACTTCCCTCTTACTTCTCAGAAAGGACCATAACTTTAGGCTACTTAATTTCCTCATCTCCCTCTGCCTTTCATACCCAGAACATAGCACTTTCCAAATACTTTAATCTTCTCCTTTTTTGTTTCTGTTGTTGTTGTTGTTGGAGGTGAGCACATTTAAGAAAATGGATCTGCTTTGTAGGTTACTGTGTGTTTTGTAAGTCCTTGATTAGCATTCTTATCACACGTTCCCTTAGACTGTTTGTGTTAAGTTTTGTTATTCAATGCTGTATCCTCTCTAGTTCATCTTTTCTTATTTAAAAAAAAAAGAGAGAGAGACTTAATTTGGGCTCATTTGTTGTTTGCTTGGAGTATTTTTTGATGACGCATGTGTATGATATACTTTCTCAGTTAGGACAAGCCCTAGATTCTCTTTCTTTCAACCTGATTGGTTACCTTGGCTGGTAGAAGGTTCTTGAGTTGCAGACTTTGCAAGAATGTACTCTGTGGATGCTTTGGCTCCAGTACTGCAGATGAGAAGTCTGATGCCTGTCTGATTTTGGTTTTCTTTGTAGGTAAAAGAATTCAACAACTCTTTCAGTTTTCAGGTTTAGATCTTTGTTCAATTCAGGGAAGTTTGTTTTTTCCCCTAGTATTGGTTTCTAAGCCGTAATTTCTGTTATTGCCTTCATCTGCTCCTTTTTCTTTTTGTATTTTGCTGTGTGTATCATCTTAGCCTCTTAGTGTTTTCCTTTTCCTTTTGTGTGTGTGTGTGTGTGTGTGTGTGTGTGTGTGACTTGAAATACTTCCTGTGCTTGATCTGCCAGGCCACTAACTGTATTTATGTAATCAATTCATTCTCATTTTTAATTCTTTTACTGAATTTTATAGATCAATAATCATGTTTAAGTTGAAGAAGCCTTTTGAGAATTGCACTTAAATCACTACAAGTGCCTTTTATTTAACATTTTTTATTGAGTTACAGTCATTTTACAATGTTGCGTCAAATTCCAGTGTAGAGCACAATTTTTCAGTTATACATGAACATACACATATTCATTGTCACATTTTTTTTCACTGTGAGCTACCATAAGATCTTGTATATATTTCCATGTGCTATACAGTATAATCTTGTTTATTCTACATTTTGAAATCCCGATCTGTCCCTTCCCACCCCCTGCCCCCTTGGCAACCACTAGTTTGTATTCTGTCTATGAGTCTGTTTCTGTTTTGTATTTATGTTCTTCTTCTTTTTTTTTTTTTTTTTTTTTTTTAGATTCCACGTATGAGTGATCTCATATGATATTTTTCTTTTTCTGGCTTACATCACTTAGAATGACATTCTCCAGGAGCATCCATGTTGCTGCAAATGGCGTTATGTTGTTGGTTTTTATGGCTGAGTAGTATTCCATTGTATAAATATACCACATCTTCTTTATCCAGTCAGCTGTCGATGGACATTTAGGCTGTTTCCATATCTTGGCTATTGTAAATAGTGCTGCTGTGAACATTGGGGTGCAGGTGTCTTTTTGAAGTAGGGTTCCTTCTGGATATATGCCCAGGAGCAGGATTACTGGGTCATATGGTAAGTCTATTCCTAGTCTTTTGAAGAATCTCCATTCTGTTTTCCACAGTGGCTGCACCAAACTGCATTCCCACCAGCAGTGTAGGAGGGTCCCCTTTTCTCCACAGCCTCTCCAGCATGTGTCATTTGTGGACTTTTGAATGACGGCCATTCTGACTGGTGTGAGGTGACACCTCATTGTAGTTTTGATTTGCATTTCTCTGATAATTAGTGATATTGAGCATTTTTTCTTATGCCTATTGATCATTTGTATTTCTGCCTTTTTAATTTTACCTTCCAGGCACACTTGTCTCTCTTCCAAGAGGGAAAGTTTGCCGGGCTCACTTCTCTGCCTACTTGGCCTCCCAGGAGGAAAGGTGCTTTTCTTTCTTGACTCGCTGGGACTCAAGTTTCCTTGTTGGAATGTTCTTAGTTGTTGAAATCATGTATGTGATCGAAGGAGATCTCTCACCTTGAGCATATAGGACTTAGGGGCAGGCTGTTTCTCTTATCCAATGATAGGGAGCCGTTTTACAGTCTGCTCTCCTTCCATGCTCCAAGTCATGGGAGTAGAGAAGACATACCACCTTCATTTAGCTCCACCCTGGACATTTAGAGCTCAGGGGGACTCAGCATTCTCAAAAAGGATGAAGTTGAACTCCCCTTACCCCACTCTTCTGGGCTCTATAGATCTGGAATCACCATACTTTATGTAGGGTTCTGAAGCTCTCTGGCCTTTGCACAGAATTTGTTTGAAATACTCTCCAAGGGGATTTCAGTAGATTCTGCTTCTTATGGGACATCTGATGGCATCTTCTGGCTTAAGAAAGGCAGATGGCTGAGCAGATGTGGGAGGACAAATAATATAGGTTGTGTTTTTAGAACACTTTCTCAGTTCCTTTATAATAATAATAATAATTGTATTTAATAGGCTATAATTTACCATATTATACCTGCCACAGATTCCATTATATAGATGCTAAGTTAGGATTGAGAAGAAGTAATTCTGGGGACTTGGATTCAAGTAGTGGCTCAGACATTAATCAGTTATGAGATATAGGACAGGCTCTTTAACCCTCTATGCCTACTTCTCGTCTGGAAGATTGGAATAATTGTAATACTGCCTCTTTGGAGTTGTTACTCTTCAGGGGCTTCTGCCGAACTCATTACTTGCTTCTCTTTCCCTAACCTATTTTCCTAGGACTGTTTTGCCATTAGGGCTGTCCAGGCAGCCCTGCTTATACTGTCTCCTCTTGTTTCCCCAGGTGCAGCTGATGGGGTTAGGAGTAGGCAGTTGTGCTTTGCCCAGAGCTGGGGATTTAGAGACTCTTGAGTCCCAGCTGCCCTCCTGGACCAAGGACAAGCTAACATAGATTCTAGGTACTACTGTGGGTGGCCAGCCATCTCAGCCGTATGTGAAGAGAAGCCAGAGAACCCACTGGCACAGAGGTGAAAGCACATACATCCCAGAGAGAGAGAGAGAGTGACATCGGGAGAGAATTTCCTTGGTTCCTGATGGTTTTCTAGTTCCTAGATTGTCTGCCTCCATCGGTTTGACTGCATTTTCTCTCCTTGGGATTCATGAGTTTGCTTCCAGATTAGTAACAAATTCCACCTGTTTCCTGTGTACTTAAGTTAGTTTGAGTGAGTGTCTATGGTTAACACCCAGAGGATTCCTAAGACCTTATCATTATAACTGGTCAAGTGAGTATATACAGAGAAAATAAGAATGTAAAAATGTCTTAAAAAAATAAAGATTCGTACTGCCACACCACAGACGCT